>NC_137231.1:30553337-30874951 GCF_949987685.1 Ammodytes marinus
TTAAACTTTTGATTATTTTTTTAATTTAATTTCTTTCTGCAATGTTTGAATAAATATGCAAATTTGGCAACATATCTTTGAATTTCTTCACAAAGCAATAGCTAGCTGTTGGATAAAGCTAGAGTTAGCATATTTATTCAATTTATCATTATTTTTTCTTTAATTATAACATTAGAGTCCTATGTTTTTACAGAATAGATTTTGGATACAGCCTTTGTTCATTTTATAAATAAAAACAACGGCTGTTAAAGATGGTTGAATAAGAGAAATATACAGACGCGAACAGACAAGGTTTAGTAAAATAAACACCTAAATGTTCATTTCGGATGTTTTATTACACTAGTATGCAAGAAGAATATAACATTTTGAAAATATTTTGTTTTTGCCTGCTGTGTCTCGCCTTAGACGTCTCCCACTTTATTAACATAGCTTATTATGTTTGCACACAGGATAGTATTGACAATCTAATAGTATTATCACACAGACTAACAGAGTTATCTAAATAGACTCCTCTCACAGTTCACAGAACAAATCCCTTCAAACTAAATGAGGATGGAAAGGAAACTGAATGCAACAGAATTAGAACGCAGCGTAAATAATAATGTGCTGGGGGAAATCACAGCACTGTGGCAGAAATTAATTTGTGTGTTGAGTGGTGTGTCTGTGTTGCCTAATTCCTCTGCGTGTCCTCACATTCTTCCACCATAAACGCTAATCCGTCCCCAGGGAAACACGAGGAGAGGGCAGACGAGCATGGATTCATTACCAGATGTTTCACACGGAAATACAGGTATATACGCAAAGTAAAAACACTGACATTAATACAGGTTAACCACAGTTTAGGTCATTTTTTAACACCAGTCAGCAGTCTAGAATGCAACACAGAAGTTCTGTTTTTGACCATATCTAATCTTTTAAATGCTGTCTGAGGCAGCAGAATGTGATATTCATTTATTGGTTTCAGTATGTGGAAACTCCTGGCATTTTGAGACAATGTAAAACACAATTTTATTGTTTTCAGGCTCCCGGTTGAGATTGATGTCACCACCATTGTATCCACACTTTCCGTTGAGGGCATTCTGACTGTGGAAGCTCCAGTTCCAGAAACGTCCGTCCCTGCTGCCGTCATCATTCCCATAAAGGTGATCACAACTTAAAGGAATAGTTTGACCTTTTGGTAGAAGATCAATGCCACTTATACATCTGTCGGGTATGTGTAAGTCCACAGCCAGCAGCAAGTCGTTTTTTTTTCGGCGTAAGGTCTGAAAACAGGGGGAAACAGCATGGCTCCGTCCAAAGGTAACACAATCTATCCCATAATAGGCTACCACTGACGCAAAGAATCACAAACATGTTGTTTTTATTCATTGCTAGTTAAAAAAAAGTGCATCGTGTATAAACATGTATTTTTGCATATCTTGTTCTAGTCTGTTTTAATGCTAAATCAAAACATGTCGGTGCAACGTGGCAGCGTGCCCTGCTCCTATGTAGATAAAAAAAAGTCTCATTCTAAGCGATTATACACTAATTCAAATATTCGTACACACTGCACCGTTAAATGTCAAACAGCTCATTCAAACTGATTTTCAGGCCAAGGCCTGAACAATATCTGCTGATTGCATCCCATTCCATATCCCTCTTGAGTTTCCACTTGTGAAAATACTGGCATACAAATTCGGTATTATGGAGGTGGGGCCGATGAAAGCTGTGTGCTAGCTAACCTTTAATCAAAACCATTCTTTTAATTTCACTGCTGACATTTTTCTATATTCTTATTCACAGGTGGAGATGGAAGTGACTGCAGAGAAACAGGAGGAAGAGGAAACTGCTGACACGGACCCAGACAGCACTAGAGCACCTGAGGGACCAAAAGAGTCTCCACTAGAGGTCCATAGTGATGAGGCCCACCCTGTCCCTGAAGGCACCACAGCTGGACTGGAACAGCATGAAGAGAGCCGGGAACAAGAGGAGGAGACCCATGAAAAGCCAGCTGGAGAGTCCCACACTTCAACGCCTGCAGATGGCGAACGCATGGCGAGTTTTCAAGATTCTTCTGAGCACCAAGAAGCCCCAGAAAGCCAAGAGAGTCCAGACACAGACACGTCCAAAGAGCCAGAGCACAAAGAACCAGAAGTGGAAGTAGAGATCCATGTAACGGTGGGCTCAGGGGAGGCTGCTGAGGAGATGGCCCAGCCCGAAGAGCCACAGCTGGGCGAGAGTCCACAGAGCGAGGTCCCGAGCCAGGAGCTTATGGAGGCTTCGGACATTAAAGGGTAGAAACATAAATATCAGCAAAATGTTGCACAAAACACATAATAACCAAAACATCAAATTCTGCAACAGCCACCACTGCTTGCCTTGCACCCATTCTACAGATGCATTTTAGTCAATAGCTGAAACAGCCAAATAACAGTGCTGCCTTTGGAGCTCCAATAAAGCAATAGCATTTGAAAATATTGAATACTGCTTTGGTGTTACTTGTTATTTCTATATCATTTGACCTCCTCTAAATCTTAAAGCTGGGGTATGTGATTTCTGATTGGTCAAAGTTAACATGAGCAGACACTTTGACCAATCAGAGCGAGGCTCTGATTCTCTGTTCTTATTGGCTGTTGGGACTGTCCATTCACTTTGGCACGACTTTGTAGGGCGTGTCAGGGAGGGACCATAGGGGAGGGACCAAAGAGAACAAGTGGAGCGGTTAAGGTATTTGGATTCAAATCTCTAACCCAACTGCCATTTTCTCCCCAAATCCTCCACCCCAGCTTTAAGTGCTGCCTGGCCCAGGCATATATAGGCTATGTCTCCGTGAGGCATGCAAATTGCAGTGAAGAAGAATGCCTTGGTTGGTTTTTATAGTAAATCTTGAAATTCTTAAAAGAAGGTAAAGCTCATGAGAGGCTAAAGTATTGTCTAAGGTTACTGTGACCGCACAATATGTGAGGTCGCAGTAACCACTGACCTCTGAAATCCATTCTGTTCACCCTGTAGTCCAAGTGTAAGTTCGTGCTAAATGTGACAATTCTTGAAATATTGTGTTTAGAAGATTTGAGGTCACAGTAACCTTGACCCTTGACCTCCAGAATATAATCAGTGTATCCTTGTAAACTACTTGGCACGGATCAATTTACATCCGTTTTCTTAATAAGTCATCACATTCATGAGCATCATATCTGTAGCTAGCTCACCTGAGTTCAACATTTAAAAAAGGGATTAATTATGATGCTTTTCCAGGCAAGAGGTTTTGACATTAATTAGATACTATAGGTTTGCACAGCTGTGCATTAGTCACTTCTACATGAGTAACTTGCCCAAGGAGAAAATGGCCTGGATCTAATTTATGCTGTTACCATGGCAGCAAAAGTCCACACATGCCATATAATACCAATAAATACAACTTTTAATGTGAGCCGGCATCATCACATAAAAGCGGTGCACTCTGCAGGACCCAAACAGTGGAGGCCCTTTTGTTGTATCCACAGTGGGGCTCCAGTTTGGAAACTTTTCTACACTCAAACTGATCATCTCTCTTGATTCCAATACATAGAGCAGATTATGTTATTTTGCATCACACAACATGCAATGGAACCGGCCCAATTTTTTTTTGTAGCACTTGCATACAAAAGCTCTGGCAGTGCTGTGTCCGTGTGTTTCGGCCCATTCTGTGGCACAGAGCGGTGCCAATCTCACCCAGCACTAAGCCCTCTGCTAATCTGTTGCCCAATGCCTTCTGTTACCCAACAATAACACCACGGGCTCCCTGGGATGGGTGGGAAACAGGCCCGTGAGTGGCAGGGTTCTAGCTAAAAAAGACACAGATGTTAAGACACACTGGGAGATTGGTTGGACATTTTTATTGCATCAGCCAAATACAAAGACATCAACAGAAAGAGAAAAAGAAGAAAACAAAAGGTCTTTGGCATACAAGTCCGTCTGTCCGCTCCGATAATCATGCAGCCATCTTTCCTAAAAGCTAAAATAGAAAAAAAGACAAATGCCAAAACCATATTGCAAAACTTGGAACACTTCAGATTGATAATTGTAATGAAATTGGCACATATGAAAGTATATTTACAATACTCTTTGGTATAGGATACAGTTATAACGCACACAATTCACCCCGTAATAAAGACACAAATAGTAACTTACTGTCGTTTCTTGTCAGTTTAAGTGACATTCATTAACTTAAAAGTCAAACAACTGTAGAACTGAACTGAAGGAAGTCAAGGCACTCAAGTAAATCTGTTATTCTTTGAAAGCCAGATAAATGACATAGAACACTTTCGATACAAAAACTGTTCAACTAAATGAATTGCATGTTTATATAAATACAAATATAAATTTGATCTTGAGAAGTTCCCATACAGTGTCATATTTACTTGCTTGTAACATATTGACTTATAATGCATCAGTGGCCCAACAGCTCTTGCATAACTTCAGGATACACACACCAACATATCATATTAAAGCTGCACATGTTAAACACACCGAGGGCGCCATAAGCTGTTTGAGCATTTGGGATCGTTATGACCCAAATCGCTGGCCTCCGTTTTTTCACGCAAAGAGCTGAGCTTTCAATCTCACTGCAGTTTCCCCCTTTCCTAAGTTGTGACAGTATTTTCTCTTTAGGTGGTTGGAAAAATAACATGTTTTGGCTCTTCATGCACAATAGAAGAAAAGTATAAATTTGTTATTTTGTTTGAACAACATAGAAAAGTACATCAATGTGGACTAATATTTTTTAAGGTTCCAGTTGTACAAATCGGGTAAGACGATGTGGAGATTTCTGACTACAACCTTTGTTTGGAACAAGATACATTTTTCTTCATTTATCATAAAGCTGGACATTTTAATCTTCATAAAATCAGATTGCTTAAGTGACTCAAGTGCGATGGCGATACATGAGGGGCACAAAAAAAACTGGGCTAGCAGAAATGATGACATGGGACATCAGTTCATGTTCATCAAAGCAGCTTGTCTGTAATCACTATGTCATAAATGACCCCAATTGTGACAGGGGCTTCACTTTCATGTTTCTCTGGGCATCTGTGTTTTGTGTTTCAATTAACATGAAAGTGAAGTGACACAAGAATTTAATTTGTGCAACGTTGCCAAAATCTATAGCATCTGTGCCAGGGAGAGGAGGCTTGTCACTATTCTGCTTGCGTACATAAGAGTTTATCCATGTGCAGCTTTAATGAGGATATCAGACAGGACTTACAGTATATAGGCCTACACTGTATATACCCTGCATATTTTACCTTTTTCAATTTACTCTGTCTATAAAAGATGAAGACGAAAGGCCACACAATTCATCTGAAACTCGTAATCAATTGTGCAATATGATTTGTTATGTTAGTCGGGCGATCGGGGGTTTAGAGCATAGGGGCCTCTTGGGGTTTGGGGGAATCCATCTCCAGTGAGTCTCCACTCTGGGAACCCTCGTTACTGAAGAGGTGATATGGAGGCGTCTGTCGGGCTTCGATGATGAGGACGCCCTCCGGGGACAAGGAAGCCAAAACGGTCAAAGGGTCCACATCTATGGGGATCCTGGTGAAGGCAAGAAAGAGTGTTTGGTATTTAGTGTTTTTTTTTTTAACAAGGATAGAAGTTTAGATTTGAAATGATAAAACTATTATGCAAAACACACTTTTACATGTTTTTTCAACATTAATATCGGTGTGTCTAGAGACTCCCAAAGTACGAGAACAAACAACCCTCTTTTATTCTCCACCTTTCTGAAAACATATGTTTTGCCCCCTTCATTACCAACTTAACTTAGCAATACCCCCAAGCACACTCTGTATGTATATGTTACAGTTAAGAGTAGAAAAGGTTTACTTGGTGGAAAATCTGTCAATTGCTGTGTGTGTTCGGCATGTTTTTAAAAGCACTGGTGTGAGGAACACAATAAGGAGAGTGATGAGGCAAAACAGCTTGGAGGTAATGCAAAACTCTAAATTTTTTCCTCTGCAAACATTGTTAAATGCTAGGATGATTTTAGCGCAGTATGTCTGGAGGGGGGAAAAGGACATGGCTCAAGGTTCACGCCGTCCTCCTTGGCTATGGCATTCTTTCTAGACTCACAAAAACAATCTCATAGGGAAGAAATGAACTGAAAGCCATTGACAGTGTCCATGAAATTTCCATCCAGCTCCAACACACAGTGGAGGATTGCAAATAGTTATTATTAATTGATTCAAATTAATGAGAGTGTCTGTAAATTCCATCTGTGAATGTTTTCCTGACCCGCTGCTCTCGTCTGTCAACAATAAAAAGGCAAAAGCTAGTTTGGTCCCTGGCATTTATTTTTTTCCCTATTCACTTAATTGTCTGACACTTCTCATGCTGAAAATGGTTTCTTTTTCAGAAATAGAATAGGATAATTGCCTTCGAAAAACCAGCAGGCAGACATGGTATTAATAGAAATTCAGCCAGAGGTTCATTATGTAAGGCTTCCCTTCCATAAAACGATACATACAAATTAGGGACAATGCTATTTACTCATGTTAATTAGTGTCATGGTATCAAGTTAATCTTGCATTCGTGTTCAAAATAATTCATGTCACTAAGGAACGAAAGTCTTCCTGCTGTAGAGGCAGACACACAGACATCCAGGCAAACTCTGTTCTTTGTCAGACAGTGTGGCCAAATATGGGTATGGTAGGGTTTTGTGTGTGCGCAGCCAAGTGTCTTCGGGAGCTAATATAAACATCAGGCTGCAGTGTTGAGACTGTGGGGTTTACCCTCCGTTTAATTAGAGAGGACCCTCCACTGGCTTTCTCACTCCGCTGAGAAATACAAGTCAGAAGGGACTGGAAGCATCACAGAAACAGACAAGACAGCGAGTCAGGACTATTTGTGAAGCCAACTATCACATACAGTGATATTATTGAGCCTTATTGAGTTTTACAGGTCCACTTTAACAACAACTACCAGTCTATTGGGAATATGAATGTTTGCACTAAATGAAACAGCAATCCATCCATCCATTCATTTATTTTATTTTTTTTTACATTTCACTTTACATTAAGTGGAGCGCTATTTGTAATGTTGCGAGTTCACCAAAATCATCAGGGATTCCCGTTCTGGGTACTATGAGTTTCTGTAAATAATTTCAACGCAATCCATTCAAAGTGGGGGGGGGGCATCCATAGAGTCATAAAACAAGAATGGCTAATAATAATTTAGTCTTCCGTACAGTGTAATATATAAGTATGGCTAATACATTGACAAAACAAATTATTTAAAGCTTGTTTTTGAAGTTGCTCAAGGCTAGTTGGCCTATTTAGCACATGTATATATTTTCTCAAATCAAATCCCAGTTCTGGCCACACACACATACAGGCCTACACATGATTCAGTATCTATGCCCCCACACCTTCCTTTAAGGACCCGCGTTGCTACGAGGCAAGGTTGCCCCTTCTGACTGACTCAAATCCCTCAGCCAGCCCATTACGTGGAATCTGGCAGAAGCCTTATCTGTCTTGCTCGGGGGAGTTTATTTACCTCTGGCAGGCACACGTTTTATCTTACTCATTGATTTTTGCACAGCTGCCAAAAACCTGTCCAATATGCTTTTCACCCCGCAGAGAGGTTTAGGCAGAGAGAGAGAGAGAGAGAGAGAGAGAGACAGAGAGAGAGAGAGAGAGAGAGGGAGAGAGAGAGACAAGACACTGAGGGTGTATTCACACATGGAAAGTCCGTTAGTTCACTTGCTTTGGTCCAGACCAAATAGAGTTTAGATTTTTTTTGTTTGGTGTGGTCCACTTTCATATTGCCCCTTTTGCAAGTGAACCAGCATTACGAAGCAAAACCACACGTGATCAGAGGTCATTCATTCATTGGACAGACATTCTGGGGTGGAGAGAAGCAGGAAGAACGAAGTAAAAACTGCGAAATATATCATTGATATAATACGGGGTTAAAAATAATAAAAAGGCCTACATCTAGCCTATACATAAAGAAGAAGAACATCTAATTATTGTTGTTTCATATGGTTATAATATGTAGCCCTATGTCAATGCCACGTTATGTGGCTTGTAGCCTACGATGTGAAACAGTATAGCCTACTGTATTTTTGCTGTTGGACGTGCGGCTCGAGAGAAGAATAGGCTCAAGCTGACACACAGCTGATTAAGCAGTGTATCAGCTGGGTGTCAGTTCGGCGCAGTTCAGCTCCAAACTGACACAGGGACAGTATTGACGGTCACGTTGGGAAGAAAAATAAAAACACACACTTCATGCAAAGCGCAGCGTGAACCTGTTGGCACTGTGCGGGAGACGCTCCCCTCTCCATCTGATCGCTGAACATATCAGCATGTGTACGCGTCATTATCAACTGTAATATTTTCGCTCGGGGCTCCCGGTCAAACCACAACTAATCTTCCTAACAACGGCGACAACAACACTTTCCCATAATGTGAAGCTGACGGCGATTAAAGAAAAAAAAGAAAAGAAAAGAAATCAAAAGCGCAGTGCTTCCTGCAATTGGGTCGGATCGAGTCCGGCCAAATTCACACCACAAACGAACTGCAGCAGAGTGCGTTTTGAAGCGCATCGAGACCACCTCTTCAGCTGGGTCTCGGTCCGCTTGTTTGGTCCGCCCCCGAGTGCGATTGCTGTATTCACACCTGCCTGAAAGATGCGCACCGAAGGCAGAAGTGCACCTGAGTTCGTTTCAACCGAACTAAACACGGCATGTGTGAATACACCCTGAGACCGGAGAAGGCTGAGCATGGAGTATGTGTGAGGTGTGTGTGTAAGAAAGTACTGTATAACCGATATACTTATTCAGACACAGTGGACATGTTGACTGAGTCAGTGCACTGGTATCATGTGATGTGTGTCATAAGGATGGAAACAGAAGCTGAACAAAAGCTTCATAAATAGCAGAAGACTCACACTGCAGGCTTTCACATATACAAATAGATATACTGTGTTGCTGCGGGGCTACCTTTGCCCTCAGAACTGATTTAACAACAACATTTTGGTTAATAACTGACACATTTTTCACTTGTTTTTGAGTGTTAATACAAAAGAAGCCACCCTTGGACCCCGTTGAACTTACATCATCAGGGTATGCTATTATTGCTGTATTTAACTGTTTACTTTAAAAAGAGCATCTTCATTCACCCTAGTTTACATTTAAAAGTAACGTTACATTGATTCCATGTCATCCTTCTTTATACTTAGTTTTGAATTTTGACATTCATCTGACAGCTTTTGGTTAATGTGACATTGTGGACAAGGATTTGACATTACAAACGTTTCCACTCTATGTCACGAAAGTAAAGTTTTCAATGCAGGAACATTTGCTATCCTTCTGACTTCTCTTACTTGTGAAATACTGGACAATTTTTCTTCTTTGAAATCTCAAATCTTGATTCAAATGAAAATAATTGGGACTTCCAGATGTCTCTCTTGGATATCTGAAGGTTGATATAATATAGTATAGTGCTTTATAGATGCACTTTGTTACTCCCCCCCAGTGAATTCATGTTTTACCAGTTATAACCATAAGAAACCGATTGAAAAAGTAGCTGCACTTCAAACTAGTTGTGTCACTTCCCCGCGCTATCTCTGGCTTCCATACAACCAGAGGATATGGGTATCGAGGTCAGTTATTTATATATGACCCCCTCCACCCCCAGAATCCCCCCCCCCCCCCTCTAGATATTAAGTGTGTCATTGGTTTTAGGTGCTGCTGTGCCGAGGAGCACTGGTCTGATCCGGGGGCTTTCCAATTAAAAAGGATTGTGACATGAACACTGCGGAGCTAGCACAACTGCTAACTAATTAGCCAACTGGAAATTACTGGGACTGTAGTGACGCGCCAGTGAGACGGCGATTCGCACTAGCGATTAGCGCTGCTGTTTGATGTTCTTCCCACAACCCAATTAAAGGAGCAGACGCGGAGAGACGAGCAGGTTGTGGAAACTTCTGTGGCCTGTTTGGCTTGGACCGGTTACAATATGTTAAGTCCACAATATGCAAGACATCTGTGCAGTGTCGGGCTACTTCTCCGTGTAGTTTCTGCTTCAGTATTCTCGTGAATAAGTAAGAAACTCGATAAGAGTTTTTGAAAGTGGAAGTTGAAGTTGTTTGGAGTTAAAAAGCTTTAAAAGAATCGCCTCGGACTAGCCGATTTGAAAAGTTTCTTTTGAACATCTTTTACAAGGTTTTAGAAGTTAAACTGTTATATTTCACAAGAAATAAACAAAGTTATGGAGAAAGTCGGAAAAATCAACTCAATTCGATGTAGTATAGTTTTGTGTTATGCTACTATTTAGTCAGGTATTCATGTAGCATCTTTTAGATCCATCTCATTAACCTTTATTGGGGTCCCCAACAATGATATGATTATCTTAAAAAGGTACCATGTGGAGTTTCTTAGCACTAGTGGCACTAAAGACAAACGTTTTATGTATGGGCCCTGTCCAGTTTTTGTTTAGTCTATTTTGTGTGTGATTTGACACTTGAGCCAATGGTTTCAGACTATCAACAGGTTGCAGTCACTAAAGCAATAAATGAAACACTGCACTATCAAGGGCAGGGAGGAAGAAGATCTGCTAAGAAGTAAACATGGATGAATACAATGAAGGTTTCTCGAAACATATTGCCTTAGCAAATGGTTTATGGGAAGGGAAATTCAACACATTTATTAGACCTCAAGGACACACACTATGTATATTAATGAATAACACATGACTGTAAACAAGTTCACTGTTAGTTCCCTACAAGACTCCATAACTGACCTTCAAGGCAATAACATGTTAGCAGTAACAGTAACACTGTCACCTTGATGTACACTGTGGATAATCCAAAAGAAAAATGTGTGCAGCTACAGTATCTTTCATTGGGATAGAGATCTCAGAATGTATACTCACTGTATCTTCTTTGTGAAATTCTTTGTCACTATGCCTCCTTCTTCCTGTTTCTCTTCGTGTTTTCCTGTTTGAAAAGGAAACAACAGCAAATAAGTGAGTGAGTCCAGTAACCTGAAATTACTTTGGGACGTGATTACGTTTAACGTCGTGCAATAGTTCGACAAGGTTGTAGATAATAAACGAGTGTCCTCATCCGCAGTTCAATTGCAATTGAACATTTTATATTATATGGATAGCTATCATGGCGCTTTAAACCTTGACATTTAACCGTGAGCTGCACTATGGGATGTAAATCAAAAAGGTGCTGAGGACACTGAGAGGAGAACATTTGGCATTTGGCACATACACGATTTTTCCATTGCGCAGTTGCTGCATCGTTTGGGACCTCTGGGCGGGTGGCTTGCAAAGGACATGATGAAATTATGAAAACAAAACACCCTTTTCTTTCTCTTTACTTTCTTCCAAGAATGACTCTCCTGACTCAAGACTGACTACATATTGAACTTGGGTAGAACAGCTAAGCCATGGAGAGCCTCCCTCCTCCACCATAACTCCACCAGACTTACTGTTTGTAACTGCCCTATCTCTCGGGCTTGCTATAGCAGCTGCTCTGGGGCTGCTAAATATCACTGCCGCCGCCAGCAGGGTGGCCTGCCCCACCCCTCAACCCCTTGTCTGCACTCCAGGCTTGACTATGTGCTACCCTATACCCCCACAGTGACGTCTCCGCCTGCCTCAAAATGTTGGACTTGAACTTGAGAGTAAGAGAGAGAGAGAGAGCAGTGCTAAGAACAACGGTGAAGTCACAATGTTATTATGTAAACATTGTCATGACTTAAGACTTTAAAAACTGTTCCCCTGATTATCTCCCAAAGATATGCCATGAACAAGGGAGGTTTGCTTCATAGAGACGTCCCACAAGGCACTGCTGCCTCTCCTTGTTTTCAAGTCTCTTATGACGGACATGCCAAATTCCAGATCCTCTGTGTAATGCTGTATGTTCTGGGAGTTAGCGGAGGGGATGAAAGGGTTGTTTTGCCTGTGTCTAGTATCAAGGACGGGGATCTAGTGTTCACATTTGCAGATAAAGCCGTTTGATACTTTGGTTACCGTGTCATTGTGGGAGGCATATGCAGTGTTTACTTCTGCGAGGCCATGCCTAAAAGTGGACATTAAGATTCACTTTGCAGTTGAGCAATGCATGTCACTATCTATGGAGTTTGTAAGTTATTTTTGAAGCTGCAGAAATCAATAGTTTTGTATAATTAAATTATGTGTCAAATAACTTTGTGTAATGTCAAAAGGTGTTGCTCGTAATGAGGAATCCATAAAGAGTTATTACAAAGTTCTCCTCAGCTCAGTGTATTGGTTTTACAGCCCACAACTATACTGTTTTAATTTCCCTCTTACTACTCGCATTGTCATCATTTTCAATGGCACCGGGCAGTTGTGTTCAGTGAAAAAGCTCTGATAAAGCCGCTGTATACTATCTGCCCTGCATAAAAATAGCAGCTAAGCAAAGCTATAGCAATTTACAGCTGAACACAGTGTACTGTATATTTCCCAAATAGGTTGGTAGAGATGAAAAATGTAGCTTCAGAATGTATATTAGAATTTAGGTTTAGTCTGTTGCTAGTTCAAAATATAATGCTCAGTCCAAGTATCATAAGCTTATAAAAGCACTATTTATATTAGGTATTAATGCAGATTAAAAATCCTGAAAGATCAATACCAAACAGCTTTCAAAAATCAATCACATTTCAATTGTACTTTCAGTAAAGTTGTACAAAGAGGAAACAAGTTCTCATGGCCGTGCTGACGATTACAGTAGGCGCTCAGGTGAAATCAAAGCAGTGGATTTGAATGATGAGTAGGCCACAGTCAGTTCATCTGGAGGATTCTGTGTTAAACATTTGTTCGTTCATGTAATGAACACCTCAAACAATCTTGTAACACCCCCGTTAGTCACACTTTTAGAACGGGGACCAACTGATTGAATGACCCAACTGGCATACCAACAACGTGTTTATAAAAAACTCAGAGTATATGGGGGCCCTTGCTGTTCTCTGTGCCCCCCTTCACACGCGGGTATCCCTGGAATTCAGCTGTCTTTTAAAAGGCAGTTACATGAGGAAGCAATTCCTACAATTCACTCCCATAACCAGTGACTGAGCCGAAACGTGACACCTTTCTTTATATGTCCATGCGTGACACCAGCAGAGATACCAAACGTTCAGAAGGCCTGCTGGGTAAAAAAAAAAAAAGTGTGATCCTATTTCCAGAACATTCTCCCCTGGTGTTTAATGGCGGCGAGCTGCTTTCCGTATTGTAAACAGACACTGTTGTCACGGGCCTTTGCCTTGCCTTAAATCTAAATCGAGCTCATGGGTGACTGAGGGAGTGAGGGAGTGATTCTCCAGGAATCTGAAACAGGTGTCTAAGCTTGAGGATCTGCCTGCCAAGTCTTAAGTCCTCAAAATCTGTCGAGGTCTTCCATAAAGACACTGGTTAGTGCGGAGACAACACCACACCACCTTGGTCTTCTATTGTAGGCCACTGCTTCATCATCTTTATTGGCCAATTTAAAGTGCATATATCCTGAGAGATACTCAGTGAGGTTTTGTTTAAATGCTTTGTTTCAAAAAGATCTGAGTAATTCTCGCTTTTGATGATACATTACATTATTTTTGTTATATTATACTGTAACTGTTCAATTATATCTCCATAAATGTGGGTCTATTTGAGAAAACAATAAACCTTGTTTTAATTTTAGATTATTATTTTCTCAAGAGTCAGATTTGTAGATATGGGCTTTACAACAATGTAGACATCACCTTTAAGACAATGTAATGGTAAATTCTATGCAATTACATAATGTATTCCATTAAATTCCAATGAGCAATACTGAGGACATGACCTTAATGTCCCCGATGGCAGCTATAACACTGCCATTTTTGTGTTTTTCACAAGCTGGTGATATAATTTTGCCTATTTATTTACATTATATATTTATAAAAGGTGTAATATGCCTTACAATAAACGTGTAATGTTAATCCAAATAATGTATTTGGCCTAAACTAAGACACTTTTGACGGTGTTTGTTGTGTTTAAGTTTTCTCCAACAGCTAAACTGTCTTGACCAAGTAACCATGATGTGAATATGATGATGTTTGTCACAGTAGGGGAAATAAAGTGACATCCAGACTGGATCATGAGTCATCAAATGTACCAAGAGAAGATTCACTTTTCAGGTCCCCTTTAAGGCCTTTAAACTCGCCTGCAAAGTAGTTGAGTGTAACCCACCTGATACTTCTACCATCCCCTCTCTCGTTTTGACGTTTAATTCCTCTGGTTTGAAGCTGTGGACGTTCACGCAAACTTTCCATGGCTCCCCCCCGGTGGTGGTGGGCGAGCTGCGGGACGAGGGCTCGCCGTAACGGCTGGTGTAGAGCGCGGGGCCGCCTCCCGTGGACTGACGCGGGGGGAAACCTGTGCGTAAACTGCTGCTGAAGGGCGAGGAGCTGAGGCGCGTGCTGAGCCGGCCCGGCCTAGCCCAGCCCGGCCAGTCCATTGACAGGTCTTCGGGGAAAGGTGGAATCCCAAAGTCATCGTCCATAAACCGAGACGTGAGCTGATCCCTGAAGGGGGACTGCTGCTCTCTGAACGGAGACGACTCTCCAAACGGGTCCCTGGGATTAAACCTCTGCCGGCTTCCCATGGTGTAGAAGTCTCCCTCGGCCATGTCCAGCTGAGATCAAAACCAGTTCAAGTTCTTCTATTCGTGTGCCAAACAACCCTGGACTAAAAAGTTTTTACTTTGGAAAAAAAAGTAAGAACAAATAACTTATGTCTATGTGTGGTAAACCGTTATCTCTTTTGGATTACGCGCATCACCGTTACGCAATGAGTCATTCGTTGATCCAACAACAACCTCCTCCTAAACGTAGCCTACACTGCCTTTCCTTAAAGTGAATTTCGTCTTTGGCCCTGGGTTTTTATACTGGGCTGCGATTTCCCAGACGATGAGTCGACACAGAGCAAGGATCGGGAAAGTGCTGGGAGGATCTGAGACCGCTGCAAAAAATATCAATCCAAGAAGTTGTAGGCCCTAAAAGATTCTCACATATTTACAGTAGAAAGCACCGGATCGGGTAATAGCTCCCTCTAATCCGAATCAACTGGTCTGGCTAATTATCAGGGTCGAAAACGAGTTGATTCTTAAATTCAGATGGACTGAGGACTTGCTGGTGAGAATACTTTTTGCAGTGCAGGCGCAACAGCTGACCAAAAGACCAGCCTCCTCTTTACCAAATTAAGTCGCTGTCCACTTGTCGCTCGCGCAGAGTTGGAACTCCCTCCTCTGGGTGACTCAATGGCTCTTTAATAGAAGATAACGTAGAGCAGACAGTCTGATGTCACTGTACGGATAAAACAAACCAGCCAAGGAGTCAACTCTGTAAATATGGCCTGTTGTTTACTGCTCGTTAATAAGTGCGTATCCTCAGACAGAACGTAAAACAACGACTGCATTGGCGTTTTTATTCTGAACAGGATTTTATACAGTTTATTCTACACACGCAGTTGAGAGGGGAAATTTGATTCCATGGGGTTATGGCGGGGACCATTCCATTTCCAGGTGACACGGCATTACATCGTGGAGTTCACGCTGACACAAGATCAAATGTGACAGTGTATGAAAAACGTATAGGCTTTAGCAATATGCTCCTTCACATGGAAAAGAGGGAGAGTATGCACAATTTATCAACACAGAAACACTGGATCACTATTGCTATGCGACTTTGTTATTGGGATTTAAAATACCGTATGTGATCAGAGGGAACTTTAGCAAGAGAAAGAGTCAGTTGATTGATGCCTGACTGGCATTTTCGTCTTCTTTTCCTCTTTCACTGTATCCATATACCAACAATTTCACATCCAACAAGGCCCACATCATATTATGTAAATCAAATAATCACAACATATTTGTCATTTATACAATGCAGATACATATTTACAACACATCATTTTACATAATTCATAATGATTTTTGCACAGGAGTTGATGCAAACTTTACATTGTGAAACGGGGACGAGGGTCACTGGCTTCACATGTTGAAAATGTATCAACAGGACTGCACAATTATTCCAAATGTGCCTCATCAACACAGTCTGACACAAGCCGTCATTAGTTTCCAGTTTATGAATGACTTTAGTGCCGAGTTCTTTCCCCTTCAAGCGACACATTCGTCCTATTTAGTTTGACATTCAGGGAAATAATCTGAGTATTGAGTGCATAGAGAGCAGTCTGTCAGGCCCCGAGCAGTAGCACAGACAAGGTGATGGATTTGAAATGATTGAGTATAAGTATAACTCTCTTAATTATATGGAAAAGGCAGTTTCAAACTTTGTCTGCAGATTCAAAGGTGGCCTCGAAACTAACTTGATGGAGTAGTTTGACATCTTGGAAAATGAGCACATTTGCTTTCTTGTTGAGAGTATATATTTAGATATGATTGGTAGCTAGCTGGTTAGCTTAGCATAAATACTGGAAACATTGAGAACAGCTAACCTGCAATCTAACATTTAATATTGTTTGCTTCATCTGTATGAAAACAATGTATAGTTTCCAGTAATACGTCAGGATTTCCTTGCCCCTTGCAAAGAAATAGTATGGCCCAAGACCTCACCTATAAACACACATTTTTGTTTTTCTAAGATTAAACACGTGATATCAATTATTTACTGAGCCTCTGAGGTGACTTTGTTAACTAGCTTGTAGCTTCATATTCAAGATACAAAGGCAGCCTTGATCATCTAATCTTACTCCCGGCAAGAAAGCAAATTCAGCTTAGTGTGTGAGTACGGTGGCAAAACCCAAGAATAAGTTAAAACAATCCAAAAAATAAAAATGACAGCAGTATCGTTATATAATAAGTATAAATTGACATTGTTGCATAGAAAGACTGACCACTACTGAGAGGGACAACAAAGCAATACATATTAAATAATGAATAAATATGCACGGTGCTGCATAATACAAAACTGTACCTTCGGTTCTGATACAACTCATGAACAAAAAAAACTAAATTTACAAAAATGTTCGGTTCAAATGTAGTAGCAAGAAAACTATAATTCAAGTAAAATAAGAATCAATGGTAAATTCAATCTATGTTTAAACTGCTGCAAGAAGGTACAGCCTTTTCTTTCCCGCCATCATTTCTGATCAGAATTATCAATTAAAATACCCAAAGGTTGATATATTCAAGTACAGACAGCAAAAAATTACAATTGAAGCATCGTAGTAGATTAGATCATAAGAAGTCCATTATTTGTTTCCCGAAACTAAGCCACAGCAAATTTGTATCACTGTGAACTGTCAAGGAGAAATACCTCCTCTGACTGAACATGAAGATTCTGTCAAAAAGAAATCCCCCCCTCCCTGTCTCTACACAATGTTTTCTGATCGCTCTTTGTTGTGTGGCACGGGGCCTGACATTTCAATTGTTTTCCACCTGATCAGGGGATAAATTAATTTGACATTTGAGCTGACAGGCAGTTTGCTCGTTGTCAGGCCAACCTCGCCATGTCATTTTTCAGAGGAAAAAACACGTTTGTTCTCCGGCTTGTGAAGTGTCGAGATCAGAAGCAACAAAACCTTTTTCCTTCTTCCTGATAACGATCCCGCGGAAGCCATTTGTAAACACTTCGGATCAAACGGTTCAAATGTTACCTCAATACATCACTTCAGGAAAATCTATAACGTACAGACCTGACACAGAGAAAAGTAAACATATTAGGAATTTTTTTTAAATGGCTCATCTGCACTTGGATTAGCCAACACATACTGTATATTACCAAAACATAAAATGATTTGGAACAAGCCATTTCAATCTAGTTATGCAGCAACTAAGTATCCATTTTAAAATTAACATTAAGTGGTTAAACAATTTTAAAATAATAATTTAATGAGAAGCGCATTGACATTAAAAAAAAAGGATAAAAGCCAGGAATTCTGTATCCTTCTCATGTGCAGTTTTGGATTGTAAATATCAAAGAGATGAACAGTCTCGGGCCATTATGAGTGCTGATGCAAGACAGTGTAGTACAAGAACCAACCAACCAAACAAACAAACAAACAGAAAGACATTCAACTCCCTTAGTGGTCTCAAGTCTGCATCAAAGAATGAGACGTGGTCAAATCCCTTCTGGGACCTTTTCCACTCCAGCGTCAAAGCGGAGCTCGGAGACGCTCACAGACGCTCACAGACGACTGTTCCACTGTTCCAAATGTCCCGACTTTAGACTTGGAACAAGACCCACTCGGGCTCGGCACACTCTTCGGCCCCTTGATGTTTCCAGAGAACACCTCATTAATGCCTGTGTTTTTTGCGTTTGTTCAACAAAATGGGACTCCGACTTCGGCTGAGACTGCGTGTGCCAAAGATGGAGTTCCATGATGAGCTGCGGCTGTTGTCGCGGTAGGAAGAGGGACTGCGGCTCCGGCTGCGTGTGAACAGGCTGCTCCATGAGGACACACTGGTGGAGCGACTGCTGGAACAGGGGGTGGGTCTGAAGTAAGGGATGGGTCGCTTCCTGGCACTATGGACACACACAGAGAAAGGGAAGTGGTGTGAAACTGAGAAAACAGTAGTAGTATGTCAATGTGTACCATCATTCAATAAACCTTAAAGGTGCAGTGAGTGATTCTGGAGAACTCTTGTTGTCAAAATCACTTTTTGTCATAATCAGTGAATATCTCATAATCCAAGCTGAAAATCCATGCTCATACAAGTGAGTCAGACTAACACACCGTAGCTAGCATGATTGCTATCGATAAAGGATAAGATTTATCGCTATGTTCCCCTCAGCTCTACATAGTAATTTAGCATCTTTTAGCTCGTTGTTTTGGTTTCACAGCGACAATTTCACAGTTTTAGCTCGAATAAATCCACCGCATGTTACCTACTAAGCACCAAACGGACAGACCAAGCAGTGACTAGCTGGTGAACATAGTGGAGCATTTAGCATTAACATCACGTGAAGTCGTGTTTCTGGACATGATTTTCAATCGGAAATGAAAGGATAGTAACACTACCCTGTTAAAAATCAGAGTCGCTTGTTATTTCTGATTGCCTGCGTTCGTTTGCCACCTGCTTCTTTAGCACCTGTGGAGGCTTTCGAGCTGACGGTTATCTCATCCTCTGGCTGAATGCCATGAGCAGACACACAGACACACAGCACATCCACATGAGGGAGAAACTGCAGGTTTGGGACTGGAGTTGAGGAGATGGAGGGTGGGACTGGGACCAGCTGTACATTTGTGCCGCCTTTAGGGGTAAAACATGGATTTTGTAGCTATAAATAAGCAGCCTGGGGAAGGTGTGTACCTTGTGATTCGGCGCGCCTCCAGATGGCTTGGTGAGTCTCTCCTCCGTTTCTTCATTGGAGAGTAGGATTTGCGTCTTCGTCTCTTCCCACTAACTTTATGTGCATGCTTCGGATTTTTCTCTCTGGAGCTAGGCTTTCTCTGTTTGCCTCGAAGTCTAGAAAGCAAACATTATAATATCAAAATGTATTCCCCAACAATGTAAATGTACAGCCATAGTGAAAAGTACTTTATAGCTGCTGAAGCACTTTGTATAAATGTTCACCTGTCAGCGCTGTGTCTGGAGTAGCTTCCTCTAGAGCTGAGACTGGACACGCTGCCTCGTCGCCTCACATCAGCGTCAGAGTAACTCGGTGAGCGCGAGTACGAGCTGGCAACGAAACAAATGACATGTTCAAAATGTTAGCATGCTAACATTTGCTAATAAGCACTAAAAACAAAGTAATAGCTAATGGGAATGTCATTAGTTAGACCAAAGAAATGGATACATTTGAATCTTGGCCATGATGATGATGGTGGCCAAAGTGGCCAAAGTTAATCACAATAGTAATCTGAATTTATCCTGAGGAGAGCACGAATGTCTGTACCAAATTTCAAGGCAATCAACCCCAAAGGGTTTCGAGACATTTCACTCAAAAATAAAATAAACCTTTTGGTGGTACTATTAAAGTCAAGGTACTAGCTATAGTGGGCTCCCTTTGTTTGTATACCAGTTCACAGAGCCTAGGATGTGTATTAACACTGGATTTTTTTCCCAGCGCACACAGATTACGGACAGGTCGTGTACCTTGAATTGATATAAACAGATTTTGACAAAAAGCGATTTTGTCAACTAACATTTGCAAGAATCACTGACTTCACCTTTAATCACTAGGCCACTTTTTAATATGCAAATTGAAGCACATGTGTGGAAATGTACTTGATGTAACTTGGGTATGTTTGGATGTTAGTGATGCACAACATAAAGGTAGTGAACCCACCTGCATGAGGACAGCGAGAGGCTTCTAGAGTAGCGTCCGGAGTATCTGGAACTCCCTGAGGATCTGCTCCGGCTCCTGCTGCTGGGTGAGTGCCTTTTCACTCTCTTTCTAGACGACTTTATCAGCGTCTGTGAGCAGCTGGAAGTCTTTGGAGATCTCACAACCTCCACACTGCACCCCACTGTTATCTGCTCTCTGCACAGAACAAACACATTCACAAGTTCCAGCGCTTTGAGTGATAAATCCCCAAACAGTATCCTAAAGTTGTTTTGGGTAAGAAACGCTCTCGCCTATTCTCACTCATACGATGAATATTTCAAAAAGGAGGGAAAACGGAGCGTGGAGACAGGAGATAAACAGCTTGCAATTTTTTCCCGGGCATTCATTCATTCAGATGGAGTATTTATGATGAACACAGAATTATTACCTCTTGCCGTTTCCACTGAAAATGGCTGCAGACAAGTTGTCGTCCCCGTAAGGTTTGCACAGGGAAGCGTAGCTGGTCACAGAGTTCCCCGAGTCGGAGACATTGTCCCTGTCGGTGAGCGAGGCCAGACGTTTACAGTGACCCCTCTGGTTGTCGGTGACGCTCGCCCGAGAAGAAACGCCGGTTTTGCTGGACGGCGGCGAAGACGTGTCATTCCCGGAATCGTAATCGTGTTGCGGACCGTCGGCCTGGCTGGGTAAATGCTGAGACACTTTCCCGTGCAAGAGCTCGCTTCCAGGTTTTGACGATAAGATCTGCAAACAGACAGATAGGCTGCAGCTTAAAACAAAGCGTGTTGATATATGGAACCCTGATATCTCTGCTTTTATGTACTGTGTAAACTCTAGTATGAAAGGCACATTTTCCCCCTTTGAAAACAGAAGAGTTTTTTTTCTTTTCTCGGGACAGAAAACTTTTGAAAGATAAAGACATCATGCAAATTTGAAGCATGCGATTAACCTCAAAAGGAAAGTCTGAACTCAACTAAATTCAAAGAAATAAACAAGAAACTAATTTAATATATAAAATAAGTCTAAACTGAAAGAATAATATGAAAGGAACAACAGGAGAGCAGAGAAGAAAGAGAAACTATGCGTGGAAAGTTCTACAGACTCTAACTCCAGTGAAGAGAAAAAGAGTAAACAATAGCCCCCTTTTGAAAAAGCCTCATTTTAAAGAACATTGGACAAACATCACAACATGGGTATTATGTAGAAATGAAAAAGGATTGCAGACAAAGAGAGATCCCATCAGTCTAGAACTAAGAAAGCCCTCAGAGTAGGACAGATGAATGTGCTCTTTTCTTTTTTCCTGTAAGAAGTCATAAATAATTAGCCTGCACCGACCTACAAGTTAAATATCCCTAAATCTGCGGATAGCATCGACTTACCAATCAAGATTTCCTCCTTAAGTAGGTAAGGTGTAAGAAAAAGGGAAGAGCGGGCAACATAAGTGCATCATTAGAGTTCGAAAATTGCAAGAAAAAGACAAATACCCCTCTCTTCAAAAACCCAGAGCCAGTTAGACTTATTACCGGCATGTTCCTTTTTCTTTTCCTTAAATGGTGAATTTGTGTTGTTAATAAGACGTTTTTTAGAGCGAAAAGTCCCAGAAAACGTACAAAGTGTGCCGGTGTGGGAGTAAAACTACTGCACACAGATAAAATATGTTTTTGTTTGAATTATTATTTTTTTACTGCAGAAATGGAAAAAGATACTGACTCCCCAAAGGATCAGAGTGGACTAATCTCATTCAATTATGATCTCTCTCTCTCTCTTTACTCAAGAGGTTTATCCAGTCTGTCCTCCTGAAGCTTTCCCCATTATCTACTCCAAAAGTCCAAACAAAACAGAGCAACCCTGAGGGAAATTTAAACAAATCTAGGTTCTTCTACCGTCCCTCTGTCTTTACTTGCATCAATGCACATACACCCAAATGAAAAAATATTTCACTTATGGAAAAACATTTTTGAACAGAGACATTCTTCAATGTCACCTGGAGATATTTTTGACAAGGCTTTCCTTCAAATAAACATTTCATCCTTTAGTATTTTTTTTTGTTGCTTTCTCATCTTTTTGTTGCCACAACTTTTCTCATGATTCCACCACAAAAGAAATTGACTAAATCATACCACCAATTAATCAACCACATTCATGTAGATTATTCATATTTGTGAGGGGTTTTTTCTGTCCACTTATACCCACCTTTGCCTTTCTGAATTGCTTTTTTTGGGGGAAAAAGATATTAAACAAAGACCATTCTGTAATACTTTCGAAATTGTGTGCTTTTTCTCACCTGATTTAAACCCATAAATAAATCCAAGGCCCAATGAATAATTCTGATCCCGTAAAGCTGCACCTCAGTAAGCAACTGTGAAGACCTCCCAAAAGACTTTGGGGGGATAGTGAAGGCCAGGCATGATTCAATATATGGATTCATTTATTGAATTTCAATTAAAACCCTGTGGTGTTTAATTAAAAAACATTTGTCTGTGCAATTAGCATAATTTAATGATTGCTGGAGAGAAACTAAATATATTTTATAGTCCAATAAGCAGGAGACAGCGGGTTTAAGGACATGGCTGTTTTTTAAGGCGGCTCTTTAGGAAAGCTCAACCTGAGCAACAAACTGCATCATTTATAATATTCAAAGTCCGTCGGCCAGAAGTTGTTAATCACTGTTTAAAGATGTTTGTTTTGTGCTAGTTTTGCTTTAGCTTGAAGTCATGTCTGGAATTTGAGCAGCTTACGTGCAAGTATTTAGAAGTCACAGGAGAAACACAATAGTGAACCACAAAGCTTTCACTATGAAAGTTAATAAAATGTGTTCTTTGCATTGATACATGTTTTTTCTGTCATATCTGTCTGTATATAACAAGGAATCTCCCTATTATCGTGCTGATATTGCACGAGCATGATGCCATGGTTGGGTGCCAGCACAGGAGGCAGTGTGACGTCTATGTAGCTTAGCAGACATGTACTTAGTATTATCCCTTATTGTTTATGTCTCTCTTAAACAGTCCCTAACCTTTAAGCTCTATGTCCTACTTCAGTAACAGACAAGCACTTCCTGCCCGCTGTTCAACAAACAAATGCAGATTGGTAACATTGTTTTTATAATTTCTTTTCATTGCAGAAAATAAGCTAAAAAATGCTTCACGTTCTATGCAGCGTAAAAGGTTTTGTGTCAGTGTACGACATAGGTAAAAATGGGATATTCTGAAAGTTCTCAAACTAAACTATAGGCTTTGTTGCTTCCTCTAGGAGCCAAATACAAATCGAATTTACTTAGGAAAAAAAAGTAAAACTTTTGTTAATTCATTAAAAACATAGGAAACGGATATTCATTATCCTAACAAAACAAACAGAACAAAATGTTTATTGCGTCTCAATAACACCTTTAAAGATGAAGGAAAAAGAAATGTGCAGAGGGAATTGGCTCTTGAAAATAAAATATTTGTTGTTGGTGTTAATTTCCATTTGAATTTGACACGTTATTTTCTCTACAGGGGGGAAACAAGCTTTTGAGAATGTGTTATTTTTCCAGTGGAATGAATCATTTGATGGTGAGTCTCCTCTACCGAGCGCTTGATGCCGTTAATTGAAAAAAACAGAATAAACTAGAACAGACAAAATTACTGCAAAAAATATGGAATTCATAAAGTTAGCTCAGAGTAAGGCCATGTTGTTGTTTTTCTTCGATTTGGTAATTATTCTTCACCGAGAGGAAACTTAATAGGTTTGGATAGATAATTTGACTGAAAAACGTGAATGGAAAATAGATTTTTTTTTTAAATGAAAAACACCAGGACGTCGCCCAATCTCAATATTGAGAAAGAAAGGAAATGTATCGCCTCGCTGCAGGCATTTTATATTGAGCGACAAAGGGGCTGTTATTATTACATGGCCATAACTGAGAGATCAAACTGAACCAGTGGCAGTGTGTACTTACGGTGGCGGTCGAGAGGAAGGAGCGATATTTTGGAGCCGTTTTACAGACTGATTTGGTTGCAGGTCTCCACTCCGTGTGGCCCAGCACTCCGTTGGTTTCCTCGACAACGACCTCAAGGTCTCCTAATGTCTGATGCACCTCAGACTTCTGCAGATGGTGTCTGTGGGAGAAAGCCGGGCTTAGTTTTCAATGACACAGCATCATGACATTATTACTTACAACAGATTCCGAACTTTAGAGAATGTGACAAAAGGGTGAAGTTAAGCGTATGTGACGCAGGTGGAATATCTGAACTTCAACATTTAAATTTTTTTTTCACTGTTTTATTTTGGCCATCTTCAAAAATTATTGCGATCTGTTATGTTATACCATAGAAAAACATAAGAGTGTTACTCTTCCTGGGAAGATTAGCTGATAAAGGATTGACTTCTAGCTGTATTAAAATGCAGTTTAAAGCTTCATTTTCCTATCAACTTTCATTTAACTTGTGAGTAAAGTGGCTACGAGGAACCTTCAAGGTTTTTGTTCATTCTAGCGGCCTCTTTGGACAAAAGTATTTACATGACACCAGCACCCGCCATTCTAAAGATCTTTACTAGCATGTGCCGGTAGCATATGCACTTATTTAGGAAGCGAGTGAAAGAGAGACGGCAGGATGCATCACGAAGAGGCAATGTATTTATATGTGACTATCTCAGATTAATAATGGTAATATGACGATGGTTTATTTTAGATTTGGTACCATTCCTAAACACAGGATGTTCCGGTCTAGGAAATCTTAACCGAGCAAAGGCATTAATAATAACTATCTAAAAACACAGTTGTTTTCACTGATGGCCTTGTATGCTTTCACAGGTCATTTATAATCATCAGAGTAAAAAATGAGTTTCATAAACATTTAAGCATTCTGCGTAAGAGGTTTAACTATGCTTATATCCAAAGGTCACTCATAGTAACCTTCTACTCATAATAAGGAACAGACCGATTTAAAAGCAGTTTCAGTCAGTTTGAAAATGGGAGCCATACATTTCAGTTCAAACTGTGTCAAGGTCCCCTAATTGAGCCATCATTCTGCATTTTAAATGCCACGTTTCTATGGTGATCACTGATTTATTTTTTCAAGGATTATAGTTATAGTTATTCCACTATAGCTACTACGTATTGTCACGCTATCAGCCCCTGTTCGGTGTAGTGCATAAAACCTGTGAAAAACACATTATCATATTATCACACGTCCGGGATTTGTCATTATAATTGAGTGCATCGATCTGTGCAGTGAATTTGGGGCCGTTTCCTGTGATAAGGCAGAGTGTCTGAGATCGGGAAGTCACCTCTGCCTCCTTATCAGTCATCGCTTCACTGCGACCAGGAGCTCGGCAGACACCTCGGGCTGATGAGATAAAGTGGTGTGTGTGTGTGTGTGTGTGTGTGTGTGTGTGTGTGTGTGTGTAGGGGGGTTGGGGGGGCCTTACCTGTCCTCTGCAGAAGACTGGCAGTAGGAGCTCTCCGACTCTGACCTCCGGTAGCGCCGTCTCCTCCGCGCATGAGTCCGAGAACTGAAGCGGGTGACGAGAGGAGACACGGGTTGATAAGGAGCTAAGAGCGCTGTGATTAATCAATACACAGGCACTTTTCTCAGTCATTCCGTTATGTTCTGAACCAAAAACAAATTCCAGCTTCTAAAATGGGAAGATGTGCTAGCTCTATCTGTTCTATGCCATCGTAAATATTATATATAGGCTATATTACATTATAGAGCATTATATTAGCAGTTAATGGTTTTTAGTAGGACTGTGTAGCTTACACATATTGTGTGTGTATCATTTTTGCTTTGAGGTCAATGACATAGTAGTCTGTTTTTGATTTAATTTAGTAGCTTTATAACAATATAGATTAACAGCTGTGAAAAGCAATAACTTTAACATTGACACATTTCTTCAAATGTTATGAACTGCAGTTAAACTCATAGCAACCGGTAGAGACCAGTCTGTGTCAACTCAGAACGACATCAGTAGAAGATAGGTACGCTACCAGCTTACCAAAACATTGGTTAACATGAACACAAAGGTTGATAGAGGTGAAACAGATGAAATGAGATCTAAAAGTATAATCATAACAGGTATGTGTAACAAGATGAAATAAACCAGGATTATCCTTCAACCCAAATAATCTATGACTCTGGATAGTTGATCTATTGCTGCTGATACTATGGATTAAAGACATTTAAATAAAATATTTGCAGCCCTGAAAAATGCTTTATAAAAATGTTTCGATCTCATTTTCTAAGCTGCACTGTTTAAGATCAAAAAGGTCCAATCAGAGCCTGTATAAAGTTCATATGGTTTCTTTCTCAAGATGGGCATTGTCTCCATCTCACTCTCTCTCTCTCTCTCTCTCTCTCTCTCTCTCTCTCTCTCTCTCTCTCTCTCTCTCTTTCTACATATGTGAAAGGCAAACCTGAACACACAATTCTTCAATCAGCTTCTTCCTATGATCGACCGCGGGTCCTGATTTATTTGAGCGGCGTCGGAAAAATAGGGTCAGTGAAGGTGAGAGTACAAAGGAATAGAAAATGCATAAAGAGGAAAAAAATATGCATTGAGCTGGGATGCAGTGGTTTCTCTTGAAGAAAGCGGCGGCCATAACTGAACCGGGCTCTGTGCGTAAAAACAACTGCCCGCTCATCTAAAGTCAAATTATAAAACATTGAGGGATCACAGCATGAAATTGGTTTCTCTTACCCTCCTTCACCCTCTTTTTCCCTTCTTTCTTTGTGGCTCTGGCTTTCAATCTATTTTCTTCTTCTTCTTTTTTTTTCACGCTTTTGCTCAGAAAAATAAAAGTTGCGTGTTTCTGTAGTCACCCGTCGTGCCCTTACATGAGAGCATCTTCCTCGGCTATGGGTTGATGGGTTTACCATGGTGTGTGTGTGTGTGTGTGTGTGTGTGTGTGTGTGTGTGTGTGTAGGATTTGGAGAGGACACGATTCTGATGCAACAATCACACACTGACCTTTTCTTGTGCTTGCGCTCATCCTTCCTCTTGTGCTTTAAACTTGAGGAGCTGATGGGATGAAAGAGAATAAAAGGATGAGCGAGGAGAATTAAGACTTTACAAAGCCTGAACCGACAGCCTGCTTTCTCCTACTGATGCATAGAGGGTGTTCAAGGCTAAACACTGCAGGTCAATAGAGTAACACAAAAAAAAATGCAGATAATGGCCTGATGGTTGTATAAGAGAAATATAAGATAGAAAATTGTTTAGTTATATACACACCTAAATGGATGTTGTGCACCTTTTATTGATACTGTAGTATGAAAGAGGACATGTCATGGAAGCGAAATAGCCAGATATTTCAAAATTTACCAGTGTCTTGCCTTTGGAAATCTTATGGAAAGCAGATACTAAATCTTTCACCACATTTATGACAGAAATGTATCCCGGTGTGTTTGACTGTTAAATGTTAACCTTTAGAAATATCAGACACACACAGCCGCGGGACGTGCTGAAATGATGCTCAAACAATTTATAAGTATCTCATACATACCTGTGCTTTGACTTTTTAGAGGTGTACCTGGAATAATGAAAAAAAAAGAAGGGATGATTTCGGTCACCTCAAAATGAAATGTCATGTCATGGCATTTTGACGATATTGTTGTAGTAAGCGAGACCTACCTGTGCCGCTTGCTTTTCTTGGAGCTCTTCTTCTTCTTCTTTTTCTTCTTTCTCGGCGGTGACAGGCTGTATGAGGGAGACCTGAAGCGGGAGAACAAATACACATGAACTCCATGAGAGCACCAAGCAATCTCCCCGTACGCGGTCTCAAGTTGATTTATTCCAGGGACAAAAGCTGTCCAACAATACAACGCAGTGCTGCTGAGGCAATTCAGTGTTTGGGGGGGAACTGACCTTTTCCTTTTCCTCTTTCTTTCGGACTTTCTCTTCTTCTTCTTCCCTTTGGGCCGAGGGGACAGTTCCTGGTCAAAGGAAGGGCTGCAGGGACAGAGACAGAGACAGAGCACAGTGGTGGGTTAGGGGAGTGTGAAATCTCAGTCGGTTGTGAGTGAGTTTCTGAATCACAATATGTGGACTTTTGACATTTGATCTATATATAGAAATGCACCGAATCCACTATTCTTTAGTTCCAATCTGTTTCTGATACTATCTGGGTTTTGGATATCGGACAATAACGGTCCGAACTGATAAATATTGTAAAGGAAAATGTGTTAGAGGTGATATTATGTGTAAGGTTATACAGGCTTGAGCAACACAGCCTTGAACAGTTTTAATACAGAAGTATATCAGAACTCCAACATTCATGATTTGGGTGAATTTCCCCTTTAACATGAACTATGAATAACTCAAATGTTCACAGTTTCCAAGTACTAACCGATGAGTCGCCAGTTTTCTTCACCTATTTTTATTTGTGTGAACAATCTCACAGGAGGTGTTTTCAGGCAAAGTGTGAGACTCCATCTATAAATAAAATATCATTTTAATCCCTTGCTGACAAATAATAACCCCAACAGAATGGGCGAGGGTAAAAAATAAATCCTCATGACTCATCATTGGCATCGGGTAACTGCACATTTCTGCGTCCGGATTGATCGCGGTGACACACATACGCAAGATTATCTGTGAGCCCAAATGTTGCCGTATGAGAAGATCCCATCACAACAGGATGATGAAATCTGATCCGGACTGGTACAAAGAACAGATTGTGTGCCAGTGACTTTTAATAGAAGTCAAAAGCAATGAAAACACAGTATCTGTGATACTGCCAGTCACTTCAACCTCCCTATTGGCAACTTATCCTGTAATTATTTATTTCTTAACTCTATGCATGTGTATGTGTGATTTGATTGTAATGGCAGAACAAATTATAGATCTTGAATGTGTTATTTTCTACATTGAGACTAAACCTTGTTGTTAAACACATGCAATGCCACATGTTCCTTAAATAACTATGTGTAATGGCACATACAAACTATTTGTTCTCAATGCTCACCTATGACCCACTATAATGTGTGGTGGTGTGTTTATCTAGATGCTTTTACACACACACACACACACACACACACACACACACACACACACACACACACACACACACACACACACACACACACACACACACACACACACACACACACACACACACACACACACACACACACACACACACACACACACACTGTCCAGAGATCCACTTCATTTGCTCTCTCTCTCTCTCAAAAAAAAAGTCTGACGTGGGTCAGGAGATGAAGGCCTTTTGAAGCATCGGCCTTTTCAAGTGCAGACTGACTGAAATCCGTGTGAAGCAAAGAGCAAGGAGTGAGTGAGTGAGTGAGTGAGTGAGTGAGTGAGTGAGTGAGTGAGTGAGTGAGTGAGTGAGTGAGTGAGTGAGTGAGTGAGTGAGTGAGTGAGTGAGTGAGTGAGTGAGTGAGTGAGTGTATAGGTGCTACAGTGTAAAGGAGAGATGAGCAAGAAGATGCAACTCACTCTGGCAGCCTCACCTTGGCTTTGATTACGAGGATGTGGAAATAAGCCGTATTGGGAAAAACCTCGAAAGGGCGTCTGGCGCGGGTTAAATCAGAATGAATGTGAATTTCATGTGGGCGTGATGGAGTGTTTACATCATTAATGGGGGGATGAAGGGTAGTAAATAAGGCAGAGGAGGGGAGCTGGCACTATACACTTACTGCATCAACATCACATTTACTCACACACAGACAGAAAAATCTATGGGTATATATTCAAATTATGGAGTAAAAAAAACTACTCTAAACGTTTACTATTTAATTCTTATTCTTCCCTCCATCGTGCCGTCAAGCTAAACCTCTGAGGCTATTTTACTTGATCCTCCATCGAGGCGATCGAGGCAGAAACAGACTAAGCTTTGAATCTCCCCAACCCATTTCCATCCAGTACCAAACATATTAAAGCTTTACGCATCCCTTTGGGAAGCACAGCAAATAACTTCATCATTTTTCCAGGCAGCTTTTCTTTTGATGAGTTGAACTTGACTTCAATGCCTCTAATGGAATAAATGTCATGGATTTATCCTTTTATATCATTGTAAATGTAATGTCTTTATGTGTTTAGGTTCATTGTACAGACAAATACAGATAAACGGAATTTCATAAATAACATTATCAATATCAAGATAGTAGATAGTTTCACATTGCAGAATGAGCACATAATCCATGATTAACGGACGATAAATTGTTGCCATTGATGCTAATATGAAAGGAAATGAACCTTAATGTTACACAAAGAGCAGGCGATTCTATATAACAGGTGAGCGTGATCTGAACTGATCCAGAGACAGTGACAAACTGCGCTCCTTCTGGCTGTATTTGACCAAAGGGCTCTGGAGACTGTGTGTGTGTGTGTGTGTGTGTCTGTGTCATTGGATGCAGAAGACTGTCTTGCTCTAATGAATGGCCCTGCTTGGTGGAGTCGGCAGTTTGGGAGCATTAGGAACTGGAATGCATTAAGGCTGATTAGACAGACCAGGCCCAAGTACCCTCTCCTGGTAATGAGAACACTTTGTCACTCATTAACACCACCGCCGCCATTCTGGGCCTTATAAAAAAAAACACAGAGCACAAGGAAAATAATTAGCATTTTTTTTTTATTTCCAGCCCTTGCCGGCAGAAACAGTGTCTTTTGATGAGGTTAAGGGAATGCAAAAGGGAAAATGAGAGATCAGTCAATTGCCAGCTACACTGGGACTAGTGATCGTGTGAAACAAAAGATGTATGAAGTAAGGGATTTGGGGACTGATTAGAATGTGCTCGTTGCAGCCTATTTTCCTGAAGAGTATGATGCTTTTTGTGACTGCTACACATGGCATGAATATTATAAGATATGAATGTAACTACAGTCTAGATATTATATAAAAATGACATCACTCGCTCGGCGTCTGGCTCTAGTCAGTATTGTGGTTTCAAGTGGCTCTTTTTCCTAGTGAATCAGATTTGGTTACAAAAACGGTAGCTTATAATGCTTCTAAAGGAATACCAGTGTCAGAGGTATGTGTTTTCATGCTATAATTAACACCGGTTGCTGTCCTAAACTGTGCTTCCGCCGGGGCCAATTAGGAAGATAGCAATCCAAAGAACAAACTGACTATATCAACGCAGGAGACTTTTCTGAGGCAGTGGCTCGCAGTGTCTTTTGTAAATGAGACGAAAAATTAGAAAGTGAATCCGCGTCCATTGGCCACTTTTGACGAAGTGAGAAGGAATAAACAAAATATTTTTCCACCGATTTCCTCAGTTTTCTTTTAACCCATTTGACCAATTAATTATTTGTGTCTGATTTGTGAACCTATGGTGGCGGCGAGGTATCTGTGTATCTGCAGTTAATTCTATGCAACCCCTGATGTGGCACAGTCACTATTTGCATCGCCATGGTGTGACTACAATAATAAGGAAGGCAAGATGAGACAATGGCATGGTCTTGATAGCCTTCCTTAGTAATACAACTGGCGTGAGTGTGTATGGAAGACATCTCTGAAATTCCTCTGTTCTTTAGTTTCAAACCATTTTGTATATCTCACTGTTGTTTGGAATTACTGAACAGAGACGTGTAAATTCAACTCTGGAAATTCAAAAAAAGTTTGAGGATAAAACACACCATATATCTTTCTCACCGTAATTTTCCTAATAGGTGTTTTTTCTTCTATGCAGAAAGCTGAGAAAATATAATGAGAAGTCTGCGTGTTCTCTGTGTTCTCTGCACTCGCTGTTAAACTCCAAAACAAAGAGAGAAGCAGCGCTGGGTAAAGTTCATCCAGAGAGGAAGCCTTCATCTTTATGATTCTCTTCAACGCCTTCCGTCGTGTTTTTCATTTCACTGTCTGCTTCCCTGCTGTGTCGCTGCAAAAGCTTTGAATGTCTCGGATTCATTCAAATGTTTCTTTAAAAAATAAGGAAAGAAAAACAACTAACTCCTTACCATAAGTAGCTTAGTTTAAATTGAAGTTTAAAGGGCATATCGACCCATCTGAATACAGCAACCCCCCCCCCCCCCATATATTTTTCTTTTCTTTAAATTTATTTATCATAAAAAAAATATTATTACATTTTTCCTTTTTTTCTTGCTTTGAGTTTTAATGTTACATAATTTCATTTATTCTTTATAAAGTTTATAAGTGAAAACATGTATTAAGTGCACCTATCTGTAATACCAGACATAACAACTCAGTATGAGTATTTCTATTTGTCAAAGGATGTTTCTATACAGTATGTTTGTTCCAACAATAATTTTTTCACCTCTATTTCCAACTTTCAAAACCCCAATGAAAAGAGTTGTGTCAAGGAGACTTTTGTTTGACGGTGCTGTTGAAAAGAATAGGATCTTAATGACCGTGTAGAATTCCTCACAACTGTGTTTGTATTTCTCCACTGGGTCCAACCTGATAACACTGTTTACACCCGCCGCACCAGAATATAGAGATTAGCTCTGTTTCCTCACAGAGGAGTTTTGGTGTATTGTTAAAAAGGTTTTTTATCACAAGCACTTACATCTACAAAAACAAATGAAAACTAAAACCATTCATCATCTGAAAAGGTCAACAAACCCTCGGATGAAAGAAAAAAAAAAGTTGAGATATCAGTGTGTTTTGAAGTTTCTTTGCATTCGTTCTTTGGGACCAGAAAATGTTCTTGATGGTTTTCAAGTGCTTGGCATTGTGCTTCGTTTACCCTGAGCAGTGCAGCTACTTAACAATCGTAGGAATGGGACAGAAGTATAGCCCGCCGATTAATTTAATGAAAAACAACAAACAAAGAACTGTGCGACGATATTTTCCTCTAAACACAAGACTCTTCACTATTGCAAAGGTGACTTAACACGGTGGTTTATCTCTTTCACGCATATTATGTTTCTGACATCCATTAAACGGACTGCAGTGTGTAGCTCCACCCTTTTGGGACCCTTTAGGATGGCTTGGTACCCCCAACGAAAAGGGTGACAAAAATAGGCCCAGCTCTGCCTACTCATTTTGGTACCCTTTCCAACTTTTGAAAGTGGAAACGCAAATAAATGCATGCCAAAACCGCACCGCACCGCTCAGTGGAAACTAGTCTTTAGTGACAGCATTGAGACTGCATGGCTCACCTCCTGGCCCTGCGATGGCTGTGGTGGTGGTGTTTACGTCGTTTCCCTCTGATGCAGTCAGTTCTGTCCGCGGTGTCCACCCTGGTGTCCGACACTTTGCCCTCATCGGACTTGAGCGGCAGACAGGCTGTCGTCTCCGAGCTGTGAGGGAAGAAAGAAACAGAGAAAGAAATAGTTTAGTTTACTTGTGAGAACTTTTTAAGAGTGATTTCTCGAGTTGTCCACAAAGTTAGCGCTTCCATCATACAACAGAGAGGAGGATGTAGCATGCTTGGTTAGCCTCATTCCCTCTGCTCTACTGGATATGTGTTTTGATTCCCCTCCATTTCTCCCTTGCCTGCCAGTGCCATCCTCCAGCAACATTGGAGGTCATCCATTTACCATTCAAATTGACGTTTCAATTGAAATTCAGTTATTTACATGCTTCAGTTGCTCTGACATTTTGGGGAATGCGTTGTTTTCTATCTCAGCCACGGATGATGGATGTTCATAAGAATAGTCGAAGATGTCCTTGAATAGTTTTATCTCTAATAAACCAGAGCTTATATATTCATATACATAGTAAATACATGTGAATTAACACAGGGATAAAAGCAAAACCAAGAAAAGTAGAAGTCACCTACTCAGCCTAGTGTTTAAACGCATTATCCGGCAGGTTTTAAAATGGAGGCCGATTATGTCTGCTGTGAATCAGGTGTTTACTAATTCAACCGCTTCCACCTTAACCACCCCAAAGATCTCAGTCAAACGCAGCTGCAGAACAAATGACTAAATAAACTGAACGATGAGATGTGAGCACACACAGTTCTAGCCCGGCTTATTAATGCTCTGTTTTAGTCATGGGAGATTTGAGCGTAATCACATATTCTCCTCTCTCTCCTTCTCCGAGTGCCTCCCGTCTGATTGTAAAGAGAAGATAATCAGAGCCAGAGATTAGGCCGTCAACGTCGGAGGCCTCTTTCCCCCAAGTGACAGGCAGGCATGAGCCGCCGCTTTACATATTCCTCCCCTTCATTTGAGGTGAGGCCTTCCCCCCCCCAGCAAGAGAACTAATCATTTAAAGCGGTAGAACGGGTGCTCCGACATGGCCGCGGGTTCTTAAAGGTGATATGGAGATAAAGACAGCCACCCGGAAGGTTGATTAGCCTGATCAAGGAGGCTTTAAAGGAATTAATGCGTGCATGACTAACTCATTTGAAACAATAACCATCTTAAAAGAAAATCTTTTTTTGGGTCTGATACCGCTGGTAGACTATATGGTAATTTTGACATGAATCTGCACCAACACTAAGCTCTGATTCTTGCAATTTGACAACAGAATGGATGATCATGAATGTATCTGATGTTACATTGTAAATCCAAATTCACACAAGGTTTGATCAAATCCCATTCAATGCACACTATACAGTAGCCCTTTGTGGTACATATACCATAGGTCTTTTTTTGCTGCTGAACACATTTAGTGTGACAAGATATCGATGTTCCAGCCAATGGTGGTAATACATCCTGAGAAGATTTGAACAACATAAGCAATTTACTTGACACAGGAGAACAAAAGGTTGGAACATTTTGCGCTGTTGCTCAGTGTCCTATAGTAGTAGGGCTGAGTGGAAAGTGGCCCAAAAGCTTCTTATTTTTCTGCCCCCCTTCCCTCTCTATTCTTCTTTGTTATTTTCTGTCACTCTAAGGGCTGCGGTTGATGAGTTCTAAATGAAATCGATTGGGCCATCAGGGATGCACATTGCCTCGATCCGGCCCTGCAATTTATGGCCCAAAATTTCCAAGCTATAAGCACCTAGATTTATGACAGGCTGTTTGTATCTGTCAAACAACTCTCTTCTTCTAACACACTCTCTCACACACACTCTCTCACACACACTTTCACACACACACACACACACACACACACACACACACACACACACACACACACACACACACACACACACACACACACACATACACACACACACACACACACACACACACACACAGTCCCTCAAGCATGGACAATCCCTTTGTAGTCATAATTCATAACCAGGCAGCGGTTGAAGGTGTTTAAAGGGACAATCCAAAGCACCAAACCGGCAAAATTAATGCAAATACTGAGAAGATTAATAGAGAGTAAATTCACGATGAAAAATGACGGGGACACTAATCCTCCAAAGTCCTGACTGGATCATTTTTCCAAAGCCATACCGTCCTATAGTCACAGCCTGGGATCAGCTACGTTACAATCCTTGCTGAAATACGGCATGATGGAATAGCTGCTCAATTAAACTATTGCTCAGGTAGTTGCTGCATCTTGACTTTTTCACCTCTTTCTCTCTTCACGCGTGTCGTATGAGCTATTCGGAAAGAGGAGCGACCACACTGTGACACTGTGTCACAACATGAGCATCTCACTCTGCAGTTCACTTTCACATAGCTAAGAAATGCTAACAGATGGCAAACAAACACATATTGAAAACATAGTAGGAAGTGTGAGGATTTGATTTTAACAGGAGACATAGTGTGTGTGTGCCAATGGTGTCTCTTGCTAAATATAATTAGAATATATGCTATGTATTTTCCAAGTTCATGTTGGTAATTGCTGCCTGGATTCATTCAACTACCGGTAGTTGTTTTTCTAAATTGGAAAGTGACTTATATATTGCACAATAATGGGGAGGAGGTCAGGGTTGTTGGACTTTGAATCCAGAGATGGGGTCCGTGTTTTAGTTTTAGGTTTCTAAAAAAATAAGTTATTTAAAAGGTGAAATTCTATATCTTTCATATTCAATCAATGAATAATAACCTCATGGTTATGTCAAAATGCCCCGAACAACAACTATCTGATTCTTCAAGCAAGTATGGTCTGTGTATTTTCTGTGATGTATTCTATTCCACATATCATCGGGCCAAAGCCATTGGAATTTTCCCCCCTGTTCCACCATGTTTAAAAAGAAATGCAGCAAAAGTGCCCTCTTGCCCCCTTGGATGATTCTATGGTTGATGAAACATGGTTAAGTGTCCTCCAGTGCTGAAGATGGGATGCAGGGCCATTAAGGCATGCCCTACATGCCATTGCTTACTAAAGGGTTCAAAATCCCTCCCCTTGGAAAAGTATTTTCTAAAAACTATAGTGCCCAGCTGCTTTAGCTTATTATTAGCCTCAAACAAACCATTATTGGTTTTATATTTTTAAGTAATTTGTTTACAAAAGTTAGAATATACTTTTTATCAATAGATCTTTTTGGTCCAAAAAAAAAAAAAAAGATAAAAGACATGAGAACATCAGACTATGTTTATTTTTTTTCCTTCCAACCATCTGTTTGTCTGTTGAACTTCCAGCTTTTGTGTTGATGTATTCATAAAACATTGCTGCCTGCCAGAGCCACAGGAGGATCATCATGGTTTGTGTACAGTTTCATTGTCCACACACCCCATTTACGATGTTAAATTGAGATAAACTGCTACAATATCTGCCAGGAGCCGCTCTGTATAATCTGCCAGCTGCTTTACACGACCGCAGCTCTCTGTCGGAGGGCTTCACAAACTCACGTCAGCTGACATTGTACAGGTGTGCGCCAGGCATTGCAGGCAGCCAATAAAACTAACCAGCAAAACAGTCTCTACACAGCTGCGGTGTTTGCATTACATTTTTTTTTTGTCAAAATCAAACCAGCGATTAACACAGATTGCATTCTCAGCTGCCTCAATTACATTCTGCAAGACATGTTTTCATCTGCACTCTGCTATTTCAAATGAAGTGTTTACCCAAAGCGTGTGAAGAGAAAAAAATGCCTGACAGTTTGATTCAGCGTGGTCTTAAGGGGCGTTGGAGCGTGTGCAGAGCTGGATGAGGCTAGAGCTATCTATGGGGACACAACAAAACACGCAGCACTCGAATGCAACCTTTTCCCTCTTACTCTTGTGACTACAGATATCCCGTAGTGACAGAGGGAGATCTTACTAGATAAGGAGTTAAGAAGCACTCCAAGGCTATTTGTACATTTTATATCCTGTGATCTCATCCATTACTTAAAGCACAAACAGACAAATGCACTCCCATCTCGGCTGTGTTTCACTATCTTGGCAGTGAATAGGTTTAACCCTTGCAACCTTTATTCTCAGTTCAATTCTTTGTGTTCCATTATTCATGTCTGTACATGATGATCCACATATTCTTAATTCAAATTCATATTATAATGTAACAATACTGTATTAAACTATTGACTTGTGATTACCTTAGGTAATAGTAAGCCAGGTCAAATAGTGCAGACTCTGGGAAGTTACAGTACAAGGAACGGAACGCAACCCTTACACCAAATGTATTATTTTTGCACAAAATAATGAAATTATATAACCTGTATTTTAATGAGATTTAAAGGTACTGCTATATTCATATTTGTGTGGACACAGCTGGGCTTGCTGTGCACAGTTGAACAGTTAAAAGAAGGACATTTTCTTCTTTCAACTGTGCTAAGAATTTGTTTGGTATAAAACTATTTTAATGTCAAGACACTTATCAATAAGATATGTAACTTTATTTTTTATGGACATTTTAAAAAATATTGAAAGATGTTCCAGCCTCCAAAAATCCATATTGGTCGACCAATCCGTCATTTCGGTTGCCATGCCATCCTCACAGGTGCTCTGTCCTGCTGGCTCGCGCTTAATTGCTCAAGTGAATAACAAACTGTGGCAAACGAGTTAGAGGATATACATGGGAGGATCAATACAGCTAACCCTGAGGCAACAACAGGAAAACAGCATCAGGGGATCGATGGACGAAACGTCACTTTGAGAAGTCCTAACAAGAGAGTGGGGAATCTGTATAGCCAAAGAATAATGTTCCATTCAATATCTTCCCTCCGCATTAGTGACGCACATTATTTCAATCTCGATTAAGAAGTCGTGTTGAACATACCGATACAACTTTGGCTACTTAAAGGTTGACATTAACTGCAGAACGGAAAGAAACTTTACATCAGCATAAAGTATATTGGAAAAAAGATTTCCTCAGAGTGTCATTACTCTGTACAGTGGAAGTAGAACGGCTCCGTGGTCTAACAATCCAAATATCTTGATGATTCAAAGTTGCCATATTAGCAATAAAGATGGAGAACGCTTGTTGACAAAATCACATTTTGACAAAATCAGTTATTATCTTCCGTTCTGTGTGTGAGTAAAAAAAAATCTGGTGTTAAAACACAACCTTTACCTCTGTAAACTGGTACGTAAACAAAGGGTATGTAAAGAGGTCCCACCGTAAAAACATACCAGTTTAAAGTACGGAGAGGTAGCAGATTGTGAGGAGATTACTGATTTTGACAAAAAATAAATTGTCAACAAGTGTTCTCCAGAATCACTGACTCCACCTTTAAAGACGACTGTGGCTCAGTTGGTAGAGCGGGTCGGCCGATGATCAAAGGGTTGGAGGTTCGATCCCCGCCCTGCCACCTGTGTCATAGTTGTTGTGTCCTTGGGCAAGACACTTCACCCACCTTGCCTCGTGTGAATGTCGATAGTTAGCCTGCTATCGGTGTATGAATGTGTGTGTGAATGGTAACGTGTAAATGGGAACAGGTCTCCCTTGCAAAAGAGTCTTCGGACTCAATGGGATATACCTGTATAAATAAAGGTTAAAAAACAAAAGAGCTGTTCTCGGTTACAACCTTGTAAACAAAACAATGCTTTAATCGCTCATAATGTAGGATGAGGAAGGACTTGCATGACCCTTATCCTCTGAGGAGAAATTTGTGTCAGAGACAGTGGAGTCTGCAGAAGCGGGAATCATTTATTTTTTCTCTCTCTCCATTTCCACAGATGATTTAAGAGTGCTCGAGCCCCTCGTGAGGTTCAGGGAGGCTAATAAACTTTTCATTATCCCTGTCAGAGCCACCAGGAACAATTGATTATAGTTATTACAGGAGTGATGCTAGTTGAGATAATTAGTGGGGAAAGAGATGATCTACTGCCACAATTAAAACCCAAACAGGGTGGTCCCAAGGCACTTTGCCTTGATTTACACTGACTGAGAGTGTTTATCCAAGTTTCAGACAGTCACGGACAACTTCATCATCAACTAAAGGACACAAGCGAGAAATTAAACCCATTGAAAGTGAACCTTACAAGGCTTTGTTTTATGAGGCTCCAAACCTGCTCAAACTTTTCAATGCAAAGTGGATGGAGTTGTAAATTAGCAGCTGGAGATTGGCTGGTATTACATCTACGCTGCCCATCATCTCAACCGATGTGCCCTTGAGCAAGGCACTTAACCCCAAAACTGCTCCTGGGACGCTGCACTGTGACTGGCTAATCCTGGGCTATCACCCCTTCTGGAAGGGATACACAGAAAGACAAATTTAAATGGCCTTGTGTACATTGACAATAGAGTAACGGGGAAAAAAATACTTTTGCAAGAATGATACATGTTAAATGTGAAATGTCGTAGACACACAAATACATGCACGCAATCAAGCAGGTCACGATAAAAAAAGGCACATAAGCAAAATATCAAATGATGTGTTCACTAAAGCTGCCATCAAAACCTATGAGCAAAAATGTCATTAATGTCTGTAAAAGTTGTGATTCCTGAAATGACACTCAGAAATTTAGTAGGTAATTTAATTCAAATGAGCTTCTGGATGAGCCTCATAAGTGTAATGCAAGATATCTTACTACGACAAAAATTAATCTTGTTTGCATTGCTGCTCTTGTGAAAACGTTATGGGGGTTGTCATGTCCCCTGGAACAAGTCTGTTCATGTAAACGTGATGTGTGTTTTTTCTTATGGCTTAGAAAATCACTTCATGAATTCCCTTCCCAACAGAGGTGCTACCTAACGTGTGCAGATGGGTAATAGATTTTTGGTGACGCTACTCGTGCAAAAATAATAAATAGCAAGAATAGATGTAAATCCTTTTGGGCGGCTGAGATGAGCCCCCAAATTGGCCGCCTCCCTCTTCCATACTTGATGGAAGAGGGAGAATGATAGAAGTGAACATCAAAGATTTAATAGCCTTACAGCCCCAGTTAGGAGGTATCAGTGGCTCCAGGCAATTTCCCGTCTTTGCCAGTTTGCTCCAAATCTAACATCCAACGCCAGCATTAGGCCTTGACAGTACATTAGGCAGTAATAATGTAACAAGGGGAGGACCTTCTCTGCTTTCTAGTTTAATTTCAAGGTTTATGATTTATCTTTGAATTAGTTCAAACTGGAGAGCTTCACAATGGTGGATACAATGAATATTTCTATTTTAGGCTACTTTATATTCCTGCTTCACTTAATTTCAGAAGAACATATTGCACTTTTTACTGCCCTACCTTTTTACAGGAACCATTGGACTACATATCAAACTATATAAGGTAAGATAAAATGTGCTTCTTTTAAACCAGCTGCAACAATAAAATGCTTCTAACACCCTGATTCATCACCATGAACATACATATCTATGTCATATCCATTTAACTTTGATTCTTCAAGTCATTTTTGTTTTGGATACTTTTATACTTTTACTAAAGTAAGATTGGACTTGTACCAGAATAGTTTGACATTGTGACATTGAAGGATTTGAACACTTCTTCTACCACTGCCAAGGAATTAAATGTTATTTGTGGTAAACAGCCACATTACTTGAATCTATCGCCTACGAATGTTTATAATATGAGCCATAACGTGGGTTTTGTGATTGAATTTGGAGAACAACTTGCCCTGATTATTGTCTGAGCTGAAGAATCCCTCGCCTCTCTATCAGACAATCAGCAGTAGCGAGCCCTTTCCCCCCTTCCGGCGGGCTGAGTACGCTGTGTGAGCCAGAGCCGGAGTGACTTTGAAGACAAGTGAGGTTGGTTTATTCAATTATTGTGTCCTGATGATATAATGGGAGCAACATAATGGCTTGATTAATTTCCTTATCACGGTGAGCACAAAGAGTAATTACAACCAAATCCACCGCTTGGCGAACCACACATCAATCAAATTAAGGCAGTCTCCACTCGGCAGCAATCACTTTTCAAACAGAACAAATGAGTCGATTGGCTCAGTCCTCCGCCTCCGGCCGGGCCAAGTGTTTACCCGGGAACTGTAACTCTGAGCAAAGGTTACTCAGGGTGATTGGAACGCTCCGTACATGTCCAAAATCTTAATCGAAAATGTACATGCATAATTATAGGTTGTCGGGTATGGACCGCTTCAAACCGGCAAAAAATAATTAGTATAAATGTGAATCTGCGATCAAATGCCAGAGCTTAATTACACAGGAAAAACGCCCCCACGACCTCCAATCAGATCCAAGACCATCTACCACAAAATGATGAATTCCTATAATATCAGCTATTATATGAAAGTGAATTGATGGTGTAGTCACATAAGTCTCAGATTGAGTATTTTGCTTTGCTCACTGCCTCTGTTCACTGTTATTATGAGGCAGAATTGTTCAGCAGCCTGAGTGAAGGTCTGGACTGGTTAGGTTCAGGGTGGGGTCGATACTGGAAGACACCTGTGACCTCTAACCTCAGCACTCAGTCCTTACATGGCTGCTAATAGGGCACCTGCAGGACCTGAGGGGTTATTGATTTAATAATCAATTTTTTAACTTAAACTATGTAAGAAATCATTGCTTGATTAATTAGAAGATTAAGCTATGTTCCCAATTTGTTTAGGTCACCATACCAGATATAACCAGCTTTTGAAAGAAATTTGGTAGATCTGCAACTCACCTTTTTTTTTGTTGAATTTCCTACAACCTAACTTCTTAATATTTAGCTTATTTAAAAAAAAATAGTAGAGGCACAGAAGAAACGGATTAAAAACCTTCCTCTTTTCTTGCAACAGATGGAATTATGTTTACCCAGCTGGTAAAAAGAATCTTTGACAATTTTGGAAATACCATCAGAGCAGCAGTACATGTTTTTCAACAACCTTCTGGTTTTGTTGAGAGATCACTGTTTTTTTTTTTTTTTTTAATTCTCTCTGGCAATCCGATAATTAGCTCTGAATGTAATGGTGATATGGTTTACAATCTTGATGTCTGAGTTATGACCTAAATAGATACACAAAATAGCTATGAACCATAAACCCAATATTACTCTTTATCCTGTGCTTTTAAGATACCCACAAGAAAGAAATTGGACATGTAAAATAGCAATCAAATAATCATTAAAAATACTGCCAAAAGTTTAATTAAATTGTTCAGTAGAATGTTCCAGAAGTTACCCGTATAATTTATTTTTGAGGGAAAAACGTACTACATCGACAGTGATAGAACCTCCTGACTGCCAGCTCTAACAGTATTTTATGTTTCTATATATACAGCCAGCCTTCCAGCTTATCAACTTTTATATTCATAAATCCACATTTTGATAATAAAATAAAAATGACAAATGCAGGTATGACAAAGTATTAACTTGGATATATCAGAGCACTCTTTCCCCAACGCTGGTCTCAGAGCTTTGGGACTGAAGTCAGAACATCTTAATAACTGAAATATATTAAAATATCTCTAGACATGTCTCTCTAGAGTTATGTAAATGAAAGCTTGAACATCAACTGGAAGAAGAGCCCCTTTGGAAGATAAATTAATTTCTCTCGCCAGTGAATCGTAGCCTAAAGGCGTCATTTGACATGGGTAGCCCTGGGCTGCTGGATGTTATTGGCAGCTCTTTCTATTTGCTTGGCCTTTGTAGGGCTAAAACCAAATCAAATCCCTGTTCTAGCGCTGTTAGCACTGTGGCTCTATATATTTGAATAACGTCTTCATACAACATGCTGCCTGCTGCACAGAGTGTGTGATTTGAGTTGAAAATGTCATATTGGAGGCTGACATGTCAAATGTGGTCATATGAATGTGTCAGTGCTGTCTGCCTGGTAATATTTTGCCAGAGTGAACAAATGTCAGAGTAAGGGCAGCCCCACTTTGCTGTGAATTGAAGGTTGAAGCCCTGGGCTCTGAAAGAAATGGCACCATTCCTTGAAGCTGCCGCTTTACATTCCAATCCTGTTGCAAGCTGCTTTTTTTAAGATGAAGTCCATTCCAGTTTGGAGCACAGAGCCAAAGCCGATTGAGTTATCAGCAGCGGCTCAGTTCCAATAGCAGAGAAAATGGATTTTTACATGGACATAAAGGCAGCACCGCAAGCACATGGCAACAAGCACGGCAACACTCGCCTGGCTAGTCTTGATTAGCCTGAGAAGCTAATCTGAATGGCAACACTGTGGTGCTGCCATCATCATCACTGTCATCATCATGCTATCACAGCCATTACTCCCTTTGTGGCCTAAATCAACGATGCTATTTCAGAGGCGTTTAGGAGGTTATAACTCTGGCGTCACGTGGTCCTCTCAGCTCAGATTGTTAACATCTAAACTGGTGGTGTTGCTCGCTCTTTCACGCATCATAAACCTTATATGTGCATCAATTACTTAGTTCCAAATCGAGTTAGAAGTGATTAGAGGGGTTCTTTGTGTTAAGGCGTGGGGAGGGAAGCAGGCATAGTTGGGTTTAATTGGCTGCTTGTGAGGCACACACTTCCTCACCGCGCACTTCTTCCTGTGTGAAGGAGATTACTGAAGAGCCTTCTGCAGACGCTAATGTGTGTGGAGTGCAGAAAGCCGTAATCATTGCGCACCCTGTGTTTAATTAGCACAGCTATGACACCACAGACGAGCAACGCACAAGGAGGAAGAAGATGGCGAGGAAAAAGCAAGTGGAAGATTGGCAGAAGTTCCAGCCGAGTTTGACAAAAGAAGCGAGACAAAGAGGTGAGAGCCTTTCAAAAACAAACTGGATGATGAGAAATGGGGCCTTCCAGTCGTATGCCATGAAAGGGGGTCTTATTTTCCCCCCAGTGAAGTCTAATTTGCTCACTCACACTGCAGCTGACAGGTGGGTTCAGGATTGGACATTTCAGGTGCGTCGGAATAAACAGTTTGCGAGCAACTAAACAAACGTTATCAAATTCTGCAGCAAACCTTTTCCCAATTAATGGAGAGAGAACGGACAAAAAAAATAAAACCACCATCTGGCTGAAACTTGATCAGCCAATTAAACAAGTGATATTTACCAGAAACTATAAATCAAAGTGCACATAACTTTTTTTCCATGACACTGAAGCTTATTTAGAGCCCACTTTGACAGACCAGAAGCCATTAAGGACCTTCTGAGCCGCCTTTTCCACACTTCTGCCTCCAATTATCCACCATCACGTTTCCTTGCTCTTTGGGAATAATTCCTCGCATAACTTAAGGGTTTCTCCCCAAAGCTGTCCGGATGCACAGACATCGACATGCAAACAGATTGGGACCCTGTACTTTGCTATTTCAATCTCCGCCCTCCTGCCTTAATGAGCTGCTAGAGTTCCGCACTAATTTGTGTCGGTAAACATATCAGATTTGCAGTGGGCCATGACAGGCAGAATGAAACTCAATGGGCCAATCGACACCTCGTTGCAGGACAAGAGACTTGGGGAACCTCCTGACAAGATCTGGATATATGCCGGTAATTAGACAACGTGTTTGGAATGGACCAAGATGTTCCATCACTTCCCATTTCTCTTTCTTTTCCTTCAACCACATCCTCAATAATGTGAATTATTCACGAAGGCCACCTTGTGACCATGTTTCATAGTATCTGTTCCTTCATTAGATAATCAATGTTAGTAGAATATAAGACGGACCAGAATTTGGAATAAAAAGGGTTTTTCCCCCATGTCTTCCTGCCTATATGTACCCTTGTCCTTGGAGCAGTGTGCAGGGAGAGCTGAGGCTCAAAAATGAAATTAGAAGTAACATCTGGATTCCCAGATAGTAATGTGTCTCCCATGGCAGTCGACACTATCTCCTGTACATTTTAAAAATACATATTTATAATAAATCACCTCTTGGCCAGATAATGGTTAAAGTGGGGTGGATGATTGGATTCAGGAAATTCAATTTATTACAAAATTGTTCCCTAGAATTGGGCTGGCTGCCTAGAGAAATAGATGCTCAGACAACTTTCTAAAATTAGGATGCAAAGGCAACTTTTTTTATACCAAGAAACTCCGATAACTATATTTTTTAACCCAGAACCTAACACTTTCAGCACTATAACTGAGTAACCTGACACAAGAACACCTGTCTCTTTCCGCTTGCCTTTGCTCATTACCGTTTCACACGAAGCACTGTGTCTTATCTTGCTGGTTTGGGGCGTTAAGAGACAAACAGGTAAACTCTCCCTGCACTCTGTCTTCACCACCTACCAGGTATGGAGCAAGGGGCAGATGGGTGCTCAGCATCCAACAGATCTAGTGGTTTTCTCAGCATTTTGACGCTATAAATGTGCCTCTGAGCATGGCGTCATATGGGATTCACAGCCGACTCACTCCCTGCTCCGTTCATATGCTTGTATCAGACCTGCGGGCTTGCTTCCTCTTCGTTTCCGCTGCCGCTTTAACCTTCTGTCTCTGTCTGTTTGAGTCTTGTCCAAGAAGCTGAATCTTGCGAGTATAGCTCCGCTCTACAGTCCCCTGCCACTTGCTGTCTGTGGTGTATCAGAGTCAGGTCCTCCTCCCACGTCTGTTGCTACACTGCTACGGGCTGTTGCATAGGCCACGGGTGTCATATCCTCCGTACAATCTTCATCTCTCCGTCTCTCTGCTTTTTTTTTCTTTTCCGTTTACTACACGGCAATCTTTGTCCCTCACATTATCTTAGCTCATATCCCACTAAAGGATCATCAGAGAAACTATTTAAAATGTTATGTGTCAGAGGGACCTCAAAGCACTCTTTGCATAATCTCTATAACTTCCTAACACCCCAACACCATGTCCACTACTATTAGACAACACCATTTGAAAGGGAGTGATCCTTGCATCTACCGCTTTGTTGAGTAAGCATTACCATGTTGCCCACTCTCATGTAAAGTATGTATGTGAACATTTGTGTGCTGTGCAGGCTTAGGTTACAAGCGCCGTTACATATCACTGTTTGCTCTTGAGAAGACTTAAATCAGCTATGCAACATGGCATTCACATAAAAAAATAATCATCATAAAAATGCGGCAGGGCGTGCAGAATGTGACGACTACACAAAGCAATCAAGACACCCACTGGCTTTACTCCCCGTCTACCACCCACCTCTCCCCCTCGATGCTAATCAGTGTGGGTGCTACCGGCTGTCTGGTGGGAGACTTGATCTGATTTTGAGACAGAAAATGCTCTACAGCTACACAGTACAGTATAATAATGACATGCTGGTCCAGTGATGGTCCAGTAATGTTTCATGAGCAGGTGTTGATAAAGAAATTATTGCATATGTATCTGATAATAAATGAATTATTTAAGTTTAAGTAAAGATTCCAAAATATGTTTTTCTTTGGGTTTAAACTTTTGGTTGGACAAAACAAGACATCTGGTCAAATCACCTGAGCTCTAGGAGATCGTGATGAACTCTTTTAATTATTTTCTGACAATTTATAGACTAAGCAAATCATCGATTTATTGAAAAGGGCAGAAGACTAATTGATCAGGGGGGAAATCATTGATTGCAGTTCTATGGGCCAAGTCACCATTATCCTACATGTTAAATCACAGGTTTAGTTTATGTTTGAACCTGTATTCCTAGAGGGAGATGCCAGATGGACATTTTTACTGCCTATCTGGCCTCTCAATTAATGAGGAGATCTCGGTTGCAGCCCCATGTCATGATTCACGTTGGTGAGACATGGCTTTGCATAACAAGTATGTTTGATGCAGGTTGTTTTAACAGCATATCGTACATTTGAAATCCCTTTTTCATACAGTGAGTGTTTTGCTGGCTCTCAGAAATGTAGGGAACAGCAACCTGAGGAAGCCAATATTTATGGAAGAAATTATCGCAACAAACCATTATAAGGTAGCAAAAGAGATTGGGGAAAAATGTGCCCATGTGAAGAGTGGGACTACATAAAACACTAAAACTGCCATATTTTTAAATACATACTAGAAAAGGGGGAAAAAACAGTAACAAAAGATAAAACGAGGCACCATTTGCACTTAAAAATTAAATGTTTGAGCAATTTATTATTGGCTTCAACCATACCATCACATAATTGTAACACAAATCTTTTGATCTGACTTTCAGATCATTATCAAATCAAACGAGTGACTCACAGTAGTTTGAATCTACACTAAAACAATAAGGTTCCAGTACAACACAGCTCTATACTCTCAGCTTCTAACCCTTGCTGGTGATGGCTGGAGGTGACCTCGCTCCATGTTGGTACACATAATTACCATTTCCCTTCAGGGGAACCTGTGATCAATGAGAGAGTGACCTTCCCCCTCCGAGCGCACTTTCTCCAAAGTCAGATAATAAATTGGTTCATCTCACCTCCATGTTATTTAGAGGGCTATGCGAGGGAGTCCATTACCTTTTTTATGATAAGGAGGTTCATTCAATTTGCTGGCGGGCCAATAAGAAGTTCTCTATGGATGCACGGCGAGGGCCTCAAGGGCAAGTGAATTATTCCATTATCTTTAATGTGTGAGAAGGCAAAAGACATCAAGGTCCTGAGGGGATTTATTAAGCTATGTCACCTCTATTCCTCAAGAGGAAACAATGACTGTAAATGAAATAAGTCACAAATAAGCTCCTTCATGCTTAGTCATGGCTATTTTTAATTGGTTTTAGCAGTTATTGATGCAATTTGTTTTTAATATAAATTACTGTAAAGTTGTTATTGATATTCAATTACATTTTTTCCAAATATTTTTTGTCCTTTTCCCTGTTTCTTGTCATGAAAACAATACAATATCAAAAATGTCTAACTCAATTGTTGTCCATTCACATAAATGTACACTTAACTGATATTAGATCAATGTCTTTATTTTCTCCTTATTCCACATTGGAAACAAACTGGAATGAAATGTATAAGAGAAGCGTTAATGCTTAAAATGATTGAATTAATTAAACTGTCTTGTTACTTTTGGCTTTAAACTTATTAAAGGATAATCCCCCTCAAAGTCAAAGGTGCGCGTTCAAAGGACTCACCGTGCAGCGCAGTCAAGCTGCACATACTGTACTGTATTAATGTGGATGTAATGAGTAAAGCGACATTCACATATGGTCTTGCTTTGTTGCTTATTAAATGTAGCCAAATGAATTATAAGGGTCACAGCTGTTTGGCCATTACAACTAGTGATTATAGAACGGACTTCACCCATTGCGGGAAGGTTTCATAATTTAAAAATATAACTACTGTTAAAAAAGGCTTAATCGGGACACTTGTATAAAAAAAGCTCCTTTGCACAATATGTCTCAATTTCTAATTCAGTAATTCTCAAGGTGAAATCAGATTACATCACTGCGACATGAAACGTGTGTGGGCATAGCGAGCATGTTTAAATCGGATCTATTTTGAAAGCTCTATGGAAAAGCATCAATGCCTCATAACATAGGTAAGCAGGCTTGATGTTATAAATTGCATATTTCATATCCCTTTCCACAGCACAGGATGTATTTGGAAATAAGATATGTTTAAAATAATCCCTTAAGGCATGTATGAAGCATTTGGTGCAAAGCCTGTCAGCTGCTTCAATCGCGTCAGCGCCTTGCCAACATGCTTTTTGTCATTTTGCTGGGGAAAAGGCAGCGGTTCTCTGAGCAGCAGAAGAGCAGTGGAGCCCCGAGGAGTGTATATAGATGTAAACTTGAAACTCTCCCTTTTGTCACAGAAATCCTATAAACCCATTTTCCAGAGACGAAATAATAGGGGGATGGCAACGTAAAATTGACTCAGGCGTTGGGAGTCCACTCAGTTTAGAAGAAGGTGAGTCTGATTCTGTAGTGTTTTGAGCGGAACGAGATTATGAAAAGTGACTACGGTAATACCTTATGCACACGAGGCCACTGCAGTTCATTATGTGGAGAACTTCACACAATGAATTACCCTGTCAACCTCTGTATCCCTGAATGCGAAAATCGAAATATGAATGTTAAAACTTTGCGTGCGATTTACAGTAGTAAAACTTTCATTTAAAGGGGCACTGTGTAATATGACATCATCAAGAAAGTTCTAGAAAGTTCTAGAATGCAACGCTCCCTGGGTAACCCCACCCCTTTTGAATAATAACAGAAGCTACAGTGGCCTTCAAGGACAAGAACAATTCAAAATGTTAAACAATGCACCTGATGACATTCCAACCAACATGGATGCCTCCATAAGACTTACCCCTCAATGTACAAAATGTATATTAATATTTGTAATTCTCCGCTCAGGAGGATAATTCAGATTATTGGCAGAGGTGATTTTACACCAATGAGGACATGTTTATGAATGAGGATATTGATTTTAGCGAATAAATTACTTAAAATGTTACAGTGTCCCTTTAATAGTCTAATCGCACAATCTCCGTATATTTACATGTACACAGGAAAACAGATTATGATAATGTCAGGAAATTGCAGAATATAGTTATTATAAAATATTTTGTTAACATACAAGTGGTCAAAAACTAGGTTTCTACCCTATACAGGACTGTTATTCCATTGTTTGGCTTCTGAAAATAACTTATTTAAACTTCTGTAAGATACATATTTATTTTAGAGTAATTTTCTATTTTAATCTTTTGAATGAATCAATTTGGATAGAGGCATGTGCTTTTCTAATGGAGTTTCTTATTCCCACTGTGTTACTGCCACGTTGACATTTTCCATGTTTCAGTCACGCTCATGTTCTCGTAAAAATGCTGAGAAATCCGATTTATCCGGCTTTGCACTAATTACAGAAACTGGGTTTGTCAGGTACATGACATTTAGAAATCACATTATTACAGGAAATCCGCAGCAACCCGGTTAGTCATGTGTCTGACTCTGCACAATAAATAGCTGTTTCCACCTCTGCTCCCTCTTTTCAGTATTGCAAAAAAACTCTTTAAAAAACCAACTATTTACATTGCATTTATACACTACTACTACTAATGTGTTGCGCTGAATCCATTTTGAGTGAAAAGTAATTGCTGGCAGGACATTTTTATTGTGTGTTATTATGTCGGTATGTGTATCGCACCCACATCGAAGAAAGGTGGTTGGGTTTGCTGATGGGCGTTAAAGGTAAGCAGTTAAGCACCTGGTTTAGTTTAGACAGCAACAGTACTGTGGTAAAGGTGAGGGAATTATTGTTATTTTGATTAAATGCAACAACAAAAAATGTGCTTGTAAATATTTGTATTTTTCATAATTAAAAACGATGGTACTCAAACCTCAATAAAGTGCTTCATACTCATAAACATAATAATGAAGAGTGTTAATCATGCCTGTGAGTGGATATTGTGGGAAAACAAATTAAATACATTATTTTACAGATATGCTGTAGAATCATCTCATTATGTTGATTGAGAGCACATGTTTTCCTCTGGGGAACTCTGTCTTTGTTCTAAACACAGTCAGAAATTCACCTTTAACTCAACTTAACAAATTAAAGACACGGTAGATTTGCATAGAATTTAAAATCACCACAAATCTTTGGAACTTTTGCAAAACCTTTTCACGTCCCAGAAAAAAATATTGGTCCTGAGGGTGATGGGGAACATGGCTTTACGCCAGGATTAGAGCTGATAGCACAGGCGGTCATCCACCATGATGACCTGAGGGCTAAGACGCCACCATGCTAAGTGCCTTTTAAACTTGACTCGTGCTATCTGTCATACCTTAACCTTGGCGGCTGTCAGTCAGGCTAGAGGACTGTCCTCTTGCCTCGGAGTTTATGAGAAAAGATAGGGTTTCTGCGAGATTATTCCTCCTTTCCAATACCATATTAGCCCCTAATCTCCTGCCTCTCTCGGCCCATTCTCAACAGGATAAGGTGTCGTTAAGGGCAGCGACAGATGGAGAGAGGGATGCTGGAGGACTTTTGCTAGAAGAGGAGTAAATATGTCAATCACTCGAAGTGCTGAGAGCTTTCCTTGAAGAGGAGCAGAGGAAAGTCAACAGGCCGACTCTCTTCCGTCTTTAACATCCAGAGCACACGTCTGCCTGAGAGTTGTTATGCAGAATGACTTTAAATATTAAAATGTTTCCTTATCAACACAAACCCACACACAGACACACGCTTTGTTTGATTCAAATGCACCACCTGCATTTCAAAAGTACTGCATTTCAGAAGAATTTTCCATCAGGTTGAATAACGAGGCGACTGTTCAGAAAATCAAGGACTCAGATAAGTGGATTAAAAATAGACTCCTTTCTGCTCTTTGACATTGACGTTGATATCTCGGTGCATTAAGTTTTCCCTGCGGCCATCATGAGATGGATTATGCCACCAGTCAAGAACTATTTGTTTACGCAAATCATCACTTGATAGGCCAACCTCTCCCTCTACCTTGGCTGAATATATCAAACACGATGAAGGCGTACTGCGGTAAAATTGTAGCCGGCGGCTCGATGTCCATGACATGACAAAATGTACTGCATTCTGCTGCAGGAAGTTCTGAAATAATATTTGATATATAGACAATGTAGCTTCATGTCCAAGTTAATTAGATCAGGCAGATGTTCTGAAACTCCAGTCGCTGAAGGCATCATGTTTAATGCAAACACGGATCAACATTCTTTCTATTTTTAGCGTTTGAACTTTTGAATTCTTGGAATTCAACAAAGGAAATAAGGTCTAACTTCTAGGACAGCCTCAATAATTCAGCAGTCTTCCACGGAACTAGGAACTCATTTAGATGAGGACAAAAGGTGCTCCTGCATCGCCCTGCACGGATCAAAGGCAGATCCTTAATACTGAGCCTCCTGTTGTAGTCAGATCCGGTGTTTTATTGCAACCAGGCTTCCTTAAACTGTCTTCAGACTCAAAGAGAGTACTGAGACAAAGCAATTATATTTCTCCAACAAGGGCACTGCTGAGCCCAAGTTTAAATTGAATGCCCCAAAATAACCGTTTAATTATGCGGCTATCGGAGAGGCTTTCATGTTTTTCCAAATGAATCAGGGACACTGAGATAACTACTTCTTTCATCGATGCAAACCGGGGGGAAAAAGTCCTCTTGCTTCTATCAAAAGTGATAGGAAGCCAGTGAAATGAGCTCAAATGCCAGAGACATAATTATATTTCTTATAATTATGCAGAATATCCCCAGATCACCCTGATTCCCTGCCAGATAAATTTAATTAGTGGACAAATTCAACGGTACATGCAGTGTCCATATCTTCATAGGGCTTCTTCTGAGGCTGGCAGATTTATTCTGTTTTTCTTTTCGTTTTACTGTGAAGGTATGGTCAAAGACAAATTTTCATCACAGCAGGCAGTAAAGCTGTATTGTATTTTTTGAAGGGATTTCAACCGAATCAAAAATAATGAGTAACTGTAGCATTTCAAAGACATGTATATGACCCCATGTGATCATAACTCACTTACTCAACTTTTTTCTAAATATTCCCAGCATTCTGACACATCTGATGACTTGTACTTGAACTGTTTTTGTCAAGCCAAGTCTATCACCGAGTTTGTGATTCATTTCATAAAGGCTGCCTATAGTTAAAGAACAGGAGATCACGTCTCTGTGATGACGAATATGGTTGACCTTGAAGACCGAAGACTGAAAACACATAAAATACCAAAGTACTGCATAAGAAAAAATTGATAATTTAATATTTTAACAAGACTAAAGTGCCAACGGCCATGCTAACCGCTCTGTAAAGCTGTATTACAGGCACGGCAGGGCTTTTAGCTGATGCAATTTGTTTTGCTTTTCTGTAGTCTGCCAATATAACATTGCATGGTCAGGGCTGTACGCTTATTTTTTTAGGTGGTAGCACTGGTGCTAGCAAGCAAAAAAATTCAGTAGCACAAAAATAAATTTGGTAGCACACAAAGTAGGCTATGATTGAAAACTTACATAACCTTAACCCTTGCATTTTGCTCTAATTACCTTTGAGCATGTCATCCTGGTCTCATTTGAGATTCACAATTAATATGATATCCTAGTGTGTGCAGTAATAATTGTAGAAACATGAATAGGGGTGCACTGATTGCAATTTAGAAAAAAGAATCTAACCTGCCAATTGCAATTTTTTGCTGATTCAGAATTATTATTATAAAGTCCTTCTGTTAATTAAAACCAAACTTTAAAACATTAAACATAGCCTATTAAATAAATAAGTATACATATTGGTACAATTTAGGATAAATTAAATAGGTTGTTGTGAATGTGTTGGGAGTAGCTTTTCAGTGGCTTATTTAAAACTTTAAATAGACTAGGTTGACTGCTCTCTGCAACTGAAGGAGTTGCCTTTCAAGCTAGAAAAAAGCGCTAACTTCCTGTTCTTATCGGCTTCAAAATAAAAGTCAACTCACGTGTGGCTAGTAACAGGCTTTTAATGTGAAGGCGCACAGGAAATGTTCTGTTTGTACACGCGCTAACTTAACTGCGGTAATGTGCCGTCTCCTTCCGGTTATTACCGTTGGTGAAGTTTTTACACCTAGAATCGCTGCACGAGCACACATCTTTCACCAGCCAAAGTGGAGGGTGGACTCAATAACTTACTTGCCTAAGACTCATTTACCCGCAGTGTTAATGTAGAGCCCTCTAAGCAGTGTTGTGCATCTCTCCTCTGTGTTTCAAAGACAGCCTCTTCTCATTATCAACCTGTCGCACGAGTGCGAATGGATTCGCATTCATCATCGCACGTGATCAATTTCAGTAGCAAATGCGATCAAAACTGTCGCACTGTACAGCCCTGATGGTAGACATTTACTTTGCCTCTCTTTGTCATAAATAAGTACACAATCTCTTACATTATAATGACTTCAGCAAATATGTTTTGTTGTTAGTCCTTTGGGGCTGGGGTGGCGATAGCTAAGAAACTCTAGGTTTTCCTGACAATTAATTAAAAAGAAAAACGGTAGGCTACTATCAGTCTAAAAGAGGATTATATCTCCTATTTCCTCTCAGGGGGATTTGGCCAGACAGAACAGTAGATTTGTACTTTACTAGCGTGTCTCTCTCTCTCACTCCGGGAACAGCGACAAAACTGTCAGCTCCATTTGTCCTAATCAGTTCTCAGTGGGATATGCAGGCGACTGGAACGCCATCGAGAATAATCCTCACACACTGAGAAGATGAGCGTTTGAACAACATTCTGCACCCTTTAGTCTGCACAGCTCCCTATCAGCCACACTGTCAATCTTGGACCTTGATGTTGACCTTGACACAGCAGCGTCTTCCACTGCTCAGAAGAACCAGCTTGTTGCTCGGCATACCTGATCTATGTTCATCCGGTGTGGCATTACCTAGTGTGTGGCTGTGAAACTTGACTGGAAGCTCTTTCAGGCAGCTGTAGCCTAGGCGCTATACACAATGGTGGAAAAATTGCAACAAGAACTGATATTGATCAATCTTGTCATGTATATTAAATTAATATACATGACAATGGGTTAATTCACATTTTTACACTCTCCAACTTTAGTTAGAACACTCAGTAGCTTCTTGCCAGTTTTAACAAGCTCATGAACAGGACTCCTGTCTCATAACTGTCAGAAAACCTCTCCTCTTTCGTAGATTGCACTTTTAGGAGGTTAAATGAAGGTGGATGGTGCAACGTATAACAGCTGATAAGCTACGATGGTTTTTGGTTCTTTTTTTGGGCGACTATAAAGGTGCCAACACACTGCACACTGCGAATCGCAGGTTCCACGCCGCGTGATCATTTTGGCTCATTTGTGTCCGCCGCCGGCCGCCGCCCGATGACTCATTGAATGTGCACGCCCAGTTTCTTCCCGCTATTTACATCTCTCTCATCATCGTCGTCATCCTCACTGATTTGTTTTTGTTGGGAGCGTCTGTAGCCTATTCTGCCTTCATCATCTCTGCCATCGGCCCTTGTATTAGTCTCACTGCACATTTCTCCCCGCCACGTGCCACCCAAGCTTCGTAAACACACCCACACATGCACCCACACACACATACACACACAACCCGCCCACACACACACACACACGCACGCACATATGTATCCATGGCCGTGCATATACACACTCACGCCGGCATATCAACGTGTAGGCCTAGAGAAAACCCAAACAGATTTTCCCTTTTTCCAGATTTGTTTTCATAATACCTCTGATATTGTTGTGATGTTTAGGGAAATGTTTGGAAGTGTCAGTTGTCGTATTTAGTTTGCATTGTCTCTGCATATTCACTCATCTGCAGTACATCTTCCCTGGCTTTCTCTCCTTCTCTCTTCTATAATGTGAGTCTATTCCTTGCTCCTTTTACTAAAAGGTGTCTCATTAAACTGCTGTCATACATTTTATCGATGTGTTGGAACTTTCTCCCTCTCTCTCTCTTTCTCTCTCTCTCTCTCTCTCTCTCTTTGTCTTTTCCTTCTTTTTTCCCTTCATCCCTCCTTTCCCGACAGCACCGCCAGCCAGGTTTCACGTGTCTTGTAGCTCAGCAGACTCACCCGAGTGACGTCGGGAGGAGCTCAACGCTGATTGGCTATCGTGGCGCGGCCGGCGGCGAAAAGTTCAATATTTTCAACTTCTGCGGCGGCCGCGCGAACCGCTCGCCGCCGCTCGAAATACATTGACTTTCTATGTAAACTCGCCGCGCAGCGATGTGCAGTGTGTTGGCACCTTAAAGCTCACTGGGTCAACTCTGTCAAGAAAGCTTGCTAATGGTTAGCTGCACAAATTGGCATCTCAAAGTTCACCAAAGTTGAACTTGATGTTAAAGTTTTGTACAGATTTACTCTGTCACCTTGAGCAAATCCCCTGTTACTCCTGATTACACTGAGATTAAATGATTTTGCCACAAAATCTCCCCATTTTAAATATGTGACTGAGCCGTTGGATGTATAAACTAAAACAAACTGGCATACTCCTTTATGTGTTGCCTTCTCACACTATAAGTAGCACACTTAGTTAGACAATCTGAGGATGAAACAGGAGTAAATGTATCATGCTGTCATGTAAGGTCACGATTGATTTCTTCTCAGCCCATCAATAACAGGGCTGTCTCTGTTATTTTCTCTCTTCGCCCATCCTGACCCATTCTGTTGCTGTTCACATTTCATTCTTATTCCATTTTAGTAACAAGTCTTTATTTGTCATGTTGAGAATAACAGCTTCAGCCAAAAAAAGAAGTGGCACATTTTAAAGTGACAACTTCAAGGACGACCCATTAAGCTGAACTAATCGGACACAAATTTGTGGAAACAAGCCAATGCATTTTATAGATTTTTTCTCTGATAATGCAAAACTGTGAGGGGTGCTTTACTGTCTGTGACACAGTGTCCATGTTACCATTAAAATCTTTCCCAGAGCGACTAAAACTAATGATTAGTTGTTATGTGCTGGAAGTGTCTTGTGATGGGAGACACATTGATCAACAACCCAGTCAACCCTTCCCTATAATATAACCTTTTTACTGCTATAAATAACATTATCGCTTTGTAGCTAAATGAATGCTGGTTGATTGACACAATCTTTATGCTTATATAGGAACAGTAAAACACAACGTCAAAGGGATTGATTATTTATGACTGAATATTGGAAAAAAAGGAATAATAACGTAACAAGGCTCAAGTGTGATTCTTAATCTATAAATGGCTGTTTGAAATCTTCCCTTTCATTGATTATAAAGGATGAAATCCAAACCTTTCCGACCCTCAACAAAGCAAAAGTTATCTGACGCAACTTCACCAGAAAGTTTCCACGAATGCAAAGCGAACTTGTCTTTCACCTGGTCTGAACCCTTAAAGTTGCCATAGTCATGGAATCACTTGTCATTGCTTGACATTTTGTGTCACAAAAAGACGGCAGAGGTGAAAGCGAGGCAGAAGGAAGGAAGTAACGTAGCGGGCCAATTAATTCCTCCGCTCCCATCTCCGATTGCATTTGTGACACCAACACCGCCACAGTTTTCACCCTTACCCTTGCATCAGTTATGCAAATGGTGGCAATTTCACATGAATGGCAGATTGTCTTCCCGAAATGAGGATGGGCAAGTAGCGAAAATGAAAAATGGAGGAGGCCGTCAGCCAGTCAGCCTTGAAATTATTTAATTTTAAGTGATGGGGAGTTGACTCTGATAAGTTTGCATCTTAATAATGAACACTATGACCGCTTCAGGGCTCCAGTTACAAAGAAGTAGCATACATCGGCAAAAAATTTAAAAAGGAAAATAGATGAACAAGGCTGACAGTCATGCCCTGTAAGACAAAACTGAGGCTGAAGCTCCATGTCTGAATATCCTCTGTGAGTTATACAGTATACTGTGTGTGTGTGTGTGTGTGTGTGTGTGTGTGTGTGTGTGTGTGCGTGTGCGTGTGCGTGTGCGTGTGTGTGTGTGTGTGTGTGTGTGGGGCAATCTACAGTAAATAAGATGCTGCGGAGTTAAATTTGCTGCCAGGGGACAAGGGCTTTGGCCTATTATGTAGGATTTTTTCAGATTTTCCAATATGCTAACTCTGGGGTGTGTATGCATATTAAATGAGGCCTTTGCCTCGGTGCAAATGTTCGACTGAAGAAGATTTCAGCCTACTGTCGTTATGACTGATTGTGCTTCCTCATGGCACACTCCAGTTGGATGTGGCAATAACTATCCTTCTTTCCCCCAAAGCATCACTGATGTTATTACGATTATGACTTTTTCAGCTGCTGCATATTCACATTAGATCATTTTTGTCTGGGCTCATCACACAGCAGTCCATGTTATTGTATGTAAGAAGGTTCATACTGTATTCATATTGCTATTATAAGGTGGTGGCAGAGCATGAACATTTTTCACAGATAATTAATTAAATCAATTAGAAATGCTGCGTTCAGTGGATCTTTCCAAAGCAACAAGCCGTCTTGACTGTGACTTCTGAGGGAACGCAGGGCCGAAACAGAGGTAGTATTCATTAATTTAATTATTAACCCATCTTTCCCAATATAACTCTGCTGTAGTCTATGATATTCTCAAAGAATACAAAATATATAAATTTGGAATTTAAGATTAAAAAAACTACATTACATTTTCATCTTTCATTATTATCTGCACTATCATCTGTCTGTGTTTGTATGATCCCTCGGTGTGGTGCCTCTTGCCGCAGGCCCGATGATTAGCAGTTAAAGTTGAAAGTTGGCTCAAATGTTCTGGGACATCCCTGGTTAGGGGAGATCTAATAGGTCTTAATGAGCGAGCCGTCCCTCTCTCCAAGTCACAACACTCTCTGGAAATGAATCGCTCAGAGGAATAGGTCATCTCTGACTGTCTGCAAGATTTACTACCGTCCATTTCATGTAGAGTCGGCAAAGGACAAAGGATTGTTTCAACCTCTCTCTCATCGTCTATTATAAGTATTATTCAATGTTGTACATTATGTGGCTTCATATAATTCAATTCTCCTTTGGCCAAGCCTCGAGGAAGGATTTCTATTCATGGGTTGGAATATGATATTCACTATAAAATGCAATAACATTGGCTGCCTCGGTGTCCTGAAATGGACAATCTCAAAATGTCACTCACAGCGTCTCCACTATCATTATTTTTCTTTCTTTCTCTCTTTTTATAGACAGTTCTTACAGCCATGCTTTGCGCCGCTGTTATATTGATTCCCATCCCAACACTTTATTGAAAATAATAACACTTTCTCTCTTTTCATTTCTCATTGTCCTTTCCATCTCTCTCTCTCTCTCACTCTCTTTCACTATGTTTCTTTCACAAAATACAGAAGCCAATTACATAAAGCATAAAGTTTGTTGCTGCACAGACTCCAATCCACACTGTTTCTCACATAAACATGCACTCATTTTTGCAGGAGGCAAACATGAAAGAAACCAAAGCAAAGATTGTTTTGTTGTCTTCTTTTTCTTTACCCTATTGTTCAGTGTCAGCTTTAACCTCATTGTGTACGGGTTCCTCAGTGTCAAAAATGTACACTACATTATTGTCTGATAAAGCCTTTGACTAAAACAAGGCTCAATGCAGCTGCCTCAAAATAATAAAGCTGCAAGTCCAATGAAGTATCTGAGGCAGCATGTGTCCGAATGCGTTACTAACATCCCCAGATAAAGACCAGTAGCTATAACATTACAGGGCCAAAGCTCAACGAGATGAGACATCTCTAACAGCGTTTGAAAGACTACAGCTAGTGATTCTTGACAGACCCTCAGAGTCTGTGTCAAACAAACTACTAAGAAAATATTTTTTTTACAGGGGAAAGCAGTGTTTTAGATGTGTTTTTAAGCATTGCAAATGATCCCCCGCCTTTGTGTCTCCAACTTTTATATTTATTCTTGCAGTCTGCACTCGACAAACTGACAAAATAAAAAGTGTGCACGCACGCACACACCACAATTTACCATGGTAATGGACTTGAATGCCATGAGTCTTTTAAATGTCAGAGCACTCGTTTTTAACATAAAATAAGTGCAGCCAGGTGCAGAACGGATCCACATTGCACTGGTTCAGTGTGGATTTGTATACACAAACAGTTCAACTTCCAATGAACCAGACAATAAACTTTGAAATGGAGCTAATGTTATATTTTCCCTGTTATGATTATGAAATGAAACCAACTCAGGCATAAAAAAGCAGAGCTCAACCAAAATCAGTTCTCCCTTCTCTGCCACTGGAGCAGAAAATGTCTCTTCGCGCCTCGAGAGATTACATTCTCACCTTATGTTTCACTGCTGCTGATTGAACATCTACATCTCTGCACGCAACTTTAATAAAACATATCGTGCTGTGTGCTTATTGGCATTGTCACTGCAGAACGTTGGAAAGAAGACTCAATCAACAACTTCTGTACGTGCTCCACGGGCATCTCAGATAAAGTATTCTCCACTGCATTCACACGTTTTATGTGGTGTCAGTGTTACAGGCAAAATACACTGTGGTCCTATGAAATATGATAGAGAAATACACGTTTGAATTGGTGACAGACGGATATGTGTCAGGACAGTCCCTCAGTGTCTGTACTCGATTTAATCACTTTATTCTTGGGCCTGGAAATTCTTAGGTTTTTTACTTCAAGGCATTAATACTTAAATGCTTAAATGTAACTTCCCAACAAAGGATCTTTCTCACATTAAACCTTAAGTATAAGGTAGACATTTTATAATCTAAAATATCTCAGGACACCATAACTCAAATAAGAGTGCTATCTAAGCTATCTTAAAGAGGACCTATTATACTACTTTTCTGGTCTTAATTTCTTGTTTTACACTGCTATAGAGCAACCTGACACGAATCACATCACAAAAAACTATGTAGATTTTCGGGAAGCTCTCTCTTATTTTGGCGATCCAGCACGTCCTGTCAACACTTGAGTGTGTGCTTCGGCCATCTCCGCTCCCTCCGCCTGTGCTTCGGCCATCTCCGCTCCCCTCCCCCCTCCTGCAAACCCCACTCCGTTGTGATTGGTTACCTTCCTTCCGGAACACTTTCAGTGGCGGGAAGCGCGAGCATGGACCTATAAGGGCGCGAGGCAGACGCGAACAGGGAAGTGACAGCATTACCATACATGGAAACATCCGCGTGGTGACTTCACGAAGTTACATGCGACGTCACGAAGTTACAAAGCGTCAAGCCGCTTTGAACACGTGACTTCTCGACTGGCTAGAATAGTGTCTAGTGCTCTGCACAGACACCCCAGACGGTCAGCAGGGAATACGTCGAAATGCATGTAAGTCATTATTTGATAATTTAGTATGGTTAAGCATGACTATAAAATCATCATAAGAACGTTTATAGGTCATAAAAGTCAAAAAGCATCATAGGTCCTCTTTAAGAAGTAAAACTGAACAGCAACGGTTACTAAATATTTGATTCCAAAAAACACTCGATCTTGAGTCTATTTATGTTTCAAAATTGTATATACCTCAAATATCATATCAATTGTCAATAAAAAGGTCAGAGGTGTCAGTTGATGTCTGACCTACATGTCCAGAAACTGCCTGTCCCCGCCACATTGTCATTAAACCTGACCTTCAAAGGTGTGTTTTCCTCACATAGAAATGATCCACAGGATCATTTGCTATGTTGTGACTTCACAATGGCCAGCAGCTGCCAGGTGAAGTGCATTTTCCTCACGGGGGTTGGACCGCAGGCTGGGGACCGTGAGGGGGAATTTCACAGTAGCTTTAGGCCGACGTTTGAAGGAAAGGGTTAACTCTCAACCCTCTGCATTCATTTTCAAAAATGCTGCTGCTGCTCTTGGGGAATTATCCTGTTGGAATCCCCCTATGGCACAGTGTGTGTGCGTGTGTGTCCATATGTACTATATGTGCATGCCCATATATGGATGCATGCATTTGCCTTGTATACAGGTAGTAAGCTGTTTATGCACATGTCTTCTGTTGTATTTGTTCCTCTAAGGGCCAATTCAAAAACAAATAGAGGCACAAGACATCCTCCAAAGGTTTGGTAGTGTATTAGATTATATTGTGATGGGTTTTATAGGCTATAGTATTCTTTCTAGCTGCCAAAACAAAGACAAATAAACCCTTTGCAGGCTTCTACAGATTAAGATGTTTGAGGAGTACAAATGTGCCGCAATGACTTCATATCTCTGCAGAACCAATATCAGATGTTTTCTTTTCTTGTGACAAAGTGTCTCCATTTACGTTGTAGTCCACTGCTTTTGTTTCAGTGTTAACGTTTAATAACCAATTCCTCAATATGTCTGGCTCAACAAATTGAAGGTTGCCTGTGTCATAATGGATTCAAATGGCTTCTAAAGTCTCACTGTTACCATGGCTGTCTGGGTTGCGTTTTCACCAAATCACTGTTTGCAGTTATTTTGAGAGATTTTTCTATTATTTTTTTTCTAGGTTACTTCTACATTGAATATTGTGAACTATTTTATTATCTTGGTTTTCCTTCAATGCCTCCGAAGGCACAACTGTATGTTGTTATCAGGTGTTGATCAAGATTCAAATAGCAAATGGAACGCCTGTGCCAAAAGAATCAATGCAAAATATAAATCGACCAATTAACATTTCTGTTATAGACCTGTTCCCATGACATAAACAATGCTTCCTGCTGTAAAACAGACTGGAAACAGTGCATCAATTGTTGAGTCGCTAGAGCCTGTTTTATTCCGAATGGATTGGCTATGGGGGAATCAATACTAAATATGAATTCATTTCTGTGATAAGTCTGATTCCTGCCTGGGGAGTCGGCATCATCTCCTCCTCTCTTGTCAGCATGCCTCAGTAGCCGCATCCTGTACGCACCGAGTCTCATGACACAGACACAGAGAGGGCGAGTTAACACACACACTGCAAAGATATGGAGAGGAGGAAGGAGGGAGATATACGATGTGAGGAGAGGAAGAGATACTCAGTGAAGAGACAAGAGCAGAAGCACCGACAGGGAGATGTACAACACTAGAAAAAAACCCTCGTCCATCACTGAATCATGTTTGTCATTGTGTGTCCCAGGGGGAGCTCTGACTGCTACTCTTTGATGTTTTTTGAGAATCTATATCCTTTATATCCCTCTACATTTATTCCCAGGCTCAGAACATTTTCATGCTTGTGTTTTGTGTGTGTATGTTTGGACAGTCTCCAGGATGCTTTAGCGCAGACGTGATCACCGTAGCAATTTCAAACCATTTCTAGACAAATCATTTGAATAGTTTCTTAAAGGATAATTCGTATTTAATGCTGTAGCTGAAATTATCTCTGGTGGTGCAAGGAACACAAGCAGTTAGACATAGAATACAGGTTGTTAACAGACCCTAATGTAAGCCGGACTAGTTTTGAAGGGAAAACAAAAGGTGAACTTTAAAATGATAACCCAAACTTTTAATTCATCAGTTACAGAACAACTTCCAAACAGGAGAATTTAATTCAGATCCAAGCTGTAGAAAAGCTCCAACTTTCAGTACACTTACATTCCCTTTACTTGCTCCTCCTACTCTATTACTGTCATTTTGAAGACTCTCACTCTCGGTTTAACCTCAAAGTAAAGTGGTTAAGAATATTTGGTATGTTCACAACTCGTCTGATCTTCTGAACGTGTGTTTCTTGCCTTGTCAGACTTTGTAGCTCTCTTCGCAGATTACATCTATTAACTTGGTGATTACAGTGTTAGAAAAGACACTGGCCATTCTAACACATAAGCTATAATAAACCTCCATTATCCATGATGCAGGGGTTTCAATAGTACATGTTGCAGCATTTTAGATAAGATTGCACCCTCTCCCTTGTTAAATGATCACATAAGGGACCTTAAAAGAAAGTGCAGGGAAGTAGAAAAAAACGGATTAACTCTTTATTCCCTCAGAAGTCCAATGAAAAATATTTCTATTTAGTTTAAAAGGAGCAAAGAACACACATTGAGACAAGGCTATTGCCACTCAAAGCCTTTTGAGACCAAAGACTCATTGATCGGTCCTACTCCTAACCCTACCAATTCCCAGAAGTTACCACAACAAGATGTGAAGAGTTTCTCAGCAAAACAGACCAGGATATAAATCTCTGTCACATCACGTGGGATCCACGTCACTTCGGGACCAGTTTCTTTTGTAGTAAGTAAGACATTTTAAACCAATCAGGCTGTCAGTGCTTGAAAATAGCAATCGCGTCCATGGTATCCTCCTCTTGCCCCCAGATTTTCCACCCACTTGGTTATCATACACCAAAAGACACAGAAATAACCTCATCGTTTTTACTTGTGGTGTCCCACAGGGCTCAATTTTAGGTCCTCTTTTTTTCTCTCCAAAATACCAATACACTGATGATACACCGCTGTATGGTCTGCTTTGACTCGGTAAGACTGCATAAATAGTTTCACTTCTCTGCTGTCTTTCTGACCTCAAGAGATGGATGGTGCATTACTTTGTGAAGTTGAATGAATCAAAATGTAAAAGTTATTTCAAATTACCCACCTTCTCTGTCAGCTCCTCTACACTCAAAACACGGCTGTTTATTATCTAATACAGATAAATCAGTTTGAAAACTAGGGAATAGATATGATTCCAACATATACTTTTATTTTTAAGTATCCCAGGTGGTACAATCATCTTTTCTTCCACTGAGGGTGATATCTCAAATTAAAGCATCTCTGACAGCTGCGGATCTTGCATTTATTTCCTCTGGCTTGGACCCCAATAATTCTCTTTCCTCTGGGCTACAGCCATCAGTCAATTGCTCGCCTCCAGCTCATTGAAAACACAGGGCCTTTGAGAAACCCATGGAAATCAGATCACATCACTGCCACTCCTGCATCTTTACACTGGCTCCCTGAGAGTTTTAGAACTGATTTAGCCTATAACTTTTAAAGCTGGCCTCTAGTTATTGTTGATATGCTAATCTGTTATGAGCCACAGCACAGCCTCAGATCCTCAGGAAATGGTCTCCTAGTTGTTCCAACTGCTTTATAATCGAAGGTCACTGGGGCCCCTCAGCTTTCAAACTCCCTGCCAACTCTGTAGCTACTATTCAATAACTTCTTAAAAACTAATTGATTGACTTGTGAATACATTCGCATCATGTTTTGGTTTTATTTTTCCATGTTCCTTATTGTTTTACTGTTACATTCCGTGTTTACATAAAAAGCATACTTGTAATATGCTGTTTACTGTGTTGGTTTATCTGTTAAAGCACACTTCTGTTTAGAACACGTTATGGGAATACATGTGTTTGTATGAATGTTATTGTTAATTTGGAAAGATAAACATTTGTATAATGTTTCATTTTTGCTCCGACTAATTCAAATATGTGTTGATTGGAATTTCTGTTCATTTTTCAGGCTGTATTGAATTGCACTGTATTCTGTGTTTCTGTTATTTTGTCCACCCGACTTCATATTCCCACTGGTGCTGTCAGTGTACAAGCTCCTCCAAACCCTTTTCCTCTCTTCCTCGTTAAACCAGCATCTGCTGAGGTAAGAGGCCTGATACCCCCTACCACACACACAACGCACACACACACACATCCACCCAACCACACACACACACACACACACACACACAGTCCCCCTCCCTTTCTTTTCATTCTCTCTAGCCTGCCATCTGCCAGAGTTGGACAAGAACCCACAACACGTTAGCCATACGCACACACACACGCACTCACACACATGCACGCTTCCACCCTCATATCAAACCCTTGATTTTGCTGGAAAAGATTTCCAGTACAGCTGCACATGACCGCACATAAACACTCACACACTCAAACGCGCGCACACTACACAAGCCAAAGTTAGTCAGGCTGCATATTTAATGAGGAGCGCCCCGCCCCCCATGGACAAGACAGCTTGCAGGGTCATAATGGGTTTTGAGCCCTCAGAGCCCCACCCCGCTGCACAGAGCCAGAGAACTCCTCCCCTCTCCTCTGTGTGACTGGCCTGAACAGGACGGAGGGAGAACAACACACACTAATTACTCCTCTGTGGATCCCGGGCCCCTCCAGCGTTTGTATTACAGGAGCTACAAGGGAGAGTAAGAGGAGGAGAACAAAACGGACAGGAGAGGACCCGGGATCATTGAACATGAAACATCTCCCCGTGGCTAGTACCCTTCAATCTTCCTCTCTTGCTTGTTGTGCATAAAGCCCCCCTCACTTTCACTGTAATTGTTCATCACCCCCCGAGTTATCCACAGTGAATAATGATGTTTCCTCTTGGAGAGACCGAGCCATAGGAGCGTGCCTAAGGCCATGCATTGTGATGGTCTAAGCATTCCCCAGTCAAACTCTGCTCTGGAAAAATCAACAGTGCATGCAGGGAGATAGGAAGGGAGGACGCCTGAGCCTCTCCTCCTGCCTCCATACTCTCTGGGCGTTGTGTTTGTTTGTTGTGTTTTACTCATTATTCACAATCTGTATCACCCAAAAGTCCATCTGCATTTTACCATCCTGCAAATATACACATAGGCAGGTCAAGAGAGAGAGAACAGTGGACGTTGGGAGACTCTGCTGTCCTCTCACACAAACAGACCCGGGCGAATTAGCAACATTATGTCTGTTCTCTGGGGACGTTGGCTCTGGCCTGCCCCTGCCTGCCATGCTGTCATCACTGTCACTGTCACGGGGATGGAGCCACTTGAGGAGAGCTTCCTTCCTGGAGAGGCTCAAGCTGAAGAGACAGCTGGGCCCTGCTCCAGAGTCTCTGGCAATTTCCAAAAAAGGCTGCTCGGTGTGTGGCAGACGGCCACATTGCATTTCAACTTTTTTGTGGGTTCATTTTCTTTTTTTCTCTATTTTTCTTTTTTTTTGTTGCCAGTTTCTCCAAATAGACTCGACTCAATCGTCTGTACCAGGCGATGGTTTATTGACGAGAAAATTGAGGCTGCAGTCATTTGGCAAGATCTCTGTGCTGGGGCACAATGAAAGGGAAAAAAAGGCATATTTGGACTCATTCTTGCAATGAAGTTTTTCATCCTACAAGCTACTTAAATTCGTTATAACCATGCCATGGGCAGCATTATGGTCCCGCTGTAATAGAACCCATTAAAGACACATTAGCTGGTTCAGTGTGTCTTTCCTTTGCTTGTGCCGATGTTGGGTGAAATGGGCCATTCTAATCCTCATTAACATAGCTAATTTCACATAACAGAAAGTTGATAGTGGGTGTCAAAACCATTCAAAGGTCACCCAAGCAAGTTGCATCATTATGCAAGTACACATACGCAAATGTGCATGTCTGTAAGTGTGGTTGTGTAAATGTTCTATGTATTTGAACATGTATTACTGTTCTGTGTCATTGCCACTGCTGGGTAGTGTTTTACAAAACAGGCACAGCAGGCAAAGCAGAGCATGGATAAGAAAACTGATAAGGTTGTCAAATCTAGCAGATGATGGTTGATTGTGCAAACAGGAGCCAAGATGGGATAAAAAGAAGAGATGAGGAGGAGAAAAGGGCAGAAGACATCCATCCTTCACTCTCTTCCACTCTCAGCATATCAAGGCTACAGCTAACCTTTGTTCGCAGGGATGAAAGTGAGGGAATAAACATGTGACATGCTGCTCCTTCAACAGACACTGGCACCAAGCCATATCACAGGGGGAAGAGGGGGACAAGACTGACATTAGAGCCAAAGACGATGCAGACACACAACCTTTACAGGGGACAATTAACCCAACGTCACACTTGTCATGCCAGCTGGGTTTGGTTGTATGTGTGGCTTAGCCTGACTGAACACAAATCAAATGTTTGGTGATAAATCAACAGCAAAGTCATATTTTGGGCTCTTAAAATCTTGGAAAGCACTGATTTATGGGTGATAAGAGGTCTCTAGGTCGGAACTAAAGGAGCGTTACATATAACTGCTGGTTCAGCAGCATTTTGTTTGACTGTATTTCAAATGAATTGCAGGTTGTAACAATGGGTTAAAATATAGTCCCTGGGGCGCCCTTAGCTCAGTTGGTAGGGCGTCCCCCCCATGGGCCTCGGCCAGCAGCGGACCCGGGTTCGATTCCAGCCCGCGGTCGTTCTCTGCATGTCACTCCCCTCTCTGCCCCATTTCAACTCTGTCTCTACACTATCAATAAAGCATAAAAATGCCAAAAACTATCTTTAAAAAAAAAATATATATAGTCCCTGAAATGCTGTTGAAACGACGTTAATACGCCACATGGACATCTAAAATGATTACTTTTCAACCAAATTTACTCCAGGTTTCAAGTTGACAACTGGATGTCTTCTGTAAACAACTAAAGGCATGGTCTGGGGGCTACACTGACTATATGAGATACGGTCAACTTGTTCTTCATGTGCCGTGAGTGAACCCCAAAACCAAATCTGAAATTCTAAGAGAAATGTATTTTAAATAGGTGTTAGAAGCTTTGGGAATTCAATGTCAAGTATTGTAGAGTCTTGGCATGAGCACACAGCAAGGATATATTGTTTTTTATACAAACGATGAGTTTAATGGTTCTGGCACCAGAAAACGAAGAAGATTGTTGATAAGAGAATAATATCGCTCCACAACCACTTGCTGATTTTTTGCATCAACAAGCATGGGTTGAAAGATATACTCCTAAAGGAAGAGAAAACAACTCACTGGACCGCAAACACAATTCAATGGGGGCGCAAAACACAAGTATGATTTGTTCTTTGACTGCGATCGCAAAGCATTTTGAACTCACTTGGTCACCCTCCTTCGGGCGGTGATGCTGGCCACGATGACGCTCTCCGGTCTGGGGGTGGCCACAGCCTTGAAAGTCCCCCTCCAAAACCTCTCAAAGAGCTGCTTCTCCTCCAGCTGATAGATACCGGCCGTGCTGCCCTGCGAAGCCAGGGTCGGAGAGGGGCCACAGGGCTGGAGCGAACACGCCGGCTGCATTCTGTGGTTCTTATAGTCTCCAAATTGAACCAGGGAAGTCTACCAACTCATGGGAACACACACACTCGCGTCGATTGCCTCTCAGGAGCTGTCCCAAGTACTGAATCAAAGCAAAGTGCTGCAACTGTTGTGCTCCGTCCTCTCTCCTCTCTCTCTCTCTCTCTCAGAGCAGCAGGTCAATGTGTCAGCGCGTCTGTCTGCTTGCCGTTCCTTTTATGCGGGGAGCGTGGGGAGAGGGACAAAAGCTGACCCTCTCCAACTGGAGGCTTGGTATTGTTCTCCCAGATGAGGGAAGGAGGGGTGGTGGGGGGAGATTGTGTTTCTCTCTCGCTCTCTCCGCCTCTCCTCTTCTGTCACATCTGCTGCTTTTTGGGACGGGGGTGCATGGCTAGGGGTTGGATGTCAGAGCGCTCCTTTCTCTCTGGATCTCCCGTCAGTAGCCTCACAAAGAACTAGGCATCACTCACAAGACACAGAGCTGGTTTAAGTCCCGAGAAGAACAAAGTGGTTTTTCTTTTTGCTGGACTTTCACCGTTGTAGCGCAGAGATGACTGTGGAGCCTACGCACACCGTCTCAGGGTGTCACTGAGCAGGTGTTGAAGCAGGTGTTGAAGCAAGTGTTGCGGCGCATCTGAGAGGGCAGGAGTGAATGTCCGCTGGAGAGAGCGTGTGTGTGTGTGTCTCTGTGTGTGAGGGAGACGCGAGTGAGGAGCTCAGCTGAGAGCGGCTTGTTTTGTGTCACACAGCCTGTGACGTCGTTGGGGGGTTGGACGCTGGCGAGAGGAAAATCTTCTGTCAACCTCTCTCTCTCTCAGTCTCTCTCTCTCTCTTCTTGTATCACTATGCTATAACCTTGATTAGGTTCACTTCCTATCCTGACGTGTGCATGCACCAGCGTCTCTCTTTCTTATATGTTTCTTTCAACCTTTGTGTCTTTGTTTGAATCTTCCTCCCTTTATTCCTTCCTGAACTTTTCCTCCTTTTTTTCTTTCGGTAAATACTAGAGCAGCAACAGTCAGTTAGTCAATGAATCGGTTAGTTGATCAAGAGGAAATGGATATTTTGCTAATCTATTCGTTTATTGAGTAATTTTTAAAGCCCACATTCCAAAATATTCCACAGTTCCAGATTCTAAAATGTGGGGATTTGCTTTGCTTGCTGATGATTAATGAAAAAATCTTATGTTTTGTCAGACAAAACAAGATATTTTGATATTACCTCCTGTGTATTTGTCTTCTCCAATTTTCATCGGACATTTGAAAAGGTTGAACACAGAATTGGTTATGAAAATAAGTTGCTGATCTAAATTAACTTTTGAATACAAATAATGAATGAGGTTTTTAGTTGTTTCAATAAATTATAAAATGTTCTGGTCTTTTGTCAAGTTTGAAATCTATGGTGGACCCTGTTGGGTGGACCAAATAATGGGGACAAAATAAGCACTAGAAAGTTCCTACGGTGTTGATTTATCACCATGCTCTCAGCCTCCTCATCTCTTTTGGGAGTGACATACAGACCCATCAGCTAGTACCTCCGTCTTGTTTCCCCAAACATCACGCCTTCAGGTGAGCCTTTCCGTAATGTGTTGTGTTGCTGTTCATTATTGCTTTTGCGATTCATTGCCTTTTTCTGTGTCTGCTCTATTGAACCTGCTGTCACCATCAACATGACTAATGTTGATGGTGAACAAGTGAAATGTTCTACTCGGAGCAATAACTGTCATCGTCATATCATACAGCAATGTGTGTGAAGACAACCCATCTCTTTACACCCGCAGCCCCAAGGTTATTGAATATTGAATGATAACTGTAGAACGATTTAGAAAATACAATATGTTTTACGATCCAGCACAACTACAAAACATCTTCCAGAAAAACTTACCAAAGAGTTGGATCAACAACTTTTTGACACCGCCTCATCAATAGTTGAACATTTTCACTTTCATGAATGAGTTGTATCCATTGAGTAAGTGCTGAATAGGATGATAAGATATTGTAAAGTGCTGCTATTATTTTCTCGATTATAGATACTCAACTGTGCACAGTCTGCCCTATGTTGTAAACTCTATAATCTCTTCCTTGTCCTCTTCCCTCTCTCTCGCTCTCTCAAACACACGCACACGCACACACACACTGACACACACACACACACACACACACACACACACACCATCAGAATCAGAGTGCCTTGGACAAAAGGCTGTGTAAATCAGCATTACAAAAGGCCTGGCTCAGTGAGGAGCAGCCAGAGTATAGGGCTGACACAAACTACCCCCGGGGGTTTCAGCTTCTCCCTGCCGTCGGATACCTCCTCCTCTCCTCTCCACTCTGCTACTACACCACACGTAACACGGAACAACAGCTCAACAAGTCTCCACCCCTCCCTCTACTTTACTCTGTCTGTAATGCTGCATATCAGGGGATGCTCTAACGTGTGGGACTCACGGTTTGGATATCTTGGTAGGGATTATTGATGTCTACAGGAATGCCACCCTGTATAGGCTACAACAGACAGCAGCCCGTGTTAACACTTTAAGGATAAACAGTATGTTAAGACTTCTGGAATTGCTAGTGAGCTGTCCCCTAAGACAGAAAACATGGCTGATATATTGACAGACTTAATGTTGGGAAGCTTCGCTACCTGTCTGTACTGTGTGTGCACTGAAAATAAATCCAGTATATACACAGCCTAGGATTTGTAAACAAAGGGGGACCAGCTAGCTGCATGTCCAGATTTATCTTAAATGTCAAAATCTATCATATATTTCGCTATTAGATATTTTCCTCCAAATCATTCAGCCCTGATACAAATCCTTCAGTTGAATGGTGAAAATTATTTTTATGTTCCTTTAATATGTTTCACAGGCATGACATTTCTGTATATGCACCACCTTGTTTATAACTATGGGCATCATCATACCACAATATTCCCTCCCCGATAACATGGGAACTTTTGTTTCCACTGATGAGGAGTTGCGTGGGCAGGATTCATTATCTCTCCTTGCTAATAGGTATGCATAAAGACAGCAAAATTACTTTGTCTGGATTATTAATGCATATATTAGCTGATAACATGAAGCCTTGGTGTATAACAACGGCAGTCACTTAATGATAAGTGGCTGCTTCATCAGTGTGCTTTGCATAAAGATAGTGCGGAGGCTCTGTCGAATCAAACCAGAGGGCAGAGACGAGCCGGTCCAGCAAAACAGGGAATATGTTTCATTTATGGTGCGGAATATCAAACAGGCGTTTCTGCCACGAGATGAAGTCGAGGTTATATTGGAGGGCTGTGCCGAGGGCAGTGGGGTGGACTTCTTCCTGCCGAGTGTTTTGTATGAAGTGCTTTTGCTATAGCGATGGTTTCTATATGGAAAGTTAAGCTGAAGGACCCAGAGCTGTTAAGCAGAAAATAAAGATTAAACTGCGAACAGACAATCATTTTATGCTTCAGCCTTGCTGTGACAGTAACTGGCTTTGAAGTTGTACATGTTTTCACATACATACAGTCTGAGGAACTTAATACTTTTTGTTCATTATTGGTACTTTTCATTTTTCTGTGGTTAACATCAAACACCTGAATCATTTCTAATTGAAGCCCTTTTCATCTAGCTCTACGTGTCTTTACAAACTTAAAGAGAATGAATGTATCTGGGTTGGCTGATTAACTAAGATTCATGTGAATGTTTTCAGTAAATCACAAAAACGTTTTTTTGCAGATCGATTTGCAAAGTGATTTGCAGACATCAATGCTTAAAGTTAACCAGTGGTTGTAGATTGATCTTTATGGATTTGGTATTGATGCAAATGTAATAACATGTATTGACTTTATTATCTGTTGTGGTAACTTTGAATTTATCTGTAAACTTTATAGTTCAGCTAACGAGCCTTGAAAACTAACTGTCTCCATATTTGAAAGATTTCTGTTTTTTGAACATTTGTGATTAATGTTGTTGTCAGGATGAGTAATCGAATGCTTTTGTGCCTTTGTATGCTTATTTCCCCTGGTTTGATCACAACAGCTGTTGAAGTTGGGGTTCTGCCTTAGGAAGTTCAGTACCAACACATTGCAACTTAGGCTGTACTTTGCATTATTTTTTATCTCATCATTCTCTGAGGAGAAAAAAAGATATACCAGATGTCAAAATGGGGAATATTGTAGTATATTGCAGTCATTTGAAAAAAGGCCCTTGCTTGCACAAAAGAGATAAACAATGGCATAAAAGCACTGCCAGGGAAAAAATACGAGTGCAAAACAGCCTCTGGATCAGTAGGGGAGCAACAAAAGGATTTATTACATTAAGAAAGTTGAAATGAAAAGAAATGTTATATTCTCTGTATAAGACCGTTTCGACCAGTATTCATTTTAGTGCTAATCAATTTCCAACAACAGATTTTTATATTTCAGACATTAAAATAAATGTGAACATAAAGTTTTGACCAAGAAAAATAAGCTATGTACTTCTACGATTTGTTGTACGCGTCAATATATTCTCAGATTGACTGTGTATTTGTATGTGGGATTAAAGAACTACTCCACAGCATATAATTGATCCCAACTATGGAGCATATATTCCTTTTTTTTTTTTATTGCGGCAGTCTTTCAGAATTTTTTTTAGAAGACTGAAGAGCTTTGAACAGCTGTAATCAATATCTTGTCCATTGTTTACGTGCTGCGCAGAATTGGTGTTCATAAAATGGTAAATAGATCAATAAAAAGTTTGTCTGTGAACCACTTTTATTCTTCCTGCAGTTGCTCGGCTTTATACAAAATAAGAATAAACCTTGAGCTTAATGTTGGAAGAAGTGCTCCAAAAATGTTAAAGTAAAAGTAGCAATACCATAGTGTAAAGTAAAATGCATACCTTTTAATATCTAAAGGATAAGTACAACAGTATTATCATAAAAATAAAGTTAGAAAAATGGCTTAATATTCAGAATGGCTCGTTCTAGTAAGGCAGGTGGTCAGTCCCTAAACACCTGATGGCCCTCCCTGGTTAAGATTACTGATAATTTAGCAATGCAATCAGTGGATGAATGCCTACTATGTCTGAGACAATTCTTCAAATTGATGCAAATTCTATGCATCGTACCTTTACGTACTTATAGCTAGCTACCTACTTATATATGATTCTAATTTTTAATGTTAGACTGTCCAGGATATGGAGGTTCTTATTGGCTCAAGTAAGGTTGGAATAATAATGTCAGAGTGTAACGGTCCGGACATTTTCAAATAAAGATACCGACGATGGTTAAAGCTGCAGCCCTAGTGCATACAGTACACAAGTATTAAGGTGGTCCCTTACCTCAAGATGACACCAACAGAGTTCTTGAATATTGGCTAAAATGAACCTCCTTCCCATAAAACTTTGAGGCTACTGTTTTTTTTTTATTCATAAACTAAATGACTAAAAAAAGGACCAAGAAATTACAGAATAAAGCCAGGGATGCAGCGTTACTGTGTTGTCGGACGGCTGCCAACAAAGACACAGGCTCTTCGATTTGTTTAACGGTTTACTCAGAATCCCCTCATTAACATGTAAACCCCAAATTCTAGTTGCTTTGGCTCGGGCTGTTTAAACCTGATAAGATATTTCATTTTCAGGCTATTGTAGTTTTGGAAAGTAAATACGCCTAATAATGTGACTCTATTGTGTGACATGGCAGTGGAGGGCCAAGGTGTAAGAAGGATGTCTGATAAAGGTATAATTAATCTAAGCAGTGCATCCAATCACAGACGAAAAAACAGCACCGCTGGATCAATGACTTGTTTTAGCTTCACAATAAAATCCAGTTCACACCGACTGGAAACGTCATGGGATACATTTCTTTACGGAATTTTACTATTAGCATATCATACAGGATATAAATAGATTCCCATTAGTTTCATCACCCCATCATCACTGTCACATAGAGAGGGGTGGATACATGTAGAAAAGTGGCTCAGCCTTAGAAACATTTGATAAAACTAGAAAAGCCGTCAATCTGCAAGTGTAATTACCCATCATGCCGTAGCTCATATAGCTCCTCGTCTTCCCTCTCAGTGCATGAAGAGATAAAATAAAGATAATCCCCTCACAACCAGGCTAATTCTCTGCTGGTTGTCACCATAGAAACTTGGAGCTTGATAAATGTTCAGAGAAATAAAAGTGTGAGAATCTGCCAATTTAAATGTGCACTTTAACCAAAGTACGAAAAATAAGCAGTGTGCAAAGAGGAACCAATGAACTTGCATAATAAGGCTGCACAATTGACAATATGTTCCTTAGATCAGAAGAGCTTTCTGCAAAATAAGAAATAAGCCTATTTTTCTCATATAGTATCAACCACTTATCATCCTATGATTGACATCTGCACACAATATCAGCAATCAATACATCTTAAATAAATAGCGCATATTGCCCTGCTAAGCAAAGATTGTTGTCCAGGTAAACAAATTGACCGACTCCCTCAAGCCGTTAAGATGACATGACCGACAGATGATCTTAAAAAAAAAGTTACATTTTCCTCAGGGCCGAAGACAGCAAACATAACTTTGAACTGACCTCCACATACCAACCACATATAACCACGAGCTGTATGGAAGAAAATGATAAGTAAAAATATGTTCCAGGTGTGCCAAGCAGTACTAATAATTAAGGTATGAAAGAAAGTAATTCATACAAAATTAGTCTACTTTGTCGAAGCTGGCATTTCAAAATTGGTGAGAGCAACTAGCAGCTACAGAAGATTGCCTGAAAATATGAACCCTAGGCTTTGAATTCAATTTCATCTAACTCTAGTGCATGAACATAGATTTTTTTCAATACAAACAACAAATATCTTGCATATTTAGGTGTAAACATGCCCTAAAAATAAATATATAATTATATAAAATCAGCCTTGCCTTGCTTTCTAGACAAAGCAAGCGAAAAAAGGTAATAACCTGAACTTATCAGTCACATTACAACAATGAGCTATGACTGTGACATTTTTTAATAGTGCCACAAAACCTCTTTTGGATAATATCATAGTTGATGGATACACAACAAAGACAAATTTCCACTTGTCCTACAAAAGTCAGCAATGATACGAAACATTTTTCTTTTAATAGCATGCAGGAAAAAAGGAATTCTTTGTCCTGTACTTTCCCTAATTAATGACTTTGCCCTTATTCTTACAATGAACACAGGTGCACTGGTTAGTGCTAAAATAATTCTGCTGCCTGCCAAAGTTAAGAACATGGAAAAACACAAGTTTGCGTTTTCCACCATCTTGATGAAACGTCACAAGATTTCTGACCTATGTCCATGGTTAACTGGTTAACCGTTAAGAATATCTTTAACCATTTAATACTAAAGGTTAAACGGTTAAAAAAAATTCAATCATCTTAATTTCTCTCAACTCCAGACTCTTATTTTGATATCGCTAAACTGGATGTAAGAATGTGAACTGGGTGGTCAAAATGAATTTACATTGGCTACTGGTCCCTGAATTGTTTTTAAATTAATATGCCGGTCCTTGCACAAAGAAGGTCTGGAGCCCTGCTAGAATGCTTCAGGTATTTCACTATAAATAGGCTACATTAAATCTTAACGGTTAACCGGTTAATAACGTTAATTCTGGTGGTTAACCGGTTAAAGAAAAAATTCTAAATGGCCATCCCTAGTAGTAACCTTTACTCAGAATCAATAAGGGCATTGATAGTTATCGCATTATTCTCTTTCATATTAAGCTTAAAGGGTTGATAGTGTATTCAAGATTCAAGAACTTAATTCATCACATAAACATGCAGGAGGTGCATTGAAATGAAAGGTGGAAACTTGCCTGAATGATTACCTCGGGGGTGACAATCCTTCATAATCCTACAACCTCTGGACTTTCGAGGTGTGTAAATCATGCAGGGACGGGTGTGTGGCTACTGTAGAACACTACTGTCTGCAGAGCCCTCCTGTCCAGGGGAAAAGCTGATGCCAAACCAGGCAGTAATCCTTCCTGTCAGGATGCTCTCAACAAACAGTCCCAGAGTAGAAGCATTGAAGGATCCTCAAGGAGAATCGGAATTTCCTCAGCTGCCTGGGGTGGTACTGTGTTGCCTTGCCTTTCTCACTACAGTGCCAGTGTATGTTGTCTATGTCGATCCTCTGTGATGTGGATTCCCAGGTGTTTAAATCTGCACACCCTTACACAACAGGCCCATTTATCCACAGTGTACATCTTCAGGTGTAGTGTCTACCTGTAGACCACAACAATCTCCTTAGTCAGGTAGGCCTCCAGGTTTGCCTTCTCATCAATGTCGGATCAGGTAATGCGTCATCTGCAGACTAAATGATAAAGATGCAGTCAGACAGTCCAGGCACACAGGGTCAGAGTCTGCTAAGGACTATATTGTTGAAAGCTGAACTGTGATCAATGAACAGCAATCCTGCTTCTGGCATTCAAGAGATAGTGGGGTGCAAAACCTGGGAAACTGCATCTTCCATGGATCTGAAGGAGGGCACATGTTTAGTTACTGATCATCCTACCGAAAGGATTTTATGAGATTAGGGCCACTGGTAAGCAGTCATCAAGGAAATACATATCCCATAATGATGATAATGTCTGGTAAAGGTAACATCTGCAAGTCCCTCCCTGCATTCCATAACAGACGTGCAGACCGAAAAAATATTTCATTTTATGACAGTGTAAGATAGCCAGGGAGGTTAATAAAAAACAGCCATGGAGGGCAGCTGCACATGGAAATAGAGAGGGTAAGAGGACACTCCCATCTTTCCAAATTAAGTCACAAGTCTCTGCCAGGGTAAATAAACCGCAGGGTTTGGGGGAAGACTGTGGAGCAGATCTGCTTTTCGCCCTGGCCCAGAGGATGCAGAATAACATTAATCCGTGGTGATTTAGCGTTGTGCCGCTTTGGTTGAACAACAAGCCGAGTGTCACCTCACGCTGTCACCCAAGAGGCAAGCGGCCATGTTGTGAGGCTCACCCAGAATGTACAGACCTCTGGCACAAAGGGAGATTTATTTACTTAAAAAAATAAAAAATAAAATTAAGATCTGGACCGCTGCTTTTTAATGGGCCGGTAATGACTTTCAGTTGTCAAATCCCTTATTCCTTAAATTTGTTGACTAATCCAAAACCGATTTACTTTTATTGTATGGTACTATTGTTTTACTTTATTACAAGATACTACAAGGTTATGAATTTTAATTGAGGTATGATCGGATATCATTTTTCATGCTCTTGTTACCTTTTCATAGACTAATCGGCATGACCAAGACATTGCTCTGAAATCCAGCCCACTTGACAGATGGAAAAGATCCAGCTGACACGTTTGTCCACCCTTTGATGTTAAGCGCTGCCATCCATCACCTCATGGCTTAGTCCTTCTTCTCTAAATACAGTTGGCAATTAACAGAAGGTGCTAGATATTGCCACATGCCTGATGTTCATTTGCAGAGTGAGACATTCTGCTTCCCCAAAAGGACCTGCCTTGACACAGGCCAAGGCACTGTCACTCTCAGATCAGTATTTTTTCATGAAAGTATTTTTGTTGTGCATTTTGCTGTTTTCGGCAATTAATACAGAAGAGGGATTTAGATAGAGGTCAAGTAATAAGTATCTCTATATTCTACATATCAGGGGTGTGATTATAAACCAATATTTTAAAATCGATTCAAATATGTGGAGATTACACACAACAACAGATCTGACCCAAATTATGCACAAAATGAAAAATAAAATCAATATGACTGTTTAAAAAACTATATTTCCAAGAAACTCTCTCTAAAGTCCTGCAGATTTACATTTCCCATTCATCTTCCTCATGGACTGGGCTAGAGTCAATACGGTGATTTTGCTGCACTTCCATCATCAGCCACGTAGACAAGCACGATCCTTGATGATGAAACTCTCCAGTCATTACATTTAGCAATCCAGCTATCCATAAAGAGAGATATACTGTAGCTGATTATTTTAAATGAGGAGAGAAGAGGTAGACCTAACAAGATGTCTCAGGCACAAGTCAGTGTTTTCGCAGGTAAATCACAAAACAAAACAAAACTTTGCAATCATATTTGCACTAACAGCTGCAGTGCTTGGTCTCGTTTGGTGATTGCATCAAGGTCTGCTGGTCTAAATCCAAACCCCAAGCTTAATTTCCCAATGCCTATGAGGTCATGTCTGCAGTAGAGAATACCTGTTTCAGCAATAAAGTCAAAAAAGGTAACATTTAAACAAAAAATGCAATAACCACCGCTGCATTTGGATGCACTGCCGGGGAGGAGAATTAACAAATCGGAATCGGAAACCACGCAATATTTCATACATTTCCTGTATGCCTCAGGAAGTCGGAGAAATGAGATAACATGAAATACTCATGCCATAAAAAGACTCAGAGGAAGCTTTTGTAACAAAGATGTAATGGGCTTTAGCCGTGAATAAATAATCCCTGTTCTGCAGCGAGCAGTCCATTTAATTGCATTACTTATCAACTTGTCAGAGAAATCCATAGCTGGACGGCTGAGAATTCCCCACAACAAACACAGACTCTACTGGACCCGTTTCATAACAGCTGCGTTTGTTTGATCATCATAATTCTTGTTTATCTTATTTGAAATGACTCATCCATGTAGGAAAGAACATGTGGATGAGAGATAAAGGGAGAGAGAGACAGACGAGTGACAGCACAGAGGGAGTAAAATGCATTCCCGGTAAACAGAGAGGCAGGCGGAACCATGGAGAAAGACAACCACCTCCGGGCTATGCTTTTCCCGTCACTCTTGTTGGCATTCATAGTCTGCCCTGTTTGCTACTGTCTTTATAAAAAGCTAAATCAATATGTCCCCAGTTCTCACCCCAGGGCTGAAAAGACAATCAGCTGATTCACTTACTATACAGCTTTATCAGGAAGGGCAACGCTCAGTGCAGGATGGATGGGATACTTTTCAGTTTGGAGATACAAAAATATATTGTCTTAATGTAAATCATCACTTTTAAAATGCAGTCATGCTCACTGAAGTCATGCAGCTGAATACAACCACTTATCAGGATTTATTGGAGGGTTGTTTGTTTTAAATTTGGTCTGATACATTTAATTGTATTACATGACATTAGCACACAGCACTTTCTGGCCTTTCCCTACCCATGAATATATATATACAGCATATATCTGCACAAAACTGCAGCTTTAGTCTATGTACTTAAAGCCGGTTTCAGTTTTTTGCACCATCATGGTGTACACTGCTTTGAAAAAAGAAAAACCTACACCCCAGTAAGAAACTCTACATGGCCATCACAGTGGTGCATAGGCTTGGCAACAAATAGGACCTGAAATCAAAGACAGCAGTGGGAGGTTGGAGTGAGTGTGTGCGTGTGCGTGCGTGTGTGTGTGTGTGTTTTTGCGTCTGTTCTGTTCCCGACATCTTCCCAGGATGACATCTGACAGCACAAGGTAAATGTAGCTCCCTGACGGGAACAACAGCCCTCGTCTCCAGGACAGCCAATAGCAGCGGAACAAAGCAAAACAGAAACTAGCAGACAAACAGGATGTGATGGCTTCAGCTTCACTCTGCCAGTCTTTGCTCCCCCACAAATACCCTGCTGACTTTCACACCTTCCGTCCCCAATAATAAAACAAGTTCCCCTTCTCAGTACCCTGGCGGAATCTAGGATTTATTTTTCGTTACGTGTCTATAAAATAGACCCTTACACAGGTGCTCCACATTTAAAGCACTCTGAGGGGCTGACCGAGAGTCCATTTTGTGCCACTTCTGTGCACTGAGGGATAGAGGAAAAAAAGCAAAGAGGAAGATGACGATGACTTGACTGAACCCACTCTAATTGATGGGCTCCTTGGCCTGAGGCGTGAGTGCATATGTATGGCCTTGTATATGTGTTTGTGGGCGCTCCCATTAAAGCACACAGTCGTTCCGTGCGGGCTAAATCATCGTAATGGAGCTCGCATGCCAGAAGAACTCGATGGGAGGGGCCACTTACAAGAAATGGCCCCATAAGAAAAAAATTATTTGAAGGCAAATCGGTTTTATGTGTGGTTTGTCATTGAAATGCATCATGGGCAATGAGGGGTTTTGTTCCTCTCCGCTCAAATGGCCTTTACCCCCCTAGACATCACTAATCGCTGGACTGCTCGACAAAAAGGACTAACAGTGACTCTATCACTGGATCTGGGGAAAACTCTGATTTGGGAACCCACTGGTGTTCTCCGTCAGAGTGGAGTTGGTTGACTGCTTGAATGTAACTGGAATTTAGTAATGGCAAGAGTTATGTTTGACTTCACTCAAGAAACACAGAGGCTTTGAAGGGTATGGTATGGCAAAGTCATTATACAACAGATTGGGCTCTACGCTTATGCCTACAAAGTAAATCATAGAAAGTTTCTTTTTTTTTATCTAGAACACACATTTAAAAGAAAAAAATATTAATATTTCATACATTTTGGTGCAATTTTTGTCTGACTGGGAGCAGCTTCCTTTCAACCTTATGTTGAATTGTTCCCACGCAGATTGAGAAACAGGAGGGAGCATGAGTTTAGTAGAATAAATAATCATTCCGTTTCAGATCAAAGTAATTTTCTGAAAACATACATATGATTACCGTAGCCATGCCTGACAATACTACAACACGACAACATGTTCCAGTGTACCATCACTGTGTTGTGGAGATAGGTTATTTTTACATACATACTCTCAGGCTTACACACTGAGCTGACAGCTAAGAAAAGTCAATACAAACGGTGTTGACTAATGAGAGTAGTATTGAGAAGTCGAAAACAGCCGTTGTGCCACCAATGTTTCTGATTTATCTTCTGATAATTCATTTAGTGTTTATCCATAAAATGGACTATCAAATCCACATTTATGATGGTTTGTGCGAGGCCTAAATAAACACTTTGGGTGGATTGTAAAGCTGTGCTTGAACACAAGTTTGTGTGGCTATTTTATACACTTCTACATCGTATTAGCTATAATTCACACTTGTAAAATGGCAGGAGATGTGTCATTTTCTGCAAGCACTCGTGTGCCATTTTGGAATTAACAATGTGTACTTGTATGAGTTCCAACATATTATATTAATAGCCACCCATATATTCAAGCAGTATAATTTTATGGTTTGGTTATTACCTCTTCCAAAGAAGTCATAAGATCCAGAAGCAGATTCAAATCTCTAAATAATTGATACTTTTGAAAAGAAAGTTGGTGCTTTCTAGGTAATATGTTACACTGAAATTAATCTTCCTTTCTGAAACTGTACACATTGCTTCACTGAGGAGTAAAGTTTCTCTCCTATAACACTTTGGACATAGTGTAATTATATGTGAGAGAGCATTTTTATTTGGCCATTAGCACTCCTTGGCACTCACTAGCAACAAACTGTATTAAGCTTTTTATGATGTGATTTCTTCAAGCTGTCCTTCAGTTATTTTCTACATACAGTATAACATTAACACAGGATAACAGAAAAATAAAAGAAACACCTCACACTATTATATAATACAATTGAACAATAACACTAAAACAAACTAGAGATACAAAAAGTGCCATGCAGTAGAATCAGCGCTTCATTCACTCGCCCCTCTGAGGCATTAGCCAGCTGTGGTATGCAAACTTGCAGCATGCAGCAATTTTTTCCGTCTTTATTTAGAATGGACTTTGGTTGACATGAAGTTAGATGCCAAATAGCATGATTTGCCAAAGCAATGGGATGAGAAATTAGAGTACAGGCGATGTTACGCTGTCAGATGTAATAGAGAAAATTCCCCTGGAAACCTATGTGGATGAAGATCCTCAGGAAGCTGCTAACAACTACTGCATTGATTGTGTGGAATGCCGATACCAGTGCTAATACACTCGGAAAATGTATTCATATTTAACTATTTTAATCTTAGTAATTCTCAGTAAAATATTTGAACTCTAAATTAATTTGGACAGAAGCAATTTAGGCTAACGCTCATGTTACATTTCCCATGCGTACAGAAGGCAGATTTTCTATTACATGCCGAATGATTTTCACATGTGCCCAAGACGGATTTGGCGAATGCAACCAATTCTTATTAATCACTTGTATGTAGTTTATTAGCTTAGATACAGGCAGTGCTATTCTATGTGTGAAGCCGGGAAAGTTTACTTAACTTGCTGGTTGTGCCATGAAGGAATTCACTTGAGTTCAACTGTTGTGTAGTGATTGGTTCAGAGACGTGAGTGGGGTCATGCTGCGCCTGGCATTGACGCTGTATCAGTTGCCATGGGATTAATGATATGCAGTAGCTCACCGAAAAGCAGAAAAAAAACTAGTCTAATGCCATTGTTGCACGCTGTTCATTATAATTAGCTTTAGATTGCCTTTCTTTTCTCTTAGGGCATGGAAGAAATGGAGTGTTTTTGAGCTGCTTGAGAGTTTTTCTTCAGCGATGGATAGCCTTGGTATTAACTGCTTTACACAAGGCTTGAATTCAAAGCAACGGTATGAATTCTCAAGGTGTTGCAACAAACCAACAGTAAACAGCAGGTTTAACGACGCAAATATATCTAGACTGTGACTCTGGACAACAAAGAAGCTACTTTTTTTCAAGCACAGTAATAAAAACAACATATTATATAAGCACAGCCTATCTGTTCCCCATAGACATCAGACTATGGTTCAGGATGTGCTAAAGTGTGAGACTAGCTGAGCTTGCAGTGCTGTAAAAGCATATTACAGTCAAGGATGCACAGTGTGTAAAGATGGCTTGTCTAAGCGTATATACATGAACTATTCTCCTTTCTTTACCTGACCAACTGGTTAAGTGTAAACAGTGATACACACAGCTGTCACTGGGTGCCATGTTGTTTTAAACGAGATTCCTTCTGTGCAATGTAGAACATGTATTCATACACTATTTTGACCAGGCCTTATTGGATTTCACTATAATTTAAGATGACTGCAGCGGCACAACCAATGAGCAAAACATGTTAGGCCTGACTGAAAACTGTAAGTGGGCACCGGATGTGGCATTCACGAGACACTAATACATTAACTTATTGATACACTTGAAAGTAATGGTACTTCAATGGAGACTCGGAACATAGAGTATGTAAAAAGTCTTAAAATGCAGCCAAAAAATCTGATACAGGCACAGAAAAATTGAATGGTTAGGCACCACAGAGTGCGAGCCATTTTTTTAAATTGTGATGCCGGTGATTGCCAACAAGAAGCAGCTGTGCAGCCAAGCGATTGCTTCTGCCGATGAGCAAGAGCAATGGCCGCTAATGGACAGGTGAGGAATGGCCTGTCTGAAATGACAGATATGAAACCACCACCAGATGCCGACCATGTGTATGATGTATTGCCAAGCTCATTAGATATGTAGCTTCATCCAGGAAAGATAACTGGCAAACCGAGAAGAGAAATGATCTAGCAAACACCCAACCTGGTTCTACATCATTCCAATGTGCACAAAACGTCCACCTCCCTCAGTGCCTCAGTAGCTCTTCTGCTCGGGTTCATTCTAATCTACATGGATAATTACACGACTTGAGGTCTAAATGCAGATACAGAAGGCCTAGCAGGGGGCCTAGTCTTCTCATAGATAATAACAGTGTGCATATGATTATCCTTGTTCCAGACACTCGGGACAAGTTACACATGAATATGCTAAGGGAGGGAAGTAAAGCCCAAATGACAAAAGCGATTGATGTTCTTTCTTCTAAACTGTGCCTGTTACTACTTCTGCAGAAACAAAGGAGAACATCTATGGTGTAATTTATTCTGGGATTAAAGGGGCATTAAGTGATTTATAACTTCTAACTTGTTTATCGGCTACGACGACTTGAAGACACAACAACAAACTCTTCTGCCCTCCCTGGTTTAAATTGGACTATAACATGCTATCAATAATAAAAGGTGGAGTCATCGATTATGGAGAACAATTCTCAAAATCAGTGAATATCTCCTCATAATCGGCTATCTGTATGTACTCTGTGTGCGCTGAAAAATAATCCGGTGTTAATACACAAGTGGCGATTGGATTCCACCTTCTTACTACTGCAATTGAGAAACAACTTTATCTTCACTATTCCTGTTCTGTTTTGGCTTAGCTGTGGTTTGTCTAGCCGTCAACCAGAAACTCCACATGGCCATCAGACCCCCTGCCAAACCTGCCAGGACCGAGGTGAAACCAGCTACGAGGCGAGACATAGCTGATTAGGCTCGGACAGCACCGGACACAGGATCACACTGGCATATTGATTGCAGGGTAGTGACTTTACAGGAGGTTTTGTGAAGAAAAAAAATTTGACATTATCTTATGCCTACAACAAAATAAGAGCATAAAATAAAAGACAAATAATCAATTGCCTGGTGTTTATACTACATCACTACAGTATTTCTCACCTGTGTAACTTTTGGTTTAAGTCTCTCCAAAAGGTGACAGCCAAGTTTAAATCAGTTTTGATCAATTGAATAACCAGTAGACTACTCCATTACTAAAATGATCAAAAGCTGCAGACCTAGTTGCAGATCTTCAACACTGAAAGCAGCGGAATGGTGGGGGCTTGTTGCTTTTGTGTTTGTTTTGTTTCTACTTGGCAAAGGACCTGCACCAATGATGTGAACAAATGTGTAGGTTCTTTATTTGAGAGCTTAATGGTCCCTGTGTTTCACGTATTATACAGGTGGGGTAAAATAGCACCTCCCCGAAGCGAACCCCTGACTGTGTTGCACAAAATAGCTTTGAAATGTTTCCAGTAATTGTCCCTGCTTCACACCGGGAAGCAAAGCAAACACTTGCAAGACAAAAGACGTGCTCCTTCTTGAAAGGCAGATCTCCATGCTGTCTTCTTTTCACATCCAGAGTTTCTTAAGATTCTGAATGCAAAACAAACTAAAATTGCTTATCCGTATCCTGTGTTTTTTCTTTCTTTCTTTGATGCCACTGCAGTGCACAAGTCTTATCTAGTCTTATAGGAACTCCTGCTCTGCTATTTATCAGACACCTTGTTCTAATACTGCTCAGGGCTCCATTTGTCTTCACACAGCAAGGCAGAAATTAATAAGTCAGTCCCTTTACTATCTAGCACTTATCTTCCCAGAGAGACGTGCTGCAATAAACCCTGTGAGAATGTTACTGAGCGCACACATGAAATATATTATTTTAAGAGAAGTGGATTCAAATGATTAATAAAAAAAACTTTGAAAAACTCTTCATATGAACTTCATAGAAATAAATTGGAAACAAGAAGAAATAATGCAAAACAAAAATGGGCAATGTGTGCTGCGTATTTTGATTCATTTTCAACTGAGTTCAACGAGTAACGTAGTGATCCGTTTCTATCCTGCTTAAATGCTAGGATGTCACTTATAAAGATAAGATTTGTGACTTCTCGCCCACAGAAGAATAATTTTTAGCCTTATCCCATTGCCAAAACTAGAACAATAATTCTTTATTATCGGACAAATCCGATAAATCTACAGGTATCTTCCAACCCAAACACTGTGATTTATTTGTTTTTCATTTGGTTTTTCTCTTATTCATTAAGAGTGTAATGCATTTTCTTTAATGTGTTTTTCCATTTTATCATTGAACTCAAGTAAAATCAAACTTTATTCGTATAAAACTTCTTACTTAGTTTGGAAAACAAAGTTTAAATACTGCAGGAGTAAATTGAGTCAGGTTGATAAATATACAAAAATAATACACATATCCGATAAATGACTTACACACTCCTATATTTGAATATATGCCTATGTATAGCCTACTGTATAATAAACTGTAGGCCTATTGTTAAGATTAGGCCTACACTAATCTTATAGTAGGTTTAAGAGTAAACCATCTCGAAAAAAATGAAATAAAAGCGTGTGTAGCCAATAATAACATCATTAGAACTCATAACAGCAGGAAAAAAAGTAGGGATAAAACGCCCAAGAGGCAACTACCAAAATGTCTGTAATAGTTATATTAAAACGATACAATTAAATACAAATAAAGTTAACTTTTTACTGGCCTAAATGATGGCCACATTCGGCATTAGCAACAGCATCCAGCACAGACAGAAAGACAGACAACGTGTATTTTACTCACACAAGTCCATTGCTTCCTTGGTGGCTGTGAAGTGGTCGTGGTTGTTGGTCGACCTGTAAGCTAGCCTACAGCACTTGTTGCTGCAATGTTTGTTAGCTCTCTAAAGTAAGCTAATATTTAAGCTAGCTACTTTCTCCCCGTTGTTATTGGACGTTTATAACTTGCTATAGTTGTTTTCTTTCGATGCATAGTCGCAGCTAGTTTTACTTTTAGTTTTTTCACCACTGACGGTCTCGCAGTGGCATCATGAAAGCGGCCAAATCTTGATACTAGGATGTGAACTTTCCTCAGTAAACGTGACCTTTCTGTGGAAGCACAATACCATCTCTGACCACACGAATCACCGGTTATGGTAACTACCAGTAAGACTCCTGGGGGCGCTGTTTTGCCAATTTGAAGAAACAGTTAAACATAAGAAAGTCTAGGCATACAGTGGTACAGTGTCAGATACATTTAGAAGGGAAATCATTTATTTTTATTAAAAGGACTGTGATAGTTTGAATAATAATGTATCACCAGTGTGCTTTAGTTACTTAGAGAAAAAAACACTTTTTCAAATTATTACCGCCACGATTGTTTCAGGCTTGCTGTAAACAACTACTCTGTACACACACAGATTGCATTCACTTGCGCAAAGATATTTGAAGATTTTCTTTTTCATTAATTAGTTAGTAAAAAGCTGTTTGTGTTAGTAACCTCATAATCTGAATATATACAGTATATATTCAGAAAATAAAATGATGGCTCTTATTATAATTAAATCAAGACTATACTGGAATTTAAACTCAACATTGTGTTTATTATATGGTCTGAAATAAGTCTATCCATGGAGTCACAAAGATCAAAAAGTATGAATGTCAAAATGTTGAAAATTTGACTATTTCTGTGTATGAATGGGAAACAATTGCCTTTATTAAATTTGTAATAAGGCCTGAGCAGAGTTTAGTTTTGCATTCAATATGTGTGTGAACACATTTATTTATTCATTTAGCATTTGTCTTGTGGATATAGACAACAAGTGAGTAAGCTCTTTTACATTCTCATAACACTTATTATTAATTGTCTGCCCATATCATTTTGAAGCTGGGACCAAATGTGAAATCCATTGACTCAAAGTGTAAACAAACCCAGCTGTGGATTGATGTTTATTTAACAGTTGAAATGAGTTCGATTGATGAAACAATTTACAACAAACTACTGTGGCTTCATTTTAAACTTTCATCATAAAACATGTTATGATTCAGTGCAGTCATAATTCATTCAATAAAGGATAAGGAATCCACCAGTAAAAATACTTACAAAATGTAGGACAAAATATGAATTGTACATTAAAGCCCCTCTATACCGAGACAGGTGTTTTCATTTTTCTCTCAACTTCTTTTCCCCCCTCAGAAAAAGCTTTTGCTGTGTTTGGTGTTTTTCGTTTATTTGTACCATGAACTTTCACCATGACATTTCCTTGGCTTTGCGCCTGTTGAGTTGGCATAGGCAGTTCATTGTTGTTCCAGTGTAAATCCCTGATAATGGAAAATAAGCATTTCCCAATTTGCTTTGCAATGCTCCTCTCTGCACTGTGTTTGTGTTTGAGGAAGCGGGGAACGAACGGCAGGTGGCAAGTGACTCTGGAGCCTGATTATTGAACACGGTTCAACTTTCTCTCTAATTTTAACATCATCCAAATCCTTTAGTTCATAATACTCTGTTGGTGACCTGCCATTACTGAATGCTATAAATTCAATTGTTTTCAATCATATCATATTCTGCATTCCATGGCTTTTTCTTACATTTTTATATTAGCATCACATATGCGTTTTGTGACTGTTGCTGACTGATAAAACACAGTGAAGACTCGCCTCTTCAACAGTTTATGAAAGCTTTCGCATTTGGTTTTCTAAACACAACGTGTCTGCCAAGAATTCTCTGTTGTGTTCAGACAGCATTTTTTAATATAATTTAAAAAAGGTAGCATGGGCAGTTATAGCCATGGTAGGAAAATATCATTATCTCCACAAGCGTTATCCAGTGAGGAGTAAGTAGGGGAGTAATGATCAAATATTTATAAAGTTCCCCCTGTACGAAAGTATTTCAGACGCTCTGAACTGAAATCAGAACACAAACATCACCATTTTTAAAGTCAAACAGAGATTAAGCAAATATTCGCAACCACAATATAAGCAGTCCACCTCCCCCACCGCTTACCGTTGCCAGGGGTATATGCATCACACTTCTGCCACACATTATACAACCCTACCTTTTAATATTCACCAGGAATCCTCACCGCAGCTTCTTGGAAATAGCTTAATTCAGGCTCCAACCGGTGGATAATTCTGAATCTCAAAATGCAATTAACACAGGGGCCAGACCTATTATTTCTTGGCGGTCGTAAAGTATTTCTCCGAAATGAGAAGATAAGATTATCCTGTGTATATTATTGAGCGCAGTATTTACTGCATGCACCTGTAATTGTGACTGTGGGAGGAAGAGGGGCTTCGGGGAGGAGGTTGCAATCTGTGGTGGAAGATTCATCTCTGTCCCTGAAGGGTCATGCGGTTCTCAGTGAAGAGGAAATTGTTATTGAGTTATCAGGAAACATTATTGAGCCTAAATGTAATGGTATAATTCGACTCAGCATGCGGTGAACCAGAGAAGCATACAGTATGTTGGTGAAATAGGTAAATAGGACTGTGCATTTCATTTTGTAGGAATGGATGAATTGAAAGTCGAAAAAATGTATATTATAGCTATACATTTAAAAGAAAATGGTTTTTGCTACCTGGTTAAATTCAGAAACTTCAGCTGCAATAATGCAATTGAGAACAATGTTATTTCCCAACTAAATTAAACCGAGTTGTTTCCGCCACTGCACTCGAAATAATGGTGTTGACAATTGTGTGAGTCGACATTTCTCCAGGGTGATACTTAAAAGAGAAATACTGTCTTCTTAACAACACAGAGGGGGGCGCTTCGGTCACAGAAAAGCCAGGCTCACCCACGTTGGATCTCTTTATTCTCTCATCTCTTTGGAGGGAAGGGATCATAGACTGGACAGGTTGGTAAACATCAGACTGCTGGGGCGCCCTCAGCTCAGTTGGTAGGGCGTCCCCTCCATGGGCCTCGGCCAGCAGCGGACGCGGGTTCGATTCCAGCCCGCGGTGGTTCTCTGCATGTCACTCCCCTCTCTGCCCCATTTCAACTCTGTCTCTACACTATCAATAAAGCATAAAAATGCCCAAAAAATATCTTAAAAAAAAAAAAAAACATGAGACTGCTGCCTGCAGCCAATGACGTCATCAAACTAGTTGTTGGAGCTACTCTGGAGACAGGGGGTCGGTGTTGTAGCCAAACTTCCCTAAAATGATTCCAAAATAAGACTATACAAGAAAGAAAGAAACTGATTATTTACACAAAGATGTGATATGCTAGATTTATATACTGTATACTTTTGAATGGCAGTGTATCAGCTCTAAGATGGTCCCTCACAGGCCAAAGAACAATGCCAGTTAGTCCATCATCTGGGAAAGTATACAGTATATCCCATTAATATGGTTACAACCTTCATACAGTAATTTGTTGCAGTCAAAATGAAAACCAGAAAAATACCTCAAAGTAACCTCAATTGAAAATCATTATCCAAAATATCTCCTGGCCAAAAAACATATAGAAACAGGTTAGCGATACCAATATGTTTATCGTATTAACATTAGTATATACAGTATGTCACCTGTATCTATTTTATGGTAACAACTAAATTATGTTCTTGTGATAACATATTAACTTCTTGACAATTACCTAAATGTTGCTCTTGTTAAGAAAACAATAAAACAATGATCATCTCATAACCTCAAGTATTGTGTTATGTGTGAAATCAAAATACATGTTGAATGTTATCAAGTTAACATTGCCCTAGGGCCTAGGAGCATGCACTTGGCTAGTGCTGCACATGATTTGAGCTGAAATCAAAATCAAATCCTCAACTGACCAATGATTGATAATTGCATTTGAGAGCCCTTCAATCAAGGTCGAACACAGGCAGTGCAGCATTGTTTTATTTTTTACAGATGAGGTTTCCTTATTTAAGACTCTCCAGAATCATCAAATGAACTGTAAGTAAATTATCACGACTTGCAATTGTTTAGCATAGGATATGGGGTTCTCTCAAAACAAATTTGTATTATGTTGTTTGGAGATAACAACAGCTCATTAACAACACAAGATAAGATAATTATCACCATCAAAACGTTATCATTTTTACTCTCAACAAAGTGTAAACTGTATTTTAATCTCAGGGTAACCAGATCAATCAAATTTGATTCTGAGATAACAGGATTAAATAGTGTTGCGCCCACAGCTGTTGAGACTTCCATACTAATCTAGTGCACACTTTATGCAAAGGTGGAAAAAATGAATACAGATACATGATTGTTCAAAGTGAATATGCAACACTTTGAAAGGAGACTCTTTATGTATTCACTGCAAACAGCCACAGGGTTCAAGGGGAAAGTAGAAGATTAGTGGACTGAAGGGGTGAGTGGGATATTTTATTATTCTATCACACAAGCATATATTAGACACATCCACAAACACACATACACACACACACACACACACACACACACACACACACACACACACACACACACACAATATCCTTTCTGCAGTGCATAAACTAAGTTATTATATTAATAACAGTAGAGATAAGTTGTTGCTGTGCCCTTAATTAAACCTGCAGGATGGTGATTCTCAAATACTTAAATGAGCTCTAACCCTCGTCAATGTGCTCAGCTCTCTGCTAACTTTATAAGTTAATGACTTGACAGTAACCTGACAGTGGAAACGAAGGTCGATTACTCATAAATTCAATCTTACGAAGCTCTTGACGAGACTGGACTCAAATGAAATGATGTAAATCAGGTTACAACATTGTAAAGTATAGGCAGGATTTGCTGCTGAAAAATTAACATTTGACATTCAAGTCTGGCAACACTTGAAAACTTACCTTGAAGATATCTAGGCCAATGCAATTGAAACATAATTCAACAATACTCATGTGCCACTTATTCCATTGAACTCACGCTGTTTCCATAGGCCCTTTAAGAAAAAATTAAATACCTTACGCAATGTACATCGACATACATGAGCAAATACGAATGAATGAACTCACAATAGAAAGCAATCGCAAGTGTTTTTATGCTTGGTTCAGTGGCATTGGGATGGAAAGTCAGCAACAGTAAATAACCATCCTATTTCTTAAGAGTGTGAACATACACATGGACTCAAGTAGCCAAGAGTTATTCAGAGAGAAAGAAAGTAAAAGGCTAAGGAGAAAAAAACAAGCGTAATGTCCCTCACTTTATCTTGCTGTATTAACGCTTATTATGTCCGTATTGTCTTCGTAACATTCACCTAAAATACAATTAACAGGTGACAAATGTATGGTGCATTATGCTCGTCATCAATAAGAAATATTTTCAAAAGTCTTGATCAACGTGAATGTGTATTTTTCGTGTGTTGGTTTCTGGGTAATGATGGCGGCAGCAGTGGTTTTCTCTTGCTGGAGCTAAAGATGTGTTGGTAAATGGACTGCATTTATATAGCACTTTCATCAGGCTCAAAGCACTTTAAAATGTTTGCCTCTGTTTCACCCATTCATACACTCACCAAAGGCAGCAGGGTGCTGGCCAATCACTAAGAGCAATTTGGGGTTCAGTGTGTTGCCCAGGGATACTTCTGCCAACAGCGGACGGCCGATCTACCTCCTGAGCCGCCTTGATGATATTCTAATTTCAAAATAGCTCTTGTGAATCCCAGGGTGGTGGTCAGTATTGGACTCTAGCTGCACACACACACACACACACACACACACACACACACACACACACACACACACACACACACACTCACAGACACACACACACACACACACACACAAACACACACACAGAGCATCGCGCCGGTAAAGGTGATGGTCGACAATTGCGGTCAGCGGTACAATTACCATTGCATAACGTTTGTAAAAGTTCACAGAACTAAAACCAACATCACACAGGCGACATATCTTTGATGGTTTTGTATGGTGTTTGTGGTTGGGATTTAGCCATTTCACGGCCAACCCCTTCACATTCAAATGTTCCTCCAAAACAAGGACACCGTTGCTGCCTCCAGGGCTTTTCTCTATCTCAGAAATGATCGTGTGTGGTGACAGAACACACCACTAGCTGTAGTTTGGTCTGGCTGTGAGACAATACCTACACAACACATGACGCGTCACGGACACTAATCATGAATCAACAACAAACAAGAGCCGGCTGCCTTCACGCTCGCACAGTTTGCTCTAGTGAAGGGCAAAGTTGACAGGAGGGGGTCAACATTAAAATCAATCACAGGGCAGAAACCAATCGATCCGGGCCCCCCTCTCTCACCCGGAGACTCAGTAACTCATAAACAGGAGTATGGATCATCTGTCGTCAGTTGAATTTGTTGCCTTCTCTTTGCGTCTTCTTGCAAAACATAATCAGTGAAAGCAGGAAGGCACGACAATTCTTTCATATAACAGCCAGATGGCAAACAGCTTACAACCATATCCCTGTACTTTCACCATTTTAACCAATAAAGCTCATGAATTAGCAAGATAGGAATAGATGAAAACCTGCTACCTTAAAGTGTATGACGCACACAAGTGTATTGTTGGGTCCTCTGGTTTCTCTGTAAAGCACTTCTCCTCCCGAATAAAGATTAAAATAGGTTGTTTTTCGTTGCCAAATAACGACTCAAAGGACATATGTTAACGTTCAGGTAACAAAGCCCTCTAGCGACCGTAGTAATTAAATGGAGAAACAGCAAATTACCCAATTTGAACCGTGAAGCAGGAACCATTAAATGTGTTTGCATGAAAAATGACTTAGCAATCAAAATAGATGACAATATATCTTCTTTCGATCGACATATTGATACATCAACTAATCATTTTAGCTGGACTTGTCTTTACTATTGGGTAGATTGAATTATAACAGAACATAATATATTATAAATTGTTCCTATCTTTTATGCAGACATCTTAATGTGTAAAGTAACTTGTCAATACAGCTGTAAAATACAACATACAATATTTCTCTCTGAAATGTGAAAATAGAAGTAGAAAGTGGCATGAAAAAAAGGACTCCCAAGTACCTCAAATATATACTGTATAGTGCTTGAGTCAATGTACTTTGTAGATTTGACTTTATGCATTGTTGACTCAGCCATCCTCCTTCATAAGACATCTTACAGCGCTATGGCAACGTCACGCCAGATCGTCCATCACAATTCAGACACAAGAGGTCCTTATCTAGAAAACGAATAGTCCATTTTGACATTTGAACAAATGACTCATTCTCAAAGTAATTTTTCTACTGAGTTGCGAGTGACCCTCAATAAGTCTGCCTATTCATGCAGTTTTCTGCTACAGTATGTATTCCTAACAACCTGTAATACTAATTGTGGAGTTCTAACATGTATCATTTTCTGTTTACCAAAGCTGCCCCCCCTCAGAAACACTTATCAGAATGAATTTAATTGACGCACTGTGCGCCACATGTTGCAGTCAGTATTAATATCATTCATTATGAGAATATCAGTCATACAGTTCAAGCTCTTGATTCGGGCACATTGTCATGAAATAAGGGGAAACATTAGGATTTGTTCCCAAGCGCTCTACACTGTTACAAAACATTTACTCAATTTTCCACCCTCAGACACAAATTAGTTTTCTATCAGTGTTCTCCCACCGACCGCTGTGAGCCAAATGAGGCTGTGCTCGCCGTGCTTAAAAAGACATTGCGCGCAGAAGAAAAAAAAGATTTTCCTTACAATGCCATTGACATTTCTTTTTACCCCAAACAGTAGAGCACTCCAGGACTAAAAGAAATCCAAAAATATTACTGTTAAGAGGACTCCTTGTCCTTGTGAGGGAGCCAGTTAGTGGTATCTTAACAGAGAGGTGTTCAGGAGAAGATAAGGCGTCCCGAGCTTCCTAACCGACTCGTCTCCGACAGGGACCTCTGTATCACTGGAGTCAAATCTCCATCAGCCTCCGTGGCTGCCTGGGAATACCATCGGGAAGAGAAAGAAAATCAATTCCTGGCCTGCACCTTTTCATTTGATCTCTATCACTTCTTATTAACTTCAAAATATGTTACGGAGACGTAATGTCACAGAGGGCGCCATCCTATGGTGTCTCCTCGTTAACCTGTAAACTGTTTGAATGATTGTACTTTCATCCATTTCATTTGAATTGCAGCCATTCTACATCGCTGTCCAAATGTTTCAATTGCTCTGTCTCCTGATCAGCTTGTTGTGTATTTGATGTATTTGCATTGTTTATTGTGTATGTATTGTCGTTTTTGCTCTGCACTTGTTTGACTCGACATTACTGCAAATGAGGGTCACTCCTCAATTGATCTCTCGAGTATAAATAGAGGTTGAATAAATTAAAAATTAAATGTGTTATAGGCCTTAGGTGTTTTGATTTTAATCTGCACCATCTCTGCTTTGTCTATACCTCATAGCTTCATCAGCGGTCTTCAAAATGCCAAATACTCTTTATTTCACGACATTATTGACCATTGTTGACCGATAATCCAGCGGGCTGCAGGCTCCAAAACCGAGCGTGATATCGCCATCGGCCTGTTATTGTTCCAGAAGAATATATCAACAGAGTCACACACAGAGAGCTGTGAGAAGAATCCGTCTGTGAAGAGGAAAGAGACGCTGCTGAACAGGAACACAGATGTTCCCAGAAGTGCAATCCAGCTGTGACAGGAAGATAAACAGCTTGTTAACACAGGTTTTCTGTATGATTTCCAACATTTCCCAGAATGCTGCCGTACAGACAAACTCTGTTCAAACACACCAGTGTTATGATCCTGCTTGGGCCTCAAGCCCTTGTGTTGTTTTTCCCTTTTTCCCTTTTACCCTTGTCTATGTGCTGGTCTAATTGCAGGGTTGGAGTCAGGTGTGCTGGAGTCAATCACCAGCATTCGCAGCTGCCATCAATCATCAATCAACTGCTCTTCATATACCCGGCCCTTCCTTCCAGACACTGCCAGATTGTAGATTCTGTTTCCACACAGTCAGTCCTCTCTCTAAGCTAACCTGTTTGCAGCGCCGCTTTTTGCATTTTTCCTGGCTAACTCCTGTTTTTTCTGCCACAGCTCTCCCGGCCTGACTCCAGCCACCAGCTCCAGCCCTCGCCCGCCAGCACTTCCTCCCGGACCCCTTTGCCTGCCTGCTCTAGCCTGCTCACACTCAGCTCCCTGGACTTGCCCCGTTGCTCTCTCCCTGGAGCCCCATGACAGCCAGCCTCCCCGCCGGAGCACGGTCCTAACCCCCTGCTGGTTACTTCCAAAATAAATCTTCTTAAAACTGATACTGTCTCCGCGCCTGTGTCCTCCTGATCCAGCCGTTACAACCAGGACATACTACATTGTTGAAATTCACATTAAGAAATGTACAGAAATCTAGTAATAATATAATGGTGATATTGGGAGATGTCTTTAAAAGCAACACGGACATCCCCTTGGACCTAATGAAGAGTGAACACTGTCCAGACATGCAGAAAGCAGCCATGAGCGTCACTGTGTTGATTGAGTCAGTGATTTGTAAGTTCGAAACTTGAAGTTGCTGTCATTCAGCCTGTGATCCAGCTAGAAACATGACGTTTTTTTGCTCTAGGCATTGGCCATTTTTTGGGCCCCCATTAGGGGTGAGCAGTGTGGTCCCTGAAAAGGGCTGCTCAGTCGCACACACACACACACACACACACACACACACACACACACACACAATCGAAATCGAAAATGCTATGGTAGGGGGCGCTCGTGGTGTATTTTCTTAAAAAAAAAAAAAAAAAAATGCCAGGGTGATAATGGAGACGTTCTTAAGAACTCAAAATTAACTAAATGACATTTCGTAGTGTATTTTCCTCCAGGTATGTTGTTGTAATTAATTCTCAGAATGTTCTAATCTGCCCCGACGCTGCAGATGTGCCGGCATTAAGCTCTTGCCAGCGGACAGGATCATTCCCAACAGAGCCAGAGGAGGAAGCAGTCAAATTGACACATGGCAAGTAATGGGTAATGTGGCATTTCCTCAAATAATGTTTTATATTTTCACACTTTGTGAAAATGACTTGTAAAAGCATAAACTATAGCGGCGTCAAATATAAATGGCGGAAATAAATTCTTACAGTAAGTAACTGAATAAAGTATCTTGTGTGAAGTGAGGGGAGCAGAGCTGCCTGCTGTTTCATCCGCTGAGTGTGTTTGTGTTAGGGGTTGGCTGCATCATCACACACACACACACACACACACACACACACACACACACACACACACACACACACACACACACACACACACACACACACACACACACACACACAACACACACACACACACACACACACACACACACCACACACACACACACACACACACACACACACACACACACACACACACACACACACACACACACACACACACACACACACGCCCTACAACACTGAGCTGCATCAGACTCAATGGTGAAACTAATCCTGTTACAGTGTCTGGAAAAGTGTCTGCTCTCATGCACTATAACCTTGATTTTGCAGAGACAGAGTCGCCCTGGTTACAAAATCAGTGTTGTTGTTTTTTTATATCCTTGACTCTCTTTCTTTTCTCCCTTTCTTTGTCCTTTTATTTTATCTACAAGTGCCATGCGGTTTTTCATCACTGGGCATTCTTATCAAGGGCTGTCCAGGGCCCCACCCCTCTAGCCCTCACTGTTCCCCGGAGCAAGTGCACTGGATGATTGCATGCACACACACACGCACACACACACACACACACACACACACACACACACACACACACACACACACACACACACACTCATCCATACAGTATCACAAACTCAGCTTCCAAGGTATTTCCGTGGAGAAGCTGATGTATGAAATAATGTGCTAGGAAAAATTGTTGTATCACCCGCAGCTGCATAAAAGTTCACCAACAACTGAATATGTAATGAAGAGGTCAGTAAAGATAGCACAACACAGGACATTGCAAATAGCAATTGGAACTTGACTTGACTTGACTTTACTCATGACCATGATCACCCGTAGCCGCCATTGATATCAAAAATGTACGGTGGCCTAGAGAGCTCAAAACACATAGTCAAATCACCAGTAAATAAACAAAATGTCTTACATGTATATGAAGTACATGTATAATGTCAATTCTGGTTCAACTGATTTGTGGCACTATAGTAAAAAATTAGTGTGATATTAATATTATATAGGTTTTAAACATCTACATTTTGAAGAAGAGGCAAAAATTATGTTTAGAGTTGGTGAAACTCAAGCTTTTTAAGCACACAATCAGCAGCATTTTTGTGCGTGTGTGTGAGTGTGTGTGTGTGTGTGTGTGTGTGTGTGTGTGTGTTGCCTGGTTAGTGTATAAGTGTATTCAATGTACAGTCAAAGTGTGTGCAGCGGTGTAAGCATTTCCGATTGGAAAAGCTTGACATGTGTCTGTCGGCTTCGTCACCTCTGGCCCAGACTTCTTGATCTGTTTCACCCTCCAGCTCGTTTGACTGACAGCTCCCATCTGTGGTGAGAGAGAGAGAGAGAGAGAGAGAGAGAGAGAGAGAGAGAGAGAGAGAGAGAGAGAGAGAGAGAGAGAGAGAGAGAGAGAGACATTGAGGATAATTTGTGTACAGTACATACTGTAGTTTCACAACTGATTCCAGCAGCAAGCATGTGACTATCCCCACAACAAACTTACCAAGCCTAAAATATAAAGCAAGGAAAAAAAGTAAAATTTTTAATTTGCCAAAAAGAGCCTAGTCAGTGTTAGAAGCTCAGTATCAGTCCAATTCATTATAAAAAAAGTTTTAGACAATAAATTGATGTTGTGAATACATGGGTTTAAAAATGCAATAATTATTCCAAAAGTTTTGAATGGGTAATCACAAAGTGAAGCGTTTGAGAATGAATTTCCACCACACTTTAAAAATGATCAATATAATGAATACAATGGTTTGAGATCAGGTGTGATGGCTGCATGAATGGGGAACAATACTTAATTTTTCTATGTGAGATTTATTTTATACAATGCAGTTATATTTATATATTTTTACAAAGGCATATGAGAATAATACTTGCAAATAAAGAATGACGAACTTCGAAGGACATTCTGTACATGTCCGGTGTGACGCTTTATCTAAGAGACTTGTGAAAAACTGTTTAACATCTACGTAACAGTAGCCCAGGCTGAACAATGGGAGAGAAGGTCTCAGAGTTTTGCTGCATTTCCTCGATGGATGTTATATAACAGGATCTGTGAAGTCCGCCTGCTGCTCCTGCTTGTCCTCTGGCTGTGTGAAATGACCTTTTACGTGGCACCCTTGTTGGAAGCACACGGGTAACTGAAAGATCAACTGGAAGTTGACCAGCGGTATTTTCAAGCACCCTGTCACTGTGGTGTCAAGGAGGCCTTAATGAGAACATAACTCCTTGTACCTGCCTGCGGCCTTCACTTTCAGCTGCACTGTGTGGATCTCACCAAAGTAAGGTCAAGATATATTTGATTCTCAATGCGCAGGATTACAAAATAGCTGATTTCAGAAGTACTCTTAGTGCTTGATTGTACAGAATGTCATAAATCCACTGAAGACATTTGTGAGAGACAAGTGGCCGGAAAATGATTCTAATGCACTGTAGGAAGTCAGAAAACCCCTCAGCCTAGGTCCGTAGAAAAGGTAAGCACCTCACAACCAACACTTATAGAAAATGTCAAACCGACAGAGATGCAGCAGCAGGAGCATTCTCCGCAGTATTTCCAGCTGTGGAAGAGCAGCATGGAGGTGTAGGTTTTTTTTTTAACTTAAAATAAAATGTAGAGGTAAAATCCTTTTCCCTTAATTCCTTCCTTAAACAGCACCCTTAAGAGGCACAGCATGTCTGACAAGCGTTGGATTTCTCCCTATATGAAAGATGTGAGCATGGGGCTGTAGTGAGATTGTTACACAGCATTCAAATTCTGGGGGGTTGTGCATTTATTTTTGTTCCCTTTCCGAAACCGAATACACAAGAGCAAAAGTGTTATACGTGATATACTATAGGGTAGTGTATTTTTATTCCTAAAAGGGTTTTTTTGTGAACCGCAAGGCTACTCGTTAATGTTGTGACTGTATACTGTATGACGGTGTTGACCTAGGGATGAGGGAAGGGCACTAACTGCAGTCACTGACAGGAAGTTACAGCTAAAAAGATCCAACCGCTTACTTTTGCTTTAAAGAAAATTTTACTTCCTCTCCTCACCTACACCCATTCACACTGTGCATAACATCTGCGCTGCAACAGTACATTAGGCAGTGAAGGTCACTGAGGGGGTGGGTTTGCATAATGCTTCAAAAACCGCAGATTCAGTCTAGTGTCAAGAGAGATGAAGCTAATAAAGATTCACAATGTTTCAAAGGTGTTGAGGCAAACCTTGAATTCCTCCTTTCTTTACAAAAATAAATAAATCACATGCCACTGAGATGCCTCTGATGAGAAGGCGCCATACCTCTGTTAAAGAACTCAATAAAGTGCACACGCCACTATCACAGCCCAGTGCCTGTTACCAATGGAAACCAAGTTGAAATCAAGTGAAGCAGACAGTGGGGGACGTTTGATTGGCCTCATACCCTAAAACCTTCCCGCGCTTTATCTTCCCATCCAGGCATCACACGAAAACTCTTGAAGATCTGGTGGCAGAAGGGGGTCATGAAACAGGATGAAAACAATGTAAGTCAAACAGAGATTTGAAAGAGACATTTGCCATTATTTCTTTAAAGTGTCCTTGAAAGTGACGGAGTAAAAGTTTGCCACCCAACCAAAGAGCTCTTTGTGTGGAGAGAAGTGACTATCAAAGGAGTGCAGGAATATAGATATGAATACACACATGTTTAGGAAGTGCAAAACAGGTGACGTTACTACAGTATTCATGTTATGGCCCCTAGTGGTTTGGGTTTGCATGTGATCACTGTAGAATCCAGTATTGATTGAACCAGTATTGTGTAAGTAATTCAATTTGTAAATAGATTTAATTGAGCTCTATAACTGGTAGTGGTACACGCTGTTTAGTATTGTGAATGTTTATCAAAATATGAAAAAAAAATTGGGTGGGGGGAAAACCCTTTGATATTTTGTATTGAAAAATACCAGAGTTTCATGTCTTTAGAGTTAAAAAAAATACATAATACTTAAAAACTATGGAAATATGTCTGAAAATGCCCTGTTATACAAATAGATTATAAAGGACCATCAGAACATATCCATGTCTACATAGTATTGGACTCGAAAACCCAAAGCGGGCCCCATGAATGAAAGCTCTTTCATCATTATTCAGTTGTATCCCCTTTACTGTAATCCAACTCACTCAGAAAGCTTTCAGCCACCAGGCTCTTTGTTTATCTCCTGAATATCTGAACAGGCATTACACCGGCTTCCTCTTCTTCTTCTTCTCCTGTGCCCGAGTGATTGATGCTCGCACATTCCAATCCGCTATCATTTCTCTTGCATGTGTTTGTGCTTCAGATCTCTCTCTCTCTCTCACAGACACACACTCTTTCTCTCTCTCTCTCTCTCTCTCACACACACTCTTTCTCTCTCTCTCTACCTCTCTCTCTCTCCTTGGGCAGAGGCCGCGGTGAATTTTGATGAATGTTTGAGTGGATGTCTGGTGACAGGCGGAGTGGCCCTTGCGCGAGATGACTCAGGGAACCCGGCAGACTCTCCCCAAATGATGACATTTGATTTTGTCTTGTGCTTTTCTCTTTGAGTATGACAGGTGCAGGGGGCCAAAATCAATAACTCTCTCTCTTGTTCTTCGCACCTCATCGTCCCTTCTCCCTCCCTGTCTACGTGTGTGCATTTTCTTTTTTCAATCCCTTTCGGCTCTATTGAGCTCTCCTGTCTTATTCGTTTGTGTCTTACCTCGCTTATCTCCTACTCTTTCTGTCTCTCTCTCCCTATCGTCTCCTTCCTCCCTCCGATCCCCCTCCCTCTATCTATCATCCCTGACTCTCAGCGGCATATATCTGCGGATAACTAACGATAATGGACTTTGCTCCCTGATGTGGGAATTCTGCAATCAGCCAGCCTGCGTGGCATTTGCGTTGATGGCCTTAATTTTCCCAGACTCCAATGCCTCTCAAGATCATCAACAGTGAGGCAGACAGAGCACGTACACACTGAGAACAACGGAAGAGTGATTAATCCTGACAACAACAGCTACGATGACAAACTGGTGATTCAGTCGTACAAGGAACACTGACCACGTTTACATGCAACGCAAAAACTCGGATATTAACACGTTTAAGATCATATTCCGACCAACAGATTCTGCTCACCTTAATCAGACTAAGGTCATGGTCGGAGTAAGCCATAATCACATTTAAACAGCTGGAGTATTTTAATGCCATTATTGAGGCATGTATGAACCATACACCAAAATAGCAGATTTCGTCACCAAGGCGTGACTAGCTCATGACACCGTTCAGTGTGACTTTCTCCTTAAAGTATCAGTAATTAATGAGTCTAGTGCAAATAACTTGGCGGTGATTCATGCAGTCTGACAAGGACAGCGTATGAATTTATCAGGCGCTGATATTTTACAAGTGGTATTCATCGTTGTCACATGCTTGACAACATTGAGTCATCTAGAGAAGCCTTCATCATAAATAACTTAGTAAACAAAGTGATAGAGTACCTCAACATGGAAAAGTATGTCTTACCCATAGATAGTTTATACAAGAGGTCTTACCTATCCCTTACTTTTATATTAAAATGTAAAAGAAATTATCTCTATTTCAACTTTCAAAGTCAAAAATAAACCTCGGGCTGTCATTCAGTATTTCATTAAATATTTCCCCAGAGGGTTTGTAAAGAGAGACATCATAAAAGTCTGTCAGTTTTCTGAAAGTGGAATTATATAAATGTCAAGCTTTTCTAATATTTCTCAAGCTCTTCTTACAATCATTACAGATGTGGAGTCTGTTCTTATGAATGCCTTTATGGCTCTTAAGTGGCAGTTAAGACACAATAAAATGATACAATCAATGACCTTAAAGTTGCCCTATGAAGTTTTTCTCTTGAAGAACGTTTCTGTTAACATTGTGTGTTTATCTCCAGAACACTTTGTATGTATATCCTTGGTCTTTATACTAGAGTTCTGAATGCATTTCCTTTTTCATAAAACACTTGATATCTTTCTTTCTTAAAAGCCTTGTTTACTTCGTGGGCTGGCAGTCTTCTTCTTCCCTTCCTTTGCTGGCGCATGGTCTTGTTTCTTGGCACATTATTGTAACCTTTGGCCCAGTGTGAAATCATCAGAAGGAATGTGTGTCGCAACTACCACATCGATGTACAGTAGGTCCTTGTGCAAACAAAACACATACAACTAAATGTTTGCAGGGTACCTTACACTCACCCTTACATGTTTGATAATTGTTTTTAACGCTTTTGTATCCCTTAATTGAACAGTTCTGAAAAATGCCTCTCTTCTAAACGGTGTTACATCAAATAAATGTGCCTTTTTTTTAAAGTCTTAGGCAGTTATAATAATTTATTTCCATAGGACTTGATATGACAGATGCTTTTTATTTGTCCTGCTTTGTGGTTACAGGCTCTCACTACGAACATGAGTGAGGCAGATGAGTGCTGGTTGGTTCTGTGTCCAAAGCGTGGAAGAGCTTTGTGTTTCCTGCAGCAGCCAGGGAGTGGGAGCTGGAGCACTGGGCAGAACTACAATGAAGCAGCTTTTCACATCGCGCTCCACCCCACTCACCACACAGCAGAGCCAGCTTCAAAGCCATAGCTGCACGGCTTTAATCTCCTGGACCAGTGTCTGCCCGACCGGCCTAGCGGTGTCATCCAACATCCAACACTGAATTTGTGTCGCAGTGGAAAAGAGAGCAAGTGCAAGAGAGAAGTGGTTTGGACACCTTTTAGCTCTCCCTTCAAATAGAATTATTTCCGTTGTTTTCTTTGTCGTGCATCCCTTTTCTTATCTCTCCCTTTTTGAGACACTGCAGGTGAATTGGCAAAATGTTTTGACTAATAAATAACCTCATGAAACTTTGCCAGTTGATTGGTTACAGAAAAATAATACTTTTTTTGTATTACAATGTTTACAGATATGTATGATTAAATATGAATCAAAAAACATTTCTGTGCGTGTCCTAAAAATGCCTTTCCGTTATGTTTCTAAGAAGAAAATATATCTTAAATCAGACAATTAACATATAAACATATCTCTGTATTAACTTTCAAAATAGTGCTAAGAATGATTATGGAAAGTTTAGTTGATGTAAGTGCTTCAAAAGTCGAGAATTTCCATTCAGAGTAAAGTTTTTATTTTATTTATTATGGCCTGTAAAAAAAGACACCTAAAAGAAGATTTTGGTCCTTTTTAGATTTACTAATATGAAAGAAGAAATGTTATTGAAGCAAAATAGCCAAAAATCTGGCAAGTGCATGAAAAAGCAATGTTTTGGCCTGCAGTGTCTCACACACGCACGCACGCACGCCACACACTCACACACACACACACACACACACACACACACACACACACACACACACACACACACACACACACACACACACACACACACACACACGCACACACACACCACTGATAGGCCTTTCACACCGCCGCAAAATCGGAGCTAGTTCTGGGCTTGTTCGGAGTTAGAGCCAGTGTTTTGGTTTCACACCGCCAGAGAGCCTGCTCCGGGCCGTAAAAACCGGGGGAACTCATACCCCAGGATTGAGCAGGGTTTGATAAGAACTGCTTGCGCGAACGGTTGGGGGAGGGATTATCCTGACCAACCAGAGCAACTCAAACCTCATGCCCGCCATATTTAAAAACACCGCTACTACGAGACGTAAACATAACATAATTACCGAACGTAGCGATCAAATTGACCGGCGAGAATACGCTGTATGGGTCCTGTTTGCTTAAGAAAGCAAAGCGAGAGCCAACAAGTGTAAAAATAAGACGTATTCGCCGCTGTTGTTGTGCTTAAAGCTAGCGGTAGCTTTAGCGTTAGCCACAAGAGCAGCGGCGTCGGGTGACGTACACACACGTTTACAGTGACGTCATGACGTTGCTCTCTTGCCGGCTCCATGGCTGTCTCCGGTCGATGTGAAACCAACCGGTTCATAACTGGGATAAGGCTGTAACCAGTTTTGAACTGACCCCAACACCAGCCTGGAACTGACTCTTGGTTCATTTTGGTGTGAAAGGCCTATCACTGATGAAAAGATAAAGTTGGACCTGTGATCGCCCATGGTGGAAAACGGAAATATGTTTGTGTGGCGCCACAGACGGGCAATGGCAGCTAATCAGAGGCATCTGCTCCATACTGGTGCCAGCTTCATCTCAACTCAACACAGGCCAATCTGGAGACAGACTGAAGAAATAGTAAAAATATCTTAATTTTTTCCATCTGCAGAGAATAACCCCAGCACATGGTCATTTTTGGCTTTCTTCTACGTCTATTGTTTTTCCAAGTAGGGCCTACTTCCCCCCGCTGTCAGCCATCAAATATTGAAACAAAACAAGAAGCATCAGGCAGTGTGTTGTTTCTCCACCGCGACACATGTCCGGCTGCTAGCAGCTTATGTTTTGTGAATGCTGTTGTCACTCTGGTGTTTATGACATAGCTAGCTTTTGTGACATGTACAATCCTTCCCCCTCAGCAGTCTACCACAGCAGGAAAACATGTTGTCTGCGATCAAGGTTGAGGGAGAATGTGGGATGAAGGAAAATGGCATTTGGAAAAACAACAAGTGATTTTCTTTGCTACCCGACTCTGATAAGAAAAAGTGAGATCTGTTTGTTGAAGACGGTTAAGTCAAGGAATTGACCATTATGAAACATTTAATATCTTTACAGTTACAAGAATTCTGCTGGAAGAACTAATCCGCCCAGACAGTTTTGCAGACATAGATAATCAGGTAATTCATCTAAAAGTATTTTTTTTTAATGGAATTGTTTATTCAAACTCCAACCGGAAGTCTGAAAAAAACAGGACAAATTTAACACAGCTAATACACATTTAAAGGTCCTGGATTTCCATCTTTGTCGCCTAAAAATATGTTCACATACAATTTGAATTTGCTTTTAAAATGTTATTAATGTTGCCTTAATCTTTTTTTTTTAGCATACTGAGAAAATGTTTTTGTCGAACTGCAGACGCCAAATGTTCACCCTAACCGAATCAGCATTCACTGTAAACATATTGCATTCACTTTTTATAATATCCACTCGTAGAAAGTAAACTGGGGCATAATTAGGTGTTTTATGGTTATTTTTAGTAAACTAACCGCAATTCACTTTCCCTAACTCAAAAATCTGAGAAATGTAAGACTTTTGTTTAGTTAGCGAAGAAGTTTACTCTGCCTTGAAGCACCAGACTGTGGGATTTTTTTAAAAATGTGAAACCAAAACCCCAATCATTCTTAAGCCTCGACCACCAATATATGACATGCAGGATGAAATACCACAGCCTCAGCGCTCAATGTACTACCCTGACCTTTGCCCGACCTCTGTGTAGTAGTACAGTCATGTCACACTTCCTGGATCGGAAACAAGTTGCTAGTGCCGGGCCTGGGCATAATTCAGCCAGTAATTACTTTTCTTCCTGCGCGTATTTGGCAGAGGAAAGCATATTCTGTAGGTGACAGGTTTGGAATTTCAATTGTATACAGCCAATGATGTGTCTGTGTGTTATTATGATCACTTCATGGAATAATTACCCCCTTCTACATCACCCCCAAATTGTCAAAGGATCCTTCCGCCAGAGGATTCAATTTTTTTTGCAAAATATCTGTATGTTTATTCTTTTCTTATGTTGATTTCGGCCCAATATTCAAAACAATACCTCCCTCTAATCTCATTGGCAGAGCTGAAACATGGCTTCAAGTGTGCTTTGGGGGCTGGTGCCAGACTTTTGGCTGTAATGGGTGAAAACAGCTGTCCTGTGGTTGATAGAACCTGAAGAACACGTAAACTGGATGACCAGTGGTTTCTATAATCTGTGGGGACAGGCGCAGGCAGGGTGCCAACGGGTGTCACGGGTGAATTAGGGTGCGGGATGGAACGAGAGAAGACACCCAAGCCATGGAGAGTTTAAGGTGGTGGAAGGAGCTATATATACGGCCCGTAAACACATTCAATGTAATGACCTGATAATTCATTAAGTCTTGCCGCAGTGTCACATCGCGGAGCACAGATGGTGGTGAGCATGGGAACAGTGTCTTCCCTGCAGTTTTATGTTTTATTTTAGTCGGAAACCAATTATGCCTGACAGATTTAATATCATGAGATTGAGTCGGGGTGAGGCAAAATATAGCGGCTCCCTGTACATTTTGACATGTGAAATTCGTCACCGCAGTCAACAGTCAACAGTCAACGTGCAGGATATCAGATGCAATGTGTGAGTTGAAATTATCTTTCTGCTGAGGATAAGGGAAATGTGTTTGAATAAAAAAAAGAAAAAGAATAAAAGTGAGATATCAACCATTTTTATAATTTATTGGTGGAAGTTAAAATGATATATTCTGTTGAGGATTAGATGAAGGTATTTGCATTAAAAAAAACTAAAGAAATTCAATTTTTTATGATATATTGGAAGTTGTTAAACTGAAAGGTTACATTTATATACGAATTGCTGAATGTATCTGATACATTTTATTAAATGTTGCTAATTTTTTTTAAATTGCTAATCTCAAATTATTCTGTGCTGTCCGCCTATATTACAGTAGGCCTAAAGGAACTGTTGGTCTTATATCCATTCAGAAAAACAATGATGATTATCTTTTAGGGTTGGAGGGAGGGGGGTGGGGGGGTATCCCCTATATCAATTATTATTACAGACCTGATTTAAAAAATAAACAGTATCACGTGTATTGCCTTATATGGACTTTGGAACACTGGGCAGTTAGAACTCTGTGTAGAATGTTCATTGTGATGTCATATCAAGGATTCCATGACTTGACAAGTAAAGTATAATTCTGTTCTGGGGCCTCATTCACCACACACCTGTTGAAGAGTAGACATCTCATTAGACTAACCGCGTACACAAATAGAGAAAGAGCATTATTACTACGAACCAAGATTAACCAAACACATCAACGTTCCCTCATTGCTGACATGGAGCCTGTGACAGACATTGTGAAACCGAGCCCAGAGCATAGGAAGACAGAGGTCAGGAGTCACAAGTATGTCGAGCTGAAAGCACTGCAGGCTTTGGAGAGAGTTGAGAAGCGCAAGAAGGTGAGAGAGGAGAGCGAAAAAGTGACAGAAATTCTGAGGAGAAAGAGAGGTGAATTCATGGAGGAGTGGAAGAGGCAGGAGGAGGCCAAGGAGGAGAGGAGGGCGAATGGAGTGAAGGCCGCCGTGAAAAACCAGGAGGAGGACATGGAGAAGTTTTGTTGGCTAGAGGCGATGAAGGTGCAGGAGGAGCAGGTCAGGCAGCGGATGTTGAGTCTGAAGAAAGAGCAACAGAGAAGACGCAAGGAGCTCTACCGTGTGCAAAAGCAGAGAGAAGAAGCCAGCACCGAGCGACCAGCCTTTGACTTGATGAAGGCAGAGGGTAGAAAGAAAACTCTGTACAACAACTGGGTTGGAGAGGAAATAAACCAACAGGACAGTAAGCCTGCCCAAGAGAAGGCCAACCCAAACAGCGCCACCTATCGGCTCTTTGTAGCAAAGCCATGCCCCAAGTCTGACGGTATGTACCCACGTCCTTTATCCTATATTAATGTATGTCTTATCAAGACCTAAAGTGTTACACCATGAATACATTATTATTTAGTCAATTGTTGCCATGATATACAGTATGTATATGTTGACATCAACTAATACAATTTTTATTATCAATTTTTTTAGATTAAGATTATTTATATTCCACAGGACATGTATCGTTGCTCCATATGAGCCATATATTATCCCCTACGTTTACCTTGTTTTTTTTTTGTAATGAACTTGTATGATCTTTTGTGTTTTAGAAATACCCGAAACACGCAAATCCAGTGAGACCATGCGGTGGATACTGAGCAGACTGAGCGTTGGATTCTGGATTGAGAAGTTCCAGGAGCACAGACGGAGGAGACAGGAGAAGCGCCTGCTCAAACTAGAGGAGGAGTATGAACGATACGCTGCTTCCGTCTTTGAGCCGCGCCAGCCAGTAGAATGATTGCTAGGCGATGATACTACTGTGTTTATTAAAACTGTGTTTTTCTGATAACATCAAGTTGTACTGATTATTATCTTACTTAAATATTGGTTCAGATGTGTTAAATATATGGGAGTGATACTGATGTCTCAAATTGTGGCATTAGTTTTGAGTTATATGATAATGTCGGCAGGGTAACATGCTCAGAATTCAAATATTGTATGGTACAATGCTTACACCCCATTTTATTTACACTTCAGTAAAACTGGAGGACTACATATTACTGTAAAAGGGCTGAGGTTCATGCTCACTGTTCATCCAATATAAACTCAAACATACTTTGTGTAAAGCTAAGAGTCAGCACTTTAAGCTGCAGTTATTGCTTCAATTCAAATCCAATGCGTTGCTGTAGCCAAAGCAATATTTACAAACTCCACTGTCAACACTGTAATAAGCCTCATATCTTTAAACTAATAAGAATCCTGGAGAGAAATCAGAGCTGAGTGCTTCGTCTTAACCAATGGTCCAGAATATCTGATGGCCACCATATTTTAATTTAGAAAACCATCCATTGCTCACTCAGTGAATAGCTTGAGAGGCTTTCAGACATCTTATCACGATGAAAGCTCATACACTTCACTGTTTGACTAGTCAAGGCGGGCATTTAAGTGTGTGTGTGTTCGTGTGTGTGTGTGTGTGTGTGTGTCTGTGTGTCTGTGTGTGTCTGAGTGTCTGTGCACTAATGTGTGGTGTCAAGACATCTTGTTTTGAGTTAAAACGCTAAGCCAAAGAGCTCAGCCTTCAGCATCCCACGGCGTATGAAGATGAAATAGATAAAAGCATTTATAGAGTAGATTCTCTAAGAATTATGACTAAGTGCTGCTAAGAGAAGCCGCAACATAAATATATGTCAGAATTTTTTTTTTAAACCATTTCCGCAAACTAATTAAACTTTGCTTGAAAGTTATTCAACTTAGGCATCCCCGTAGGAAATGAAATGTTGAGTAAATGCTTGTGAGCCCACTTGTTATCACTTTAAAAATGTTTAAGTACCCTCAGAGTTATCATGGGACCCTTTGGGGAAACCTGACCTTCATTTTTGAAATATTTTTGTGTAAAAAGTAAGAACCTTTGAAAGGTAATCAGTCAAATTTAAGGACAGCTCTTGAGTGAATGTACTTTGAAGCTCCATGTTTTTCAATCCTGCTGCCATTAAGAAATCCCATTCGTTAAAGTTGGCCAAGCACTTTGATAAGAAGCAGGTAGGGATTAGTGACAGCAGTACATTTCATTGCCGCTTCTATTAGAGTAATTGCTTGGAAAGAAGACTTAGAAGTAGACTTTTCCCAGAAGTGGACACAAGTAAATTCCTACTGATGGATTATTGCAATAAGTAAAGTGTTGTGTTGTGTAAGGAGTTTGAAACTGAAGCCAGTGGAGCAGGGTAAATACACAGAATGAATGTCATGTGAATAAAGTCAATGATCAAATGATGTTGTTTCCACTGATTAGGCCCAATTCACTCCAATATCTCATCAAAGTAGAGAGGCTTATGATACTATTTGACGCAGGGCTAACATCTTGACTGTTCTCTTGCTGCTAAATCCGATTGCAAAAATGTAATATCAATAGGTCATCCACTGCCGTCATAATAAATACCTTCTGTGGTGTGATGATGAAAAAATTGTAAAATCTGTGAATTTGGGAGTTCAATATCAGACCATTTTTTGAGTTTTGACAAGCAAATGTTATGCTTTTCTATCACACAGAATAACCAAGTATTCAACACAAAAGTACATTTACGGCTTTTCTCTGAAAAGTCCAGTTATTTCTCTTAATATTACCCCCTGCCCTCAAGCTGTGTTATTTCTATTTTTAATCTACACTAGTCCTAAAAGGCCATCACACAAACCAGATTTGTATTTGATATTTATTTGATTTAGGAAGGTGTTGCCAGGGAATTCAACACATTATATACAATATATACATTATGAATTATACTGGTGCCAAGTTAAAGACAAGCTATTGAAGAAAGTGAGTAACATACCCTTTAAACCAAAGGTCAGACCCATCCGTCAGTTTGATTTATAATTCAAATGACGTATAATGATTCCGTCGTAACCATCAAACTCATCAACGTTGTCACCACCATCAAGGACGAGAAGGGTTGTTATGATCTCCCTGGCCCTTCACCTCCTCCCCATCTCCTTCAAACTGTGAACAAAATATCATTCATTTGAGAGTGTGCGCTTTTGACTGAGCTGCAAATAGGCCCTAACTGCTTCCCTGCAGTTCCTGCCACAGATGATTACCATTGGGACGATTAAACGCGTTGAGTAATGCGTCCCTTGAGGGGGTGGTCCCTGCCCGTCTCCTCCATCACTGCCACTGACCCTCTAGTTAGGCCCCGTCCTGCCCAGTGGACGGAGGAGAGAGAGAGAGAGAGAGAGAGAAGTGCCACTGGTGCTTCTCCTTGCCATGAGGTGCTTGACTCATGGGCGAAGTGAGTGAGTGTAGGAACAAGCTCTGTGGATGTTTTTGTCCTTGTTTGTGTCGGTGTTGAAACTTGATGTGATGATTTGGCTTCAAATGTGATCACAAATGTTTGTTTTTCTTTATTCATCGTGCTTTGTATTGTATCGTTTTGACAATAAAACTATCTATCTATCTATCTATCTATCTATCTATCTATCTATCTATCTATCTATCTATCTATCTATCTATCTATCTATCTATCTATCTATCTATCTATCTATCTATCTATCTATCTATCTATCTATATATCTATATATCTATCTATCTATCTATCTATCTATCTATCCATCCATCCATCCATCCATCCATCCATCCATCCATCCATCCATCTCTCTATCTCTTTTCAAAAGCGTGAGTTTTTTACGCCATCGTCACCCGCTGACTAACTTCTCAAACCTTCTCATTAAAAGGCTACTTGAGAAGTGTATCATTACTCAGCAGCAGCAAACTTAATCATTTCTTTCCCAACCAAATCTGTGACTGTGTTTTTTGGACTGTGAAATCGGTCAAATGAATGGACTCTCATTTTTTATTTCTGCAACGTAATCGCCGGATAATGGGCTCAGAGCTGAAGGCGTGGATGCTAATTTCACATCAATTAATGCTATTCAGGGGAAAACCCAATAATTGATTGCCGCTGCACCATAGCACAGCCCCACCATATTGCTTTCATTTTCAGTGCAATTAAGGGGCCTGTGATTGTAGATCCCATCATAAATCTTAATCAGGAATCCTTGCAATTCGAAATGGAAAAAGTAACTCCTGCATGTATTTATATCCCCTTTTAATTCTACTTTTTGGAAATAGGCAATGACAACAGACTCATGCTCAACGGGGGAAAATATCAGAACCGACAAGAATGAAAACATTTTGTGTAGCTGACCTGGTGTTGCCAACTGCGAGTTTCTCAACAAATTATTCAGTGGGCTCTTGTGACTTTTCGAGATGGTTGAAATAGATGGCAACACTGTTTGGCCCTCCAATAGCTTCTGTTTCTACGCATTTCAAGCTTTGCAATCTAGCAAGCTACATATTGCACGGTGGAAGATCTACCACTTACAATCTTTAAAGTTCTTGATTTCAAACAGAGTTAGATGAAAGCAGTCTTCTCATTTCTAGGCCTCAACATTCTTGCAGACTTTTTTTTAATCAGCATTTCAATTTCTAATAGATATGAAATTGCAGAGGAAAGTGAATGAGGAAAATCTTAAAATACATGGACAATATGTTTTGATTTTGTCTGTGTGTGTGTGTGTGTGTGTGTGTGTGTGTGTGTGTGTGGGCTTCACTGTCAACTAAGGTTACATTTATTATTAGTCGGCTTTAGTCGACCTCATTCAACAGATGAATTGCTGTTCTGGCAATGGGGTTATTGATTAGTGAACTGTGATTTTCTTGAATCTATTTAATTTTATTCACAGTTCAAATGTGTAAATGTGTAGGTGGCCAAACGCATGAATACATGACACAATCTCTTCTATACTGCAGTCATTTGTAAACGCCATACCAATTAAACTTCAACAGTATACATAAAAAGAAGTCCCTTTTTATCATCATTTGGGACGTGTTTTCCATTCAAAACTAGCTTTCAATGTAAGCTATAGATTTCTGAATTTTCGTACAGTCTTCAAAGAAAAATGTATTGGTTGAATTGACTGGACCAAATGTCTTGTAGGAGAGTGCGCTCTTGGAACACTTTGAGGGTTACAGCCGTCATCAAATGACTAAGTTTAAAACATTTCAAAGAACCTTGGATTGTTCCTGCGTCTGCACTCATGATACACTATGGTAAAAGAAAACTCTCTCCATCTGCTTATTATTCCATGAGCGGAGTGAACCGTTCAAAAATATAATATCTTTGTTGTCCAAAGGGTGCATCACCACGCCTCTTTAGCGCTGGCACTGATGAATGAACAAAGCCACGGATGGAGAAATAGAATTTATGACAGATGGTCGACCTGTAATGATTCCACCCCCCCCCCCCCCACACACACACACGCCCATCCAATTCACCCTTCACCCGCACCAGCCCACATTCCTCAACAGACAGTCTAATGTTTGCTTCATTGATGGCATACTTTTGTTTGTAATTTAATGCACTTCTCGCCGGTATGACGGATTTACTAACTACAGGGTCAATAGCAGGAGCTTCAGCCTTGATTTCCTCAGTCCCACTGTTGATTTACAACAGCAATAAGCTGACTTTCCCCCACCCCGTCTCAGATCGATACCCTGCATTGACCCTGAATGCAGAGTTCCGTCCTCACAAATTGGCATCATAATGCATGCACACGCTGCAGAAAAGTGCTCGCTGCTTGCAAATCCTGAACAACAAAATGGGAACCATTAGTACTTAGTGACGAAGAAGGAAAACAGGAAATTAAAAGACAGATAGTGTGTATCTTTTGGAAGCTTTTTTATCAGGGACAGATCAAAAGTGATGACAAAACTGTGTGTAATATAAAGCAGGCGGCGGCACGGTGGCAGGTGGATTTGTTGAGAAAAAACCTTGTTCAGCAGACTGTTTCAAAGTCACGGGCAGAGAGCCCTGAAGGACAGATTTAACACCTAGGAAGAAGAATGGGCATCTCTGGTGCATTCACTAACTGGGTGATGAATGAATTACAGCTCCTAAATTTAGCCGGGCAGTCTACCTTGAAATCGGGCTAGACTTCCATCTTACAGGCGCAAGACAGGCTGCATATTATGTCAAAAGCCACAACCTCTATTTCTGCATTACGGAGAAAAAGAAAGATTGATGTGCGACCAGACATTTCATGGTTTGTCAGGATAATATGTTGAAGAAAAGGTGTGTTGCTCACACATATGTTTGACTGGTCAGGATGTCCAGGCAGGAATCATTGGCAGCATCGGATGCCAACAAGTCAGTCATTCATGGCACCAACATTCACAATTTGGTAAGACTGCTGTTGCTAGCGAGAACCAAGTTAGATTCGGTTCAGTGTTACCGTGCTGAACAGAACCGTACCGTGCCAACCCGAACCGCACCATATAAGTGAAAATGAACAGCATACTGTATATACATAATGCAAAGGAGACTGGGTTGTACTGCAGACATAAAAGTGGTGTTATGCTTGAGGTAATTTATGAATGTGATAAGAAAACAAAACAATGTCGTTTACACTGAGAGCTCCCAGATAGAATCACTCCAGAGCAGGGCCGCCGCTCCCTATACGCAGAGTACGCAGACTGCGTAGGGCACCAAGTTCCTGGGGGGGCACCCCAAAAAATAAAAAATTATAATTTTTTTTTTTTTTTTTTTTAATTAAAAAGGAAAAAGAGATGGTCCGGGGGCCCCCCAAAATAGTTTTTTTTTTTTAAAGTTCATGATAATCATTACATTACAAAAAATATATAAATTAGTTATGAACAGGCCCATCGTTGTTTTTTCTTAATTGTGTAACCTATCCAGGGGTGGATTACTGCACAGGCACACCGGGCACAGGCCCAGGGGCCCAAGGGCTCAGGGGGGCCCTTAGCCAGAGATACTGATAGTAACTTTTCATGTTGCATAGTCAAAGAGCTCAGTCACTGATGTCAATAACAGGGTCCAAAAAGGAATAGCCTAAATATAAATACTCATTAAAATGTAACAAAATAGAAATCATCATGGGCCCCTCAACTAGTAGGGGAGAAATACAAAAGCAAGTTAAAAACAACAGCATTAGTAGCTCTGTCTAAGGGGGTTGAAGGCCCCCTCACACATACACAAATAAACTTTATATGTGTGAATTCTAAATTGTTCATATCCACCCTTTATCTGTTGAAATGGGCCCCTCCATCATAGAACATGGGTCTGCAGACCAATCTACTGTTTTTACAGTTGCAGAGTAAAGAGTGCTACCTGTTTAAGAAAAATCTGAAAAATAATGTTCCTTCTGCATCTCAGGATTTGATATCTCTCTAGTCTCTAAAATTTCCTCACAAAGTGCACCAGATTGATGCATTTTACTTTAAAAAGGTAAAAAAAATTCCACCCACCCCCCAACAAGGTACAGGGTCTCTCCAACAATACCCCAAAATCCTGTGGGAAACACTGACTTCCTTAATATGTTATTGCCATTAATTGTATGTATCCGTGTAGAACATTCAGTGTACCTGACTGGATAGGGACAAGTGGGGGGCCCTTTAAGAGTGTAAGCCCAGGGGCCCATTATCTCATAATCAGTCTATGATCCTATCACTTAATTCCTTTGCAAAGGCAGTTTTTTCACAAGTTAAGCTGTTCTTTCTGTTAGTAAATGCTGGCAAATGTGCCAAAAAGCAGTCGCAGAGATCTTGCAAGGGCAAAAAAAATTCGCTCGCGCCCTGCGGACGCGAGCTTCTGGGTGTTTTTTTTTTTTTGGGGGGGGGGGGGGTGGGGGGGGGGCATCACTGACAATTTCTGCTTAGGGCACCCAAAAGCGTAGCAGCGGCCCTGCTCCAGAGAGTGAGGCGCATATACAAATGTTTGAAATAGTTGATTAGATCCTTGTGTAAAGTAGAAGCACTATACGAAACTGTACTAAAGTATATTTTAATGAGAAAACAGTTGTATGGCTGGGTAGTTTGTAACATACTGTACATAGTGTCTTATACTATATACAGCCTTAGCTGCTACATACTAGTAGTAGGACTTGAATAGTATAATGATGCTGCTATGAGTCACTGTGGCCCTGACTCTGGGGAGGACGTAACCGGATGATGACAGTGACGTGCATGCGACGTCGAAGCCGTGATAGTAAACATCAAAGATGGCTGCAGATATGTTGTGTGAGTTTGAGACTGCTTTGGCCTCGACCCTTTACGATTTGGAAGACGGCACTCAAATCTTTCATTAGCAAGTAAGTGGAATGTTCTGTTTTGCCGACCGACAACGGCAAACGTTTAATTTAACAGTTTAACAGCTGTTCGCTATACGAACGGGGCTTACGTCACCTTGTGCAGCGCTCTGATTGGTTGTAGTGCTATCCAACTGCGTGCAGTGGCATTTGAAATGCACGAGTAGGAGCCGCCCCTTGAGTTGGAAATTACTATTGATCGTGGCCAGACCCTCTATCGTTCAAGATATCAGGGTCTGGATTTCCAGGCTAATTTTATGATTCTGTTTCAGCAGTTTTTGTGTTTAATATCACGCCTCAGTTTAAGCTCCATGTCAGGGTTTTCCTGGGTAAAATTACTCAAACATTTTAAAAACATATTTTGCAGCCTGCTTGCTCTCTACAGTGTATTAATTTAGTCACAATTATATCTTTTAGTGAACGTTTGTTGCAGAATACTTGGTTTGCTGTTGTATTAGAAGAAATACTTGTTCATGTCTGCCACTACTTATCTCAACACTACATTGAATGTCAAATGCTCCCATTATATGACTGTATTTCATACACATGTACAACGTAAACAGTTGAAAAATAAAGACATACATTTTTTTCAAACTTCTTTCTACGCAAGTTCCTATGCACTGCCTCAGCCGGCTTAATTTACCAGAGAACCTTCCCTCGTTGATATCTGCTGTCCAAGAGGAAAATTACCTGCTGAAGAGGCACACTTCACAAATGACTGAATCTATTCCGAAGACGCCTCATCTTTTCCCAAATCCATCCCATTCTACTGTAATTCCCCGCGGGGAGAAAAACACTTTGGATGAGTGACAGAAGAGACGCTGGCTGATGGGTCATCTTTTGAAGTATAAGGGGGAATTTAATCACCGTGCTGAAACTGCAGTGGCGACAGAACCTGATTAGAATGTTCCAACGCTCACACGTAGGAGTAGTGGGGACATGGAACAAAATTTAATTTGAAATGCTGATTGGCAATGAACAAGGATGGATGTGTGACAAAAAAGCTGCTGGCAATTGAGGACAGACACACACACACACACACACACACACACATGCGCGCACACACACACACACACACACACACACACACACACACACACACACACACACACACACACACACACAATCACAAAATCTATTTCACATTGACCGAATGCTATACTCCCAACAATGCTAAAGAGGAACAATTGTCCCCCAAACGGTTTGATTGTGTGCCGCAGAGGCTCCTGAAGTCATGACAACAAAATGGTTGGCAATTTTTCATCGTTCAAATTTCAAAAACAAAATTTCAAAACAGAATTGAAATGTGACTTTTGCATGTGTAAAACAGTTCATAAAGCTCAAACGCAATGTGGTCCAGCTAGTGATTGAGACTTTTGTGACCGTCCACGTCAATCATGTTTAAAGGCTTGAGAGGATTAGGAAAAACATTTACAGCAGATTACTGTCACAGTTCTTCATCTGGATCCATTTTCTCACATGCCAATAGTTGTCGCTTTAGTCTGTGGCCACGGTGGTGACAAGTGCCATTGGGAGGTTTTGAATTGGTTGAATCATAACATGTCTAGAGTATCTCCCATTTAACTGTACTTTTTTTTCACCGAAAGAGCTAGAACTAATGGTCCATGTTGATAGCAGTTGGCAAAAACGTATTTTTTTAGATCTCCACGACATGTCATTCATTTTAATCTTCAGTCAGAAGCCAACAGTCGATCCAGCCTTATCCGCGGTCCTTTTTTCCTTGTGACTGATCGGAGCCCTGCTGTGAAATAATCCTGTGAAAATATCTTGTGATTGGAAGTAATGACATGCAAATGAGAATGTTTACCATCCCCGATAAAAGACGCGGGGGATTATGAACATGATGTACATTGAAATTGATCGTCAAGATTGAGTGACAGAAAGAGTCCGCGGACATGTTATTGGCTCTGTGCAAAGTGGTGATTATGGCTGACGTCAATGTGCTAATATACACACAATGACAGCAGTTAAGATGCGTATCATTTTCACAATCTTACTTTAGCGTGCTTACATTTTAGCATTTTCTAAATAGCACGAAACGCCAAGAATGATGTAGGGAATGTCATTAATAATAATTAGTTTTTTCCGAGGATGGCGCTGGATAAGAAAAGTCTGTGGTTAGTAACCAACCATAAAGGAAACATTAGTGTGTGTACAACATTTCATGGTAATCCTTCCAAAAGTTAAACTCACAGGGGAACAACAAGTTAAGTCATAGAATGTCATGAATATCTAAAAAGTTTAATGGCCAATAGTTTTTAGGACATGTCAGACCAAAGTGGACCGACCGACTGACTGCTAGCTTGTCTACGAAGGCAGAATTTATCAAAACACATCCTAGAGAATTTGTCGTGAATTTGTTGCGCTCTCTTGTAATCTTTAGGGAGCTTTGGTTTAAAACTACATTGTACATTTCAAAGTTGGCATACTTTTACTCTATCAGAAATAGACAGACGCTTTCACTCCTTCAGAATCCAATTTGCTGTTTCTCTGTGTAAATGTTGTTTTCCTCTGAAATGGACAACAAGCCAAACCATAAGGTATTCTCAGCCGTTATATAACTCCAAGAAGGAATGGACCTGACCTAAAGAAAATTCTACTTTCCCTTTTTATGTATTATCTCTCTCCGTCCTTCTCCTCCCTGTCATGACATTGTAGAAAACGCGTTCTGTCTTTCGACTGCTTGTTGGCAGGTCAAGCATTCGAACCTGAAGATAAAAAATGAGAAAGAACGTGGCTGTTTATGAATCAGCAATGTGTCAGAATGTGAGTGGACAAGACAGCCTCTTCATGCTTGGATAGGTTTTCACTCTCACACTCACTAGGTTCAAAAGGTTATACGCCCGCAAGCTTCAAACCACATTGAAAGGGTCCTTCTTGGCCCAGTAAGGCATTGTGTCTTTGGTTGTTCTATCCTTGAAGAAAGAAGAAAAAAAACATTAGACAATATGTCACAATTACATTAAACAAAAATGACAAACACAAAGAGCAGCTCAAGGCTTTTAATCCTGGTTGTGGGCACATTTTTTTCTTCTTCAGTGCCTGACAAATGCATATAATGATGAAAAAAGATGAGCTGGTATAGTCCTTGTTCCCTTTGGTGCTTTTGTGAAGTGCCATACTCGATTAGGCCCTACATTTTAACTCGACGTCATTGAAAATGAGGGTCACCCCTCAATTGGTCTCTCGAGGATAAATTAAATAAAATTAAATAAAAAACATGTCTGCCTGGGAATCACAGCTGACATTAGGAAAGCTGTTCACTGTCTCTATCGCTGCTTGCCCCCCCCCCCCCCCAATGCATTGTGGCCGAGTCGCAAAAACACTGACCCCCCCCCCCAAGAAAATCCCTCCACCACTGGCCCGGAGCAACAGCCACTACAGAGACAGGATTCATCCAGTTTTGTGGCCCTCAAAGCCCCACTCACAGCGTTTTTAGAGGATGTGCACTGTCAGTCGGAACTGCGGGCAAGAGGGGACGGATCGTCTTGAGAAATGGCAGCTGTTCTGAAAAGAGGGAAAAATGCTTTGCTATGACACATTTTACGCTTGATTAAGGGTTACTGTCTTCTCCACAGATGTGTGTTCGTATTCCTGATTCAGTTGAAGCCTCCACAGGGTGTCTCTCATAAGCTCTGGATGTATCGCCAAGAAGATGTTAAGACACCGATGTGTAAAACATGCCTTGGCGGCTGAACCCTATTCCCCCATTGCTTTACAGGAGCTCACCATGAATAAGAATACATGGTGGGAGTATTTGGTACTTTAGATTGAGTGATGGGATTATCTCCTTTTAGAGGACTTGTTTGAAATCAAGAGAAACCAAAGGCAGGGGAAAATGTAAATCCGGAATTGAAAATCAAAGTGAGTGATGCAGTGATTTACAATGAGATGATGTTCACAAGAAGTGAAACCCTTGGCTTAGCTCTCACAGACAAGGCTTAGAGGAGTATCCCTGCCTCTCATATTCAACCTACACAATGCTTTTTTTTCTACTTTCTGAATGCAGCTCAACAATCAACTGATGAGGAATCGCTGAATAAATGAGTAGAGGGTGATTGGTAACCAAGATCCAAACCGCTTGGCTTGATCACGTTGTGTGTCATAACCACGATACATGGGGGGAAAACAATTTTTTTTTTTGAGAAAGTTCGGAGGGTGTGAGCTTTGAAGTGGTGTGACAAATAGTTTAAAATGTATGGCTGCTCTTTGTGACAGCCACTGCTCGGTGACTGCTCGCAGTGTTGGCGCTCTATCTATCCGCAGGTGCAAAAGACAAAATGCAGTTTTAATACGCAGTTCTCCTCATCTGCTGTATTTTGCATAGGTAACATTGGTTACATTGGTGTTTTGTAAACCGAATATTCAGACTTAGCCCCACCCCAACGTTCTCAACCTGTGGTCCACCCTAAAAGTGTGTATTTCCTACTCCTGAAAGTCTGTCTGTGTGTGTGTGTGTGTGTGTGTGTGTGTGTGTGTGTGTGTGTGTGTGTGTGTGTGTGTGTGTGTGACATTACTATTTGAGTTTAAAGGGGCTTTCATCATTTTTCTGTCATAAAATAATTCTGTCCTATGTTTTAAGTGTCATGTAGGCGTTAAAAGGGACCTGCTTCAAATTCATACTGTCTAATTCATATGAAAAACAGATGCTCTGAGTAATTCAACAAATAGCCTACAAATTATCTGAGCTGTGCTACTTGGCCTTAAATCACCATACATGTTGAATGGGTATACGAACAAATTTTCTTCAAAAATCACGCAATTTTAATTTTTTGGCAATGAGAAAAAAAACAGGCAGTAGTCTAGATTTCATGGGTTTGTTCCAAATTAGCATTTGGAGTTTTTAATGAGAATGTTTTTTTTATAATTGCTTTTATATATTAGAAAAATTATGGATCTGTGTTGGTTCAACCAAACAGCACACGTTCTGTGGTTGTTCATGTGAACTGTTTTTGACAAATGGTCGTATGAGAGGGATCTTAAAAGCCTTCCGTGTCGCACTATTAGTCATGAAACCACTGGATGTGTGGCATTTAGCCCATCAAGGCTGCACACGCTCCCCGACCCCTTTGACATCCTTTCAGATTGCCATTATCAACTTTTCAAACTTGCACCTATTATTTCCAGCAGATTCCCTTTTTGCAGCAGACACCCAGAAAGGCATGACAGGAAAAGTACATGGTAGAAGAGTGGACATTTTTTTTCTCCCCGCCACTAAAAGATCGAAATGTCTGTCACTTTTTAATGTTTATTCATTCAGCCGGATGAAGGGAACAAACGTGAAACATGGCTGAAAGCATTTCACTGTCTCACTTCATTGAAAGATGATTGGTGACAACAGGCTTTATATTCTGTGTTTCTCCAAGGTTGCATATATATGAGCAAACACAGGCATATATGCCACCGATGGATTGAGTGAGCTCAGGTGTGCCGAGTCAGTCAATCACCCACAGGTGTGTTCAATTAGCTCTGCTCCTTAGGACATTGGGACGTCACAAAGCTATTTTTTTATCAAACTGTTTATATACTGTGACCAATAGAAGAACAGCGAAGAAAAACAAGCAACGCAAACTAAAATACAGAGTCACACTGTGGTTTGCGACTTTCTGCGATCCCACATTTCTAAGGTATATAGAAAAAAAAGCCTAATCATAGTTGTGCTGTGTTCATTAAAGAAAAATATTATATAATAAACAGTATATATATAAAGAGAAACTATACTGTTCAGATTTTCCCTTGTCCCTCACAGGAAGGAAATAAACTCTGTGATTTCAAGAGGAAAACTGTCAATCCGAAAGAAGTCGACGTCTAATGTGTTCTCCACTCTGTACTGCATTGCGCAGTCAGTCTAACCTTCACTCAGCCCCCCTGCTTTGGTTTGCAGGTTTCATTGGTGATAAAAAACATTCCAGTGGATGATGTCAAACCTCTCTTCGGAAAATGTTTGAATCCAACAACAACCAAGGTTATAAAACACGCACACAAAAGAAGAATTTCACTCTGTATTCTGTTTTCTTGTATGACCCTTCAATTCAGATGAACATTTTGACCTTTCCCTTGGTATGTTCACTAACACCACTCACCTCCTCTCTTTTCATCAAGGAGTAACGCACCCACCTGTGTGTTTGAGCTGAAACGTTGTGTAATAACACCAGTTTATTTTTTCAGCAGGCACACACATGTAGTATGGATGGACAGGTAACGGATTGTGAGGAAATGTTCAGTTCATTTCACAAAAAGTGATTTTGACAAAAGTGTTCTCCAGAATTGCTTTAATTGTTGACGTCATACTGTAAGGAGAGGTTAAATCTTTTTTCACTTGACCTCATTCAAACCCAAAAGCTGTTTGACTATTCTGAATAAAGTCTTTCTCCTGAGGAACTGTGCGATTCAGCTGCAGGATTTTTTTTTTTTTGAAAAGGGGCACCAAGAACTACCAGAATTCTTTAAAAAAAACATTTCTTAAGCCACAACTGGTGTATGGGACTCAAACTCCTCCAACTGAGTTTTGTCAAATTCTTGTTTTTCTCCCCGGCCGTCCGTGGCTGTGTTTGTCACACAGTTTGAGCTGGAATGAGGAATTAGCCGAGCATCTATCAGAGGTCCACAGCCGGGCTCAGGCAATGTCTTCATCCTACCAAGGCTCCCAGCAGGGGGGAGCGAGAAAAAAAGGCTGGAGGGGGAGAGAAGTTTGTTTGTGAAGGATGTTTGCGGGGAATCCTTTTCGCGCTCCACTTTCAAACCCTCTGCTTTGCATCCGAGACTCTTAACTGTGACTGAAGAAATGTGTTTACTTGGTGGTGTAGTGGAGTGCTTGGCCTTATAGTCACTGTAATGGGGTTTAGGTAGGATGAACAAACACTACAAAATATACATTGAAAAAAACGTTTAAATTGTTTAATTAATGACATGAAATAAATAATAAGTACAGCTTTGTGCAAGACGTCCCTGGTGGGTGCTGACGGAAGCAGAATCATACCACAAATCACCACACACCGGGAGGCTTGTATGAATAGTCAACAACATGTTCCATGCTCCAGGCTTCTTGAGTTTCACCTTGCAATCAGGCACCTTTTATATAGAACAAACAATCAAATCAGTTATGAATCCAGTTCAAATGCAACCTGTGGAGTTCTCTTGTAAGCAAACATACAGTAGGTATTACATCTATACAAAGAACAACCTTCTCAATGTTCCGAAACCATCATTGTTTACATCGTATCACGGTCCATTAGCCCTCCATGTCAATATGTAGCTTTGGTCTCATGCTTCTAAAATGACCAATATGACTGTAATTCCTCCGATCAGATGTTCGTCTTCTACCATGGTTAAGGTCGGCTTGGTAACATTCGTGGTCAAGACAACATTGACTGTTGAGAGGTTAAGAGGTTTTGCTGCACTATGTGAACATCACTCGCCCTCTGTCTTTTGAAAGGCAAAAGCCATAATTTACATGGCCACTATTTGTTCATACAAGAAGAACTTTTGCTGCTATGTAGCCCAACAACATTGGACAAGGTTCTGCAGTGGCCATTATTTATGTGCAAGCACACTTTCCTGGTAAATGACTGAGTAGCAACGCTGTATTTCTACTGCTAAACTTGCGATCGTTTTTTAATTACAAAGTATTGACAGTGTGATAACTGTTCCAGGGTCGTAAAATCCCTCCTTGTGATATTATAAACCTCTGTGCTGGTAGCTGATAAGACTGCTTAGATGCATTGATTGATTGATTGATTGATTGATTGTCTTTATTTCGAACATGCAAGCAATAAAAAACAAGTTTAAATAGTAATAGATGAATAATTAAAAAACAAAAGGCAAAAATATTTATTAAAAAAACAGACAGACATGCTCGAAAGGAGGTAGGAGGAACTATTCACATAGAACACTGGATAAAAACCAAAATGGAAATCCTTTTATGGAAACAATTCCATCACTCGATTAGTGGTCAATAACTCCAAATGGTACTTTTAATATTCAGTGTTATAATGTTACTGAATTAGGATTAATCCATAATTGTCCCGGCAACTCTGACTTTCAAAAAAAAAAAATTAGAAAAAAAAAATGAAATTAATGTTTTGACTGAAGTCAATACTGCTCAAAGAAATCCTCTTCGACATGTTCCTGTTCTTATCTGGCTCAGGATATTCTCCTCTACCAATATACACGCTCCAGCGCACGTGTTACCGCCTTGATGAATGATTCATGCAGACGAAGGAAAAACTCTATATAGCTTTCTTCTCTTTTCTTTGCTCCACCTAAATCAGAGAGATAGAATTCATCCTTTGTTTTCCATTTGCAGTGCAGCCGCCTGTCATTCCCTTGTTGTCGCTAATGTGATTGTGTTGTTTCACCTATTTCTGCACGATGACTCAAGATGCTATGAGCGTAATGTGACCTTATTGTATTAGACACACATCTAAAAATCATCTTCTTCCCTGATTTGTTCTTCTATTAGAAATGTCATGGTGTGGCAATTCATCTTGTATTCATTCTGTCAATTTATCATATCCGTGCAAAACTTGCTGCTGCGCACTGGTTATGATTACAATGTGCAGACATGTTCTCTTTTCTTGTGCCTATAACAAAAAAGGGTTTTGTTTACATGACTTAAGGTGGCATACAGTATGTGTTTGACAACCACAAAGGGGATTGTTTTTCTGTAGACAGGGAGACAGATCTTTCCTTCAACAAATAATGGTCTTTTATAATCAGGCGTTGCCATATATAATACATTATTAAGACAACCCGTCCTCACTCACAGTCAGAAGCCTGATGCTGACATGACAGCTCAAACACACAGCAAAAGCTCACATTTCTACCTTTTCGAGGACTATTTTTTTCATTTGTGGAATTTGAAAGGGCTTTTGTGTGCAAATGAGACCATCACAAAGTACAAAAGGAGAACAATTTTTTTCTGTTTCTTGTGGGTGAATTTAAGAGCAATGGCCTCAATCAGCAAAACCCCCTGCATAAAGATATCACAGGGCATTTAAACTATACAGTGAGGGCATTCAACTGATTAGCTGGAGTTAATGTGTTTTACCCCCCTTAAGAGATGAATTAACTGTAAAAAAGTACAATCTTAAAAGTGAATATGATTGCTTATGGCTTTCATAAGAACTCACTTTGGGAAAATATTCAAAAGGAATCCGTCTGTGAGCCAAAAAGAGCTGCGTGTGTCTGTGTGCTGCGTTTTAGAGAGGCAAAAGAAGAGAAAAAAAAAGAAAAAGCTAGGTCTTTTCTTTTTTTTTTAAGATATTTTTTGGGCATTTTTATGCTTTATTGATAGTGTAGAGACAGAGTTGAAATGGGGCAGAGAGGGGAGCGACATGCAGAGAACGACCACGGGCTGGAATCGAACCCGGGTCCGCTGCTGGCCGAGGCCCATGGGGGGGACGCCCTACCAACTGAGCTAAGGGCGCCCCCCATAGGCACTGTTTTTTAATGAGCAAGTTTCTTAAAAAACATTAAAGGGTCTTCCTCTGCCACAAATTTCAGAAAATAAATGGAAGAAAGTCATGACAATATACAAGAGCGGAAACGTTTTCTTGGTCTCTCTTGGACAAATAGCTCACAGTGAAGACAGGTTCAGACTGCTCTGAGTGAAACTGGAGCGGCGCTACAAAGAAAATCCGACACATAAATGATGTTTTTCTTGTTCTTGCCCAAAATATAAACAGGGAGTTAAGTAGAGGTTCTGTACCTGCCTCTCTTCTCTGACAGCTTTATTGTTTTTCAGAAACAGAATGAATTTCATTTTTCGATACATGCAGTTTCATTGAATACCAAGTACCTGTGGGACAACTGCCGTACTTTTTTAATGAAAGACAAAACAAAGAAATTAGGTTTCATACATTTTTCTGGCAAAAGATTATGTTACTCAACACATCCGTTGCTCTGAATACCAAATCCAGTTTGATATTATGACGCCTGCAGCCTCGTGCCTATACGACCATATCACAGCCGCTGCTGATATAATGCACAACATCACTCCCTCTTGTGTGATATTGCTTTAATATTGGGACTATAGCTGTGTTAGCTTCTTAAGCTGATTCACCGACTAGCCTCAGTCCTGTCACTGTTTCGCCAAGTTTTTAGAACAAAACATTTTGTTAAGTCAAACTGATGAAAAACGTTGTGACCAAGCTGTGAATTACAGACCAAAAACCACATGAAACACCCACTGACACAAAGGCAAGATGACAGCATATCAGATCAAATACAATATTTACACGTTCTGCTCCACAGCTTGACGGCAACAGCAGCGCCTGCAGCAATCCACAAGCTTTAAAATAATCATAAAAGCAAAGTGACATGAGTGGAAAAAAAAACACCGCAGAGCTCCAGAAGGTACAAACAAGTCTCCTGCTCCCAATCGCTGGCAATAAGGTTTTTTTCACACCAAGTAAGTGGCCTGTTTAGACTCTTACACAGCAACTCACTTACACCCGCTGCTGCTCCTCACCTGCTACCAGCCCCCTGTCCTCCTCCTACACACACACACACACACACACACACACACACACACACACACACACACACACACACACACACAACTGCTGTGACACGATGCAGCCATTAGAGATGTGACAGAAACCTATACGTGTTCATTTTTATTGTATTTTAGACACCACTTTGTTTCCCTTCATCAAATGCAGAGAGAGAGAAGAAAGCTGGTACATTCTGTTCTATTACAACAGCATGTGGTCGTGTGTCATGTAATGCTACAGCGCAGGCCAGATATAAACACTAATCACATCCTTCTAAGTGGCTGCAACAGAAAAAAATGTGTACAGACATTACAATTGCCATGTACAGACATTCCCTCAGTATATACAGCATTAGACATTTTGCTTTTGTATCCCAACATTCATTTACCGAAGAATGAAAAATTGTGGGTGCTATGGCTACTTAGCTTACTGTTTGTGAAGAGTGTCATTACAGCCATTCTCTAAAACGTACATGACACTAGTTTAATTCCCACCAGGTTTGTCTACATTTTAAATAGACTAAATTAAAAAGTTGATTATAAATCAAGAGAGAAATTAAGATTCTCATAATTTACCTTAACACAGACTATTTAAGTACATGACAGAATAGAAAAGTCACATTAAAGAATAAAAACAATAGAAGTATTACTGCTATACAAGTCATTGCTGTCAAAGCTATTTGCCTTCATTATAATCCTATTGAGGCATTTGAAGATGTGGAGCATATTAAAAAACTTCTCTCTTATGTCACAATGAGGATAAACAAATCAAATCCCAGACAATTGATACCTAATCAACAATTTTTCAACAATCAGCTGACTGATCAGAATTTGTGTCAGGAAGTGTGTAAACATCCAATGGGAGGGTGCCATTTACTGATTAAGTTCAGAAGTGGTTAGTGGGGAGAATTTCACAAAATGGCAACCAAAATCATTGCATAGACGTGTATTCCGCCTTAAGGTAAACAGTGATTATGTCTGTGCATGGATGATGTTTCCTTATTTAGCAAGAACAGACAGACACAGTGAGAGAGAGAGAGAGAGAGTTTTATCCTATCTCGATCTTTCCACCTCTTTGAGAGAGACAAGCTCAAAACTTTCTTCCAAACCAGGCACCTTAGCTGTTATAACAGGATATCTTTTCTGCGGCTTCACACTGTCACTTCTTAAGACTTCATCAGAGGACTTAAAGGTCCCTGCAAGGCCAGCAGTCATTTGATACCTGCTAAGTAAAAGCCACTCCAATGGTTATTTTAGAAGTTTGAAGCAGGGTGAAAATAACTAAAATAACTAAATAAATGTTAGCAGTTATTTTTTTTTACCCAGCGTACATTTTGGTGGGAAGTGACATGGTCGAGCATCAGTGGTAAAGATAATGTAAAGATAATGTAGAGACAGTACACGAACACAATTGAAACTGCAACGATCTCACAAAACGATACAAAAAAAAAGCAATTGTCAGCTTACATGTTTTCGCCGTTCCATTTTCATGGTTTTCAATTTCGGTGCGGGCCATCAAATCAGTGTTGGTTCGATAACAAAGTGGTGTCCGTGGGTGCAAGTGAAAGCTACAGCAACTAAAACATACAAGAGAAAAATACTGAAGTGAAAGACCTAGGAGAAAACATAGGCACCATTCAGAACATCACTTTTATACTATTCTTCTAGCATGGTTCTTCTTAAAATGGCGCCATCTTTGAGTGATAACATGTGGACTGTGTGTGACCATTTTCATATCTCCAAAATAAAGACTATTACTGCATGCAGAGACAGGGAAGGAAAATCATTTGCACGTCGTCATTCTGGACAGCACATCACAATGTCACATATGGCTGGCTACATTTCCAGAAGATTGTTTTCCTGATGTCCCCTTGTTCATTGCTCTGATTGGTTGTATTGCTATCGAATTGCGCGCAGTGGTATTCGAAATGCACACGTAGATGCCGCCCCAAGAGTTGGGAAGGTCTATCGATCATGGCCAGACACTGTATCGTTCTAGATGTGGTTCCATTTCCAGGCACCCCCCCCCCCCCCCCCCCCCCCCAAACAAAGAGGATAAAGATAAAGTACACTTGTTGTGGACTACTTTCAGCTGCGTACTAACACTTTTGGTGCTCCAGATAATATTGACAGCAAAAGGATGTTATGTATTGTATGTGGAATTTAATCAAGATTAACTGCAGTGTCCATGTGGTAGGGGACATGTTTGAAAACGGCACTTATTGGTAGAACTTTATAGTTTAAAGCTACTTAAAATATTCTTGATGTTCTGGGTTTGTAACCTCATGGTTGTTTACACTTATTGGAAGATGTTTTGGATAAAAACATCAGCTAAGTAATATGGAATGTAAAGTTATATAACATCCTTCTGATATACACACAACACTTGTCAGTAGGATCATTTCATGAGTTCCTTCACAATAATAATATACACACTGTCACCGTCCTAGTCCTAAATTATGAGACGAGAGTTCGGCTTCATAATTTATGGAGGAAAACGTTCCCCTTTGTCTGGCCTTTGCATTGTAAAACAGCTGTGAAGGGGCAGAGCAGTTTGTTCAGGAGGACGGGAGGGAGGAGACATGCAGGTGCAGTGCAAGCAAGTCTGCCAGGGAATAAATGATGTGCCCTGCTGATCACAGTCAGTGATCACAGGGCTTGGGTGTCGGCCAGTGTCAGACGAGCGATCAAATCAATGAACCTTTCACACGCCAGCTCCAGTAATGACGCTTCAGGTGGATTCTATACGGACTAAATCCTGTCCAAGTTCCCCACAAAAAACCCTCTGTAAGCCAGGTAGTGTTATACTTGACAGCATGAGAAGCAGCATTAGTATCGTTGAAGTGACATTTCGGAAATAGTCCTCACAATGGTCACACAAAACCCTAAATGGCTGAGTGTAAAACATTTGTATTTCTTATATTTTTCTCATGTAATATTTGTCATGGATTGCATGACAAAAATATATTCTGTTGCTAATGTAAGCTTAGTTTCCTCTTTAAGGAAAATCTGTCTCAGTAAAGTTGCTTATCATATATTTACTGCAATTATTTTCTGTGTGTGTGTGTGTGTGTGTGTGTGTGTGTGTGTGTGTGTGTGTGTGTGTGTGTGTGTGTGTGTGTGTGTGTGTGTGTGTGTGTGTGTGTGTGTGTGTGTGTGTGTGTGTGTGTGTGTGTTGTGTGTGTGTGTGTGTGTGTGTGTGTATTCTCTTCTTCCTCTCCTCTTTACCTACAGTATACATGATGTGGAATATTACTGCCACCAACAGCTGATATGTGGAACTGGGTGAAATCGAGTGAGGTCCTACAGATGTTTCACATAATATGCATAAGCTGTTTTGCTTCATCCATTGAAGTTGTATTATATCTATTCTTTGTGTGTTATAGCATCATATGTCCATTTGCATTAGAGGCACCTCTGAAGTAAGGAAAATTGTGGATTGTGTTCCCTCTGGACTCATGGTGTGCAGCATATCCTTTGTGCATGTGCTGGTAGAACAAGTCATAAAAAACAACACAGGATCCCTTCGGTGTACACAAACATTTCTCTACGGGGGCCACACAGTGCCTTTAATTGAAACAATAAAAAAAAACATGTTACAACACTCCTGTGACACACACAAACTAAAGGTGGCTGCTTTAAGGGCTTGTTGCTTCAAAAGGCCCGGTGGGTAGATGAAATACGATCCAGGAAGTCCAGTTTGAGAAATAGATCCATGAGATTACACATTGGTGTTTTGATTCTACTGCCCTACAAACCCATCATAGCTGCAGTCATTTTATCTTTGACAATCGTGGGTAAAAAGTAAGAAAAACTCAGTCAATTTTAGTCAGGCCAAAAAACAAGTGAAGATTTGTGTGGCAGAACTTGTATCACTTCCCTTACACATTAATCGCATCTATAGGTTTATCTATTGACCCTTAATAGGGGGCGGGAGCCCTAGCTTGGGAAACCACTGGAATACACCCAACTCTTTATAAAGTAGTTAAAAGTACCCTAGCTTTGCATCAATTCAGTAGCATACTGCTTACAAAGTACACCATTCGTATAAAGTACCTAAATAACACCCAAATCTTTCTGTAACATTTAGCTGATAATACTGTATTGTATAAGTTCTATTAGAGTACTTTTACATTAATTTCTTGTAACTTTTACTTAGGCAACAAGAAAAGTGTTTGCATTTCACGAGGGGTTGGCTCTGTGCTCATTAAGTCTAGAAGGCAATCATAAACTCTACAACACGTGTTAATTCACTGCAAACTCATTATGAATACAAATCCTCTGATGGAAACCCCGAGGATAATGGAGAGCACGGCAGAGGAATTAGCCCAAAGCAACGGCTGATGATTCATTTATTATGCGGGGAACATATCTGCAATGTACGGCGGGCGGAGCACTGTATCTTCATTACCGTAATGTGTTTAATACATTTTGTATTACAAGTGGGTTCAAATGTATACAAATTGCGTGTGTGGGAATCATTGTCCTACATATGTTTATTAATAAGGCGACTGTTGCACTAATTTATAATAGTCAAACCCGTTAATAAAACCAACAAAACAGAACGGGAAGCCTTAACCTCGAGATAATTACATTTAGCCGCGGGCAAACAACTTTATCTTCAAAACTGTCATGGTACTAATAATTAAAATGATAAACACTCAAGGGTAAATTAAGAAAAGAAAGAGAGGCCACTGAAGGCAGAAGAATCTTTGTGCACGGAGATCTTTTTAAATTAAAAGTACATACTGATCTGCACCTCAAACACGTTTTCAAGGCTTTGCAGCAGCATCTGGTGCTGTGAAGTTGACGCGCTGTTGTTGTGTGGAGGAGTTGGAGACATGAAAGCAGCCAGGCACTTATGAAAGCAGGGTGAAAACACAAAGCAGAAAATGCATTTACACAAGTGTCTGCCGAGAGCGGACCCTTGTCACTGTCCAAGGTGCTGCAATTACTTTGAAAGCTTCGGCTTGGAGTGGGGTGAAGCTCTCCTCTCTGCCTCCCGGTCCTAATGTACAACTCAAACTACGCACAGCTCTTGTTTTAAGGGTGGAAATACAAGTGAGACCTTTCCTCCTGGCAGTGCACTGAACATCCATTTTAACCAAAATCTTCTTAAAAAGTAGTTCCTGCTGTATGAATCTACCAACAATCCTAAAATTAAGATTGAACAAATTTGTCATTTCTAAAGTCATATGTTATCACGGATGATGTGGCACAGTCTTTTATCAGAAGAGGTGGGGGAGTTGTTCGAGTGATGTGCTTTAAGACAATTGTATGGTAAGAGTACTTGAGTATTTAATTGCCGTTTTCTGGCCTATTTCTGCTACATAGCAATTTAAATTTGCATATGGGGTCATCTTTTCTTTTTTCTTCACCCATTACCGCTCATGTTAAAAGTTTGCTTTTTGTTAATTTCATACTTACGCTCATACGGCAGTTGGAGATGTAAAACACACCATTATCTTCCGTGCCAAATTATAACGTTAGGAGACTAAGTATATGGGTGAACAGACAAATTAATTACGGTTGAAGACACATTTTACAGCATGGTAGCTTCCCTGATCAGGTCTACAACTCCATGGGTGTTAAAATGAGATCTGAACCCAGAAAGTATAAGATTGTCTTTATGCATCATTCTAACTTGAGTCTGGTTCATCCTGGTGGCCTAAAGATGACCCAGATTTGACCTGGCTAAACGCTTTAATCAAGTCAGGCAGAGTTATCCTACAGTAGTTAAACAAAGGTAAAATGTCGCAATGAAAGAGCATTTGAAACTTACCAGAGCCTCAAGCTGTATAATTGGCTTAGCACACCAGTCCAAAACAGAGCCAGACGTAATACAGATGTTATTCAAATAAGTTCTCCAGAGGATTGGCAGATGTGTAGATGCAAATGGAAAAAAGTGACGAAGAAGCAGTGTCAGTCAGGTAGTATGAAAAATCCTGCCACACATACAAAGAGTAGTCCCAGACACTGCCCCCTACTGTGTTCATCAATTCAATGAAATATTCATAGAAATAATGCCAACATTCATTGCATTGTACACTTTTAAAATCGGGTCATATTCCTTCCAGATATTGTCAATCTGCGGATTTCCACAATACAAAGATCAGTTTCGGCAATTGCGGAGAATAGAAAATGGTGGATGTGATTTACCTCGTTATGTATTCCTGAAGTATTCATCCCCTCTGGGCAGCGCAGCAGGTGGGCCCCACAGCACTAATTGTCCTTATCAAACATGTAAAGTTATTTGCTTTAATCATGTAACACACCGCACATTATTTCACTAGAATTACCATATGCAACGAACGTCTTTGATTAATGATCGGCTTGTGGATTGCCTCTGTCTGAGCGTGGATAATGCATGCAGATATTTCCAGAAATCATTTTAATTAATTAATGTGTTCTAAATATCTGATCATCATACTGACTAAGTATATTGTGCAGGAGATGAACTAGCTCTTTCATTAACACCCTTCATGTGTTACAAACGTTTTCACAAATGTGGATGGATTCAGTTGAATTTACAATGCTGAGGCAAGTTGCTAAAGCTGTGCATCCATTATAATTTATTCCTCACTTTGAGCTTATTATATTTCAGCCATTTATCCGATACCTTTTAGATAACTCTTTCAACTGTTTATCCATTATTTTAACCTGTCTATATTAACCATGTATCCATTAATGGTTTGAACTGATATTCTTTTTAACTAGCTACTTCAATCATGTATCCAATAGGCCACTGTCTTGAGCTAAAAAAATATATAAAATTCAAGCATACTGTATATCCAAAACTAAGGCTAAGATCCTGGATGGAGAGGTGTGAGTAACACATACTATACACAATAGAAGGACATTGGAGCTTAGTGGAGTTTATTGAATGAAGCTAACTTTAAGTAAAACTGTTATTTACCAGTACCTTTATAGCTCCCTTGGGTAACACACTATATTTTTTCTTCCCCACAACAAAACTGACAATAGTAATACAATACAGTTATTGTGCTTTCCAGAACATGTCTGTCCTTCTTGAAAAAAAAAAGCTTTTCTCAAGCTTCGCAGCTATCTCAATCTCCTGTAGACCTGAACAAAAGGAACACAAAGGGGGATTGTGCTGACAAAGGATTTTCTTTTCACAGATAGGTGAGAAATGTTCCAATATCGCAGCAGCTGTGATTAGGGAGACCTTTGGCGACTCTCTGAGATGCTATCAGTCTTGCTAAAGCCAAGACAAAGATCCGTTATTGTAGCCTATACTCACATGGGACTTATGTGGGAACAAAACACAAAAGTTACTCAAAGGTCTTGAAAGTAAAAGGAGAGAGATTGTGTGTGTGTGTGTGTGTGTGTGTGTGTGTGTGTGTGTGTGTGTGTGTGTGTGTGTGTGTGCATGTGTGTTAATCTTTTTTTCTGTTTGGAGTTAAACCATGCTGTCAAATAACATCTAACCCTATACATTTCATGGAATCCAATGGCCGCTCACATTGGCTTCCCTGAAGTCTGTGCTTTTTTTCGCAGTTTTGCTGCTTTTAGAAATGTGTCTGAGGGCATGTGACCTTCAGAATATAAAAAGTTACCTGGCATACAAAGTCTTCCTTTTTCTGAGTTTCCTCATGAATGTAGAACAAGGTGAAATTTTTCTGGTTCAACTTTTTTTCCTTGCAATTTCAATGCAGTTTTCAGATGGTTTATCTATGAACTGTGACCCAGCATTTCAATATTTTACTGTGATCAGCCTCACGGAATTTAATGAAAGGCCAATATGTGAAACCTTTTGAAGGCCTCCACTGTCACACCATGGCTCCAATCGGAGAGAGATGATGTATGTTGTTGTTAACGGACCTGAACAATAGCTTGTATCATTCATAGGGAGGGATGGCATTTTTACTGTTGCATCATTTTCATTTTTACTGCCTGTGAAGACTTTACGGCCTGGTCTATGAACCTAATTATCAGGCTGAATATCAATGCCTCGTGTGGAAAGGGTTTGCCGGTCGTTTTTCATGCAGTTTTCATGAATGTGCTGGAAACAAATCCATATTGAAAAATAACCCCCATTTTTTTACAATATAATCATTTTTAGGCGAGCGACAGTTAATGCATTACAACTAGACTGGGTTTTATAGCGGCCATTCTTCCATCAATGATGAACTTCCTCCTATCAGGCGGCTTTCCAACCTTTGAATTGATATATATTCTGCTCTGCCTCCTCTCAGCATCATCTGACTCAAAGTTAGTGGGTTTGCAGTTTGGCAATCAGCATTACTTTAGTCATTATTCTACCAGTGAAAACTTTCTATTGAAAATTCTTTAGGAACTAAGTTCATTAGTCTAAACAGCATGCATTTACTTCCCAAACAAGAACTATTGGCTGGTGAAGGAAGGTTCAATTTAAACCAAGACTAAAACACAAAGTACAGGTGAGGCTTTGTCTTGGCTCATGGGAACGTTGAAATTGTATAGGTGTTTGGTGATACATTTGACCAAATAAAATGTTAATGTATGGAAAGCCTAAGAATCAGCAAAGTTTTGACAATTGAATTTACCCTGAATGTGCGGTGTCATGGTAACGTAAAGTGGTACGCAGTGGCGGCTCCTGACAATAATCTCAGGGGGGGCAATTGTTGCCATGATGGGAAATATGACCCAAAATTAACCTAAATCAGATAGCATATGACAATGTCATATTGCATTTAACTGTTTGTTTTTCCTGTTCATCTGGCATAACCACTCTGGCAACATTAGACAAGCATTGCACTGTACAGTATTTTTGGAAATTAAGTTAGTTAATTTCTTGAATAAAATTATTTTAGCTCTAAAATGATTTAATTATCCGGCTGTGGCCATCACAGATAACTTGTCATCTACCAGTGTGCTCCTCAGATAGGCTTCCTTTAAAAGTTAGGAGACAAAAATGGATGCTGGCATAGCATGTGCAACATTAACAGTGCTAATCATCACATTGGTTTGGGTTACTACTGTCTACAGCACTTGGTAGGCGGGTTTATGTCGGACGGTGAAAGCAGCTGTCAGCTAAACGACGATCAACAGCTGATCGCCGTTCAATAGCCGATCAGCTGTTGAACGGCGCTGGCTCGTATATGCAGATTGATGTTTAATGTTTGTTTTACCTTTTCTGAGAGATGATGCATAGGGGTGACACCCAAAGTTATCCATGCGGTCTCTGTGCTGCCATCAGGATGGATAAAAAGCCAGTATACAGTCCATATCATCATGCAGCGGCAGCAGGACAGAGCGTTAGCGCATTAGCATCCTGCTAGTCTCGTTAGCCGTTCAAACGAGCCCCGTGAAAATCCGCGTTTATAAGATCCCCCAATCCATCTTGGTAGATACTTGCTTGATGGTTACATTTTGTCTGGGAAAGACCTAGTCCGAGTCCGATCAAGTAAGTAGCTTGCCAGCCTAGCCTGAGTTGATATAAAGTTGTGTTGGTCTTGAATATGACCGCTCTGGGCTGCATACTGGACATGTGACTGTATCAGTCACTGTAATTGGTTTATTGTTTACTGTACGTATGACGACAACACGTTAGGGCGAGCACCCCTGGAACCCATAGAGATTGCATTGCGAGGCTTGCAGTTTGAAAAAAAAAAGTTTTACATTGATGTCTATGAGAGCGCTGGGGGCGATTCTCAACCAGCCCGACATCGCCCCAGAGTGACGGTACAGAGCACAGACGCTGATTGTACAATGATATTCAGACTTAGATGCAGGTAAAAACTGTATTGAAATCATAAATTATGATTATTAATACAAAAAAAAAAAAAAAAACATCATTATTATTCATTATTATATTTTCGTTTTTTGCTGATATGGCTCAAGGAGGGCGGCGCCCTATCGCCCTCTATGGGCGAGCCGCCACTGGTGGTACGCGATTGACACATATCACATACAGCTCTTATTAATGTCCCAATTAGTCCAACATATCATGTGCAGATTCTGAGTTTATTATTTGTGAGAATGTTTTACTTTTACAGTTTTACCATATGTTTTTGACAAGAACACTTACATGAGTCCTCGAGTGCCATCTGTCTTGACACCATAACAGTTCATTACCAGGAAACTGTCTTTTTAATTAAAAGCTCTATGTCGTCTGGCTGCGTGCACTGACTGCTACTTGGTAAAAGCAAGTAAATGTTGAGAATCGTTTAAAGAAAATCAGGGCTTGATCCACTCCCACGCACAATTAACCCTTTTTCACTGTAACCTTTTATGTCTACAATGCTTGAGAAAAGGTTTCAAAGCAAAGGACTTTATTTTTGAGGACACCAACATGAGAGGTTTTAATGGTAGTTTGACTTCGCTTCCTGTACACTCCTAATGAATACAAATGTAGACATTGCTGTATTCAAATACAGGCCTGGACTTTATTTTAACAGATAGAGGGAGTTTGTCAAACTTTTGAAAGGATTACCACAAGAAAGGCGTCTGGTCCTGGTAGATTAACTGGAATGGTACTGATGGAGTTTAGAGCTCAGTTTTGTTCATGGTCAATTGTTCCAAAACACACAAATTTCAAAAGCCTGTAAATCTTTACTTATAGTGCCTGTGCCTGTCCGTGCAGTAGCCTTTAACTGTCTATTGTTGTGAAGAGTCTTGAGAGAATGGTGCTCAATTGTGTTTTCATTGAGGTGCAAAACAAACTTGACCCATGCACTTCCATTTGCATATACAGTAGAAGGGGGAGTAGCACAGTAGATGGTCCTTTGTATGTGTTGCACACAGTTAAATGTGTTTTATAGTAATCTTGATCAACCAAAGCCAGAATAACGTGTTATGTTTATGGACTTTCCGTCTGCATTTAATACAATGGGACCACACATCTTAATGGGAGAGACTGTTACAGCTCCAGGTGAATAACAGAATCATCAGATCACCAGTATATGCTGGGGCCCCACAAGGAATTCAAATCTCTCCGGTTGTAATTCCTCTTTATACAAACAAATGTAAAGCCGACTCATCCGATGGTTTCTATGTTAAAGATGCTGATGATACAGCGATTGTAGGTCTGATCGCTTAAGATGAAACAAAGTATTGTGTGTGTGTGGAGATGGGGATTTTTTTTAAGTTGGTGTCAGGTCAGTTCTCTTCAGCCAAAAAGCAATAAAACAAATATTTTACATCAGAGTGAGTAGAAGGACACACCAGCAAGCAGCTATTATGGGCGAATGCATTGACGTTGAACAGGCATATAAATACCAATGGACAGTAATCGATGTTAAGCTGTCATGGGTCACAGGAGAGAAGCACAACGATTACACTTGTATATTATACATGGGGAAGCTCTGACAGTTTGAAGTAGACACACACACACTTTTTGTTGTTCATTTACGGAGAGTATAGTATGCTAACTTTCTGCTTTCTGCGTGGTATTTTTCACTGCCCATACATAACAAGAACAAGCAATAAGACTGTTAATAGTTCGAGGATTCCGTGTCCCTGCTCTCTTAACATACTCGCTTTGTGCATTCATAGCTGGTCTCACTCGCCCTCTCGAAGCCTAATGGTGCTGAGCAATGCCTTCTTCCAGCCAGTCTACACATTGTTTAAAAGGAAGAAAGTTGCTGAATCTGAAGTTTCATTCAGTTAGACACTTCTCTTCAGACAGTGTTAATGGCCGCATTTATAAAGTGAGGCGGAACTGATTGTGTCGGCAATCTTACTACCCCCCGAGGTAGTAAAATTCCCGGAAACAATCTCTCGCACCTTTCTTCCCCCGTTCCGCAACGGTCGCATTTATACAGCAGGGCGGAGGGCCGAAATTCAGGCATATTCCCGGCTTTCACTGGCTGTGTAAAAGGGACTAATGTGAGACAATGATGCCCCCTCTGGCAGCATCTGAAGTCCACCTGCATCCACACTATTCCCTATTCTTATTTTACTTTATACTGTCATATTGTATGGAATGTGAAGCTCACTGAGGCAAATGTCTTTGTGATATTGGGCTATACAAATAAAAATTATTTGATTTCATTTGATGTGGCTCTATGCTCCAAATGTACGGATTTCAGCTTCAACTGCTGACCGAGGTGAATTCAAATGAGGTAATTTCATTGGAAATGTCTTAATGCAATATGTGTCATTAAATTACCTTACCTTACCATCATTCTACAAAACAACCCTTGAAATTCAGTTGTTATTTCTAGTAGCTGTTTCTCTCTATGGATGGGTCTTTGTTGTGTCCTCCTATATGACGCAGCAGACCAAATATTGGGGAGATAAAATATGCCTGGTATTTTCAGTGCCTCTGCTGCATATAAATAGCATAATTTCATGCCAACCGTCATTACACAGCAGAATCATTAAACATTGGCTCGGTCAATCAGACCTCCACAGAGAGCCTCTGGCCAGTGCTCGTAATGCCACAGCGGTTTACACTCTCAAGCCTGCAGCTGTCTGTGAGGTCTACTGTTGATATGTTTGTCCTTTGCATGGCTGTAATGTGGTTTTATAGATATTATAAAAAGACAACTGGGCAATGTTCATTTTGTCCTACAAAATAATATCATCATCATGTTCAAAGGTTATAGCTACAGTTTTTCAGCATGATAATGATTGGAAGGATCCAACAGATAATAAAAAAAAAATATCCATTCGGAAATTAGAAATATACCTTTGTAAACACAGACAGAATATCTGCTGTTAGAGTAAGAGTGAGTCACCTATGCATTGTTCTTGAATGGAACATTTAAAATGATATGTAATCCCATTTGTAGACGTGTTCATTTTGGAAGCTGGAATTATAATTGTCGCTAGCACATTGTATAAGCTGTAGGTACTGTAGCTAATCAAGCTAACGGTAGCTTGACAAGTTTAAAGAAAATACTACTGTAGCTTACTTTACAGCCGCTCAGCCTGTGTATGTTTCCACTATTGACAGTACAATAGAAAAGGCTTTTAGGACACATGTCCATTGGTTATCCAGTAAAGAGCTGGCAAAGCTGCTAAAACTTTTCACTAAACACTGCTATATTTATGACCTTCTCCCACACAATGTACTAAATGGTTTTCATTTTGACATATCATGACTTCTATGCAGATGTGTCCCTTAATGATATGCACTTGGCTTTAAAAATAGCCTATGGCAGATGTAGATGGTAAGCTTGTGAGTTTACGATTGAAATTTGTCAGAAACATTGTTTAATCTATTTTTACACTATTGATATTTGGTTTCATTTGGACATCATGCTCCGGACTCACAATCCAATTCACACCATCTCTGCAGAAATGTGAACCTTGACAGACCTGCAGTCGTTTAAATTCACAGAAAATACGCTATACCACTTCTTTTCATATCACATGATGTTGTTGCTTGTTCAAGGTTTTATTTTCTTTAGCAACTCTCCGCCCTCAGCTCCTAACCACACTTATGTGTCGTGTAAAAGCTTATCTAGGCAACTGTAAACTCCTCCAACAGGGAACTTGAGGCTGCTGGTGTCCCTGTAGCTTGCAATCCACAGAAAAATCTTAGATTAAGCACTGCAGCCTGATGTGCTTCCACTGTGAGAGTGGTTATGTGATTGCATTTCACTCTCCAATGAATTGGACATTTTTCCTTTACCATTACTCAAACCGCGGCAGATGGGAAGTGAAGTCATCAGCATGCGACGCCCATAACGCCTGAACTGGGCTGATGTATTCTGAGGCTGTGGTGTTGCTATAATAGGACCTAATGGAAACAGATGTTGTGTTCCATGGGACATGGCATCTCTGGCACAGCGTGCTGACTGCAAGGTGCTTGGTTCGGGAGAGACATCTTGCTGCTTTTTCCCATCCCCAAACTCACTTTACAATCAGTAATAATCCTTTTTGTGCACGATGTCAAAAATAACGTTCTTCCTCCCTAACAGAGGCAAAGTGCAAAACAAGAAAAGATCCACAAATACATCACAACTACACACACGCACACAAATTGGTGTCGTGCGTTTTTCTGTTTCTCTGCTCTGCAAATGCAAGAAAACTGAAGAAGGAAGAAAAAAATAAACTAAATTGCCTTTCTCAATAGCCCAGACATAGCAGCACACAAAATTACCTCTGAAAGGCCAGAGGAGAGGCAAAACAATTTCTTGACAAGTGCAAAAACAGTGGGTTGTGAAAAGCGCGGGGGTAGGGGGATGGGGGAGGAGGGGGGTTGAGAGACAAAGAATGTTATTACTATGCATAGCCAGTACGTTGTCTAGGAAACTCTAATTGGAAGTAATTTTGCACTCAGTTCTAATAAAGCTAATGGACGCGGAGGGATCATATCATGGTCTAGCACATTTGATCCTTTTATTAGCTTGACTTTCTGGAGGCTGGAGTGTCTCTTTGTTACTGAATGTGGCGCACTGAGAAAGGCTCCCAAAGAGTCACAACTGACCGACGACGGTGCCATCAAACCACTGACACCCCGACTCAGTCACGAACCATAAAGAAGGCAAGAATGGCCAGATAGAATCCATTATCCCCTCCTCTCCGCTCCAAATGAGGCGTCGGCAAGCACTCAGAGCTTCTCCTCAATGCCTCGTGAAGACATCTCACAATCAATGGGCTTTAATCATGTCCATTTTTCCTCCTTTTTTCGCCCTCCGCAATAAAGAGGAGAAAATGTCTCAATCGACACTAATAGCACAGAAAGCGAGCAAGATGTTCATGTAAGTGGGCCAGGCAGCATTTGGGGAACAGTGCAGAATACGATGAACTTATGACCCGTCACTTCTTACAATGTGGTCATTAGAACAGGGTCTGTGTGAGCCATGCACAGATTGTAAGGTTGGGATAGAAGTGAGAGGCTGCCATTGATTGGAACAGAAGAGCTCCACCAAATAGATTTTGCAATATTACATCACTCCTTTAAATGTGACCATATGTCGCCTTTGAAAGTTTTTTGCTGTCAAAATGTTAAAGGTGGAATCAGCGATGCTGGAGAAATGCTTTCACTTTTTGTAGAAACAGTGAATATCTCCTCCCGATCAGCTATACCTGTCCGGCCACGCTGAAAAAGAATCAAGTGTTGATACACAGCCTAGGCTCTGTAAACAGGAATGTTGCTAGCTATGGTGGGCCCCCTAGATTGACATACCCTTTGATTACATACCAGTTTACAGAGCCTAGGCAGAACATATTGCCAATATGTAAAGGAAAATAAAAGAGAGACGACAACAACCCTCTGCCTTAGCCTTCAACAAATATCCGTCCGACACAATCACACTCGCTTCTTTTTAAAGCAATGCTGCTGAGGCAAAGCTCAATTATGTTATTCATTAAATTGCATTCATCTTATTCATTTTTAATCTGCTCTCCTCAGTCACTGGGGTTGCAATTGATTATAATTAATTTGTGAATTCAATAATGAAGCTTCATCTTTTCCGATATCCCTGACTGGTTGCATTGCATTGTACAACATTGGGAGTAGAGTTCCCTCAGTAGATTCACATCTGGCACATTTGAAGCTATTTATCTTAACCGTGGAGCAATCACACCTCTCATTTGGTGAGAACAACACTTTGACTGAGCTAGCACCCAATGAACTTTGGGGTGGGTTTGTTTGTAATGTGTGAGAGTGTAATAGGAACATCCTTAAAGTGCATCTTCACACTATGCAGGTCTTCCCTCGTCGGAAATGCAGGCATCAAGCTAAAGTCTTGACTGATCATCTTTTGTGTGTTATTGTTGTTGTGTTAATCAAATTCAGATTCAGCTCAGAAAAGTCAAGAAGGATCTTTTTATTCTTCTTTTTTTTTTTAATTCAGGTTAAGTCGCTTTAAGGTCGCTCCACCAAAGTGTATAGCGCCGGTCGACGGAGAGAGATGAATTGTATGTAAGCGGCATATTCCATATGCCAGCCTGCCTCTAACAAGGCAAGACGCAATCTGTCTTTTCAAGGTAAGGGCCTCTCCTGCTGTGATGGAGCACCTCCACGGAACCCCCATGAATGCAGAAACTTGTTCTGAATAGCTATTAACAGATGACTGCATGGTCCATCTTTCAATCCACCAGAGCCCTTTCCAGCTTTTCCTCATTTTTCTCTTCAAGGCCTGTATGAATAAAATATGCAGAAAGTGGAGACGTCTGTAGAGAGGTTATAGAGGAAGCAAACGTTTTGGCTCCTTCGGGGACCTTGTGCGCACGGACCGAGATGCCTTTTCTAGATTCTCTTCTCTTCTTATCGGAGCAAAAATCTTATCGGCGGAAGAGTGATCTCTTTTTCCAGCTGGTCGCCAAAGTCAGTGTGAAGGTTGTTACTCAGAGCAGAAAGGATAATTAGTATAGCTCTCTGAAATGGCAAAATCGCATTGGAATTCATTCGCTGTTTTCAAAGGTTGTGGTGCGATAAGAAAAATATAATAAGGCAATTGGTGTCAGGAGGGGGCTGGGGGGGGGGGTTGTCTAAAAATGAATTCAGATTCATACAATAGTTTCTAATGAGTGAAATTAATCTATGTGACCTCGAAGAAACAAAAAAAGCCAAGGTCATCTTAGAACGGTTGGATGGTCGTAAAAAGCGTGTTGTTGTGTTCTCAGGCAAGGTGTCCCTTTCAGAATAGCAATTCAAATGGCATGGCACAATGTGCTAAACCAACATAAGTGCTGGTATTCATGCAAATGGAATATATCACTTCACACATGCACTTTCAAGTCATGGGGGTATGAATTATCTTGATGCTTTTTCGTCCCTTTTGACACCAAATCTCTTTGTTATCTTCTCTCCTGTTGCATGATTCGTGTCAACGTGATGTTCCTTTTCAATCATTCTTTGGGTAATTATAGCAAGGACAGACAGCTGACTGCTTTAAAGACACACTGACAATTCCCACAGACTAAATCATGTCTGGCTGCCGTACCCGAATCCAGTCGTATCCAGGGAGCTACTTTTTCTATCTTTCTCATTTTCTCATTGTTTAGACATGGCATGAGGTATGGGAAACATATTGCCCATGAGGGAGTGGTTTACACATAGCAGGTAGTGTCATTAATGACAGTGAGTGAAAAACTCCCTCTTGGGGATCTTTGCTTTGAAATTTCCTGCCATTCTTTGTCCATCCCTCATAGAAACCACCAGTTCTGTGTGTCAAGGACATAATCACACTGGCCTTGGCATCTGTCTCACATCCAAGGCTATAGTACTATATATATATATGGGATATGGACGGAGTGAACAGTGAACAGTGCGTGCGGGACTGCCTCCAGTTATAGTGGATGGCTGAATATTATAGTCCCGGCTTTATTACATTTTAAGGCGCTCTATGATGTTTTATGGCAGAACAAATCACAAGGGCTACATCATGGTGGCTTTTTCATTAAGAGAACGAAGCACTCACGGGGCTGTTCCTACGGGCGAGAAAAAAACCAACGGTGGATTTATTCATTAAAGTATTCCGATCATTTACACAAGTAAAAGAAATACCACAATAGCTAAATGTGCTTAAAGTAGTGGACTATAGTATGAGTATGAATGATATTGGATCAGCTGTTATGTCCTATTTCTCTTTGAAGCAAAAAACTTGCAGGGAAAAATTTAACTAAAATATAATATGATCAAATTGTTCACAAGGCAACCTGGTCATGCTGTTAGTTTAATTATTTTATTTATTTTTTGTGTGTTTAAATGCCTCAGAATTGGAAATATGCTAAGTTACTACAACTTTCATTTCAGTCATTGCTCTCATAGTGTTCAAACATACATGTAGGTGATAATGACAGTGTGGGTGTGTTATAAAGATGTGTATTTGATGTTTTTGCATGTGTATTTGATGTTTTTGCATTGAATATTTTGTTTGTATTGTTGTTTTGAATTTGTTTTGACTCGACGTCATTGAAAATGAGGGTCACCCCTCAATTGGTCTCTCGAGGATAAATAAAAGTTAAATGAAAATGAAATGAAATATATAAGTGAGCTGTGATACCGCTGCATCCCTTAAAACTTTGTGTGAGAGGCCGCAAGACAAGCTCTAGTGCTAAACAATGACACTGTTTAAAAGAGAACTTCCTCTTTTTCAGTCAATTCCCTTTGAATTGGCATAAGAGTTGAGAGAGGGCAGCAAGAAACACTCACACAGAAGTTTAATTTGTACAAGCTTAACTTTTCCTTGCTTTTCAAAGTAGGGATCACATTCTTCTTCCAAACTGTGTTTTAATAGGGTGTTCTTGGACCAGATCCATGCATTAAACAACACAAATCTGTGCACATCACTAGCGTAAGATGGTAGCTGGTGTCAAGCTTCTCTCAAATTGTTTGCTCCAGTTTCATATGGGAGCATTTGAACTGGGACCTGTAGAAGCAGAGGAGGAGTATCCGAGTATACTGCAGCCTATTTGGCGCGAAGAAAATAATGTTTCAGTGTGGAAAACGTATTCAGAAGCTCACACGCTGGTCTCCGAAACAGATGATTTATATAACTTTTGTTCCGTCTTCAAGGGAGCAGCTAAACAGAAACAAAGTGCCTAGCGAATAAATAACTGATACGAAGACCCGATTCTTTAATGAGCGCTAGCTGCTCAACAACATGAATGTTTAAAATAATCAATATTGCCAAATGGTCCGGTGAGGATGCAACTGGATTTTGTAACCCGGGGTCGAATATCAAGAGTCAAATGAGCAGCTTCTTGTACTGTATATGAACTCCTCTATCAGTGCAGTCCTGCTGGAAAGTGATAAACTGGAGGAGCAGGCCAAACAGACACACACACACACACACTTATATGCACACACACACACAAACACACACACACACACACACACACACACACACACTTAAATGCACACAAACAAACATACACAGGGCCTAGCAGGGTAATCAAGGAGATGGCACCCCCACCCCTCACACACACGCACAGACACACACAGACACACACACTCACATACACATACACAGAGCCTAGCAGGGTTGTTAAGGAGCTGCCATCCTCGCTTCAGACCACCAAAGGCGAATCTCGCTTCTCCACCACAAGATAGCAGCAGTGCTGGATGCAGCTCTCCAGCCTGTAGCCACACATCCAAGTGCTAACATGCAGTGGATCGAATGCTCAATTTAGGGAGGGAAGAGGATGAAAGAGGGAATTCTGTGCTGGTGGGGGATTGCGAGGGGGGATTTTTTTTATTGATGCCCCTGGTGACTATTTATGCACACAAGCAATAACAACCTAAGAGAATAACAGCTCCATGGAGACTTCCCAACAAACCCAGAGCAAGGCCAGAGCGCTGGAACCACTGCTGGTCAGGGGAGGCTGAGGAACCGCCTTTTGTTTTGCACATGGTGGGTGTCAGCAGGTGTTTTACACACTCTGTTGAATAGACATGGTGCATGAGGAAAAATGGATTCATCACACCAGAGAACTGTCCACATGCTCAAGTGCCCCTCCTCGTTCCCCTGGCTTACTCAGCATATTGATTAAAGACAGTGCACACAGCCACCTACAGAGACCGTTTAAGACTGACACAGTCCCATACAGCGATGAATGCATTGGAGAAGGGAGGGTGAGGGCTGCTGGGAATTACAAGCCCGTGAAATAGGTCGTCGACACACCTCTTAAATATGTGTAATCATTATGTACAGTACAGGTCCCTATGTGCAGGTGCTGATTCCCATAGGCCTATTTAATGGTGACATGTTGGAAAAACATTTGCGTTAAGACTTACATTTAATAATCTTGTTCTCCAAAATAAGAAACTGCATTGTAAAAAATGACATAGCATATATCCATTGTATGTGCACATCGATAAATAGCAGCTATTCCTATCTCCTAATAGCATACAGCCATGAATATGAGAAAATGGGCCCCTGGACATGTAGAAGGCTCTTAATCCCTTCTCTAAAGGTGCAAGACACCCACACATTGACTTTAAAAATGTTGATTCTGTGTCTGTTAATTGTCGTTTTTCTTCCTTTAATTGTCTTCTTGTCTCTTCGTGGTCCCTTAAGGTGCGAACACACTACACGCGTTAGTGTCGCTCTTAGGTCGCAACAAACACATTTCTCCTACAGGGGATTAATAAAGTTGTATCTTATCTTATCTTTGATGTATTGTGTTGATTTTGCATCTTTTTGTATTTTCTTTTCACATTTGTCATATTTAAGAAGGAGGGCCAGCTCGCGCCACTGATGTCTACCCCACTGTCCCCACCCCTGATTGCAAATGAATTATAATGGCCCGACTGTGATGAAACACATGGATTGCGCATAACACTGATGCCACAACATCTCACATAAAGGGCCTCAGTGTGTGTTATACTGGTCTTAACCTAAAGACAGGCAATAAAGGGAGCAGACAGGCATCACATTAACTAGCTGCTCATTTTGTGCCTTTGAAAGAGATTGAGCAATCACACCTGACGGCTCGTGGACAACAAGCCTTTTGAGCTGAGCCTTGCATTCTGTACTGCATGGTAAAACAGTAATTGCCCTTCCTTGCCAACAGACATCTGTGTCGAATGCCAAATAATTCAGCTATTTATTTACACATTGGATGGTTGAGAGCATCTGAGTCAGAGGGGTGGAACTGTGAGGTTACTGTCTGAGACGCTGGTAAATCAATGTGATGTCCAAAAAATATACCCCAATGGACACCGAGCACTAGAATAGAGTAATGCACATCAATTCAAATGCCTGTCTTTACCCTGCTATTAACATTAATGCTCAATTTAAGATAATATCAAACATGTTTTAATGAGCATCTTTAAAATCTGTCCATTCCTGGTCCCTCCAGGATTGGGGAGGAGAAATCAAGTTACTGTTGCTCTAGTGTCACTCAAAAGTCAATGTTTTCACTTAACCAGTGAAATATGGATCTATAAGTATATTTCAATACCTTGATTTACAACTAAATACTCATGACGCTTCCTATCATACCCAGTTGCACTTTGTGTTTAGTGCTAATTATGAAGTGTTAGCATACTTACATCATGCTAAACTAAGATGGTGAACATAAGCATTAGCAACATAGCGCTTCACAAAATTATTAGCATGACTTCAGTATCGATAGTGCACAATTGGCAAAGCTCATAGTGACTACTTGTATGAAACTTGTTATATATATAATAACATATATATATGTTTTTTTTTCGGAATACTAAATAAAAAAATTATCTTTCTCATCAAATTATTAAAAAGCAGAAAACATTTTAATAAAATGGAACACAGTACAAACAGCCAGCTAATACAGTCAAACTCATCCAGATCGTTCACATAAGGAAAAAAGATCACATAAAAACGACAAACATGTGTGTGTGTGTGTGTAGTGACAGGCAATGTATATGCTGAAGAGGCCATATCAAAGTCAACGTAGATGCACCAAGTAGATAAACAGAAGGATGAATGGATGGATGGATAAATGAACAGATCAGGGGTTGAGTTGGGGAGGGGAGGTTGGGGTAATGTTTCACGCTGCCGACCGTCGGCGGATGACAAACGCTCCCCTCTGCAGCTGGCCCAGGTAGATCCTCATCTTTGTACTGTCACTCGTCTTCCTCACCCAAATCTGGAGAACAAAAGAATGGAGACAGTGACTCGTAAGTGATACGTTCCAAAGAAGCTGTTACTGATAAGACACAACAATATAAACCAACAGTATCTATCATGGGCCAGATGGGAAGGAGACAAAACAAAGTTTATGGTTTTGATTATTTAGCCATAAAACAAAAAACATTATTTAATCCAGTGCAACAGTGAGCCTCAATGATTTGTTTTAAAACGCTTTGGGACAATAACAGAGCTATATGAATGGCACAGAGGGCTACAACTTATGAGTAGGTTCAATTAATTGTTCTTTCCATGGGATTTGTTGACAAGATTTTTAATTTTTTTGGAATATCACTAGCCTCATCCTTAAAGCAGTAATCGTACATGTGACAGGTGCTGAATGGGAACTAACGCTCACCTCATTGGTCCCCACTGAACTGATGACACAGCTAATCTTTGTGTTGTCCTTTGACTCCAGGTAGATGGCCTGACTCTTGTGGTACCTGTGAGAATTAAAAAGAGTTCAAGGTGAGGTACAGGGTATAGGTAGGGTACAGCTAGGAGACTCCTTAATTAAACATAATAACACCCCCCCTACAGATGACACTAAATACATAATTGGACTGGAAAGTCAGAACAAATAGTCGGTTTCAAAACTGTCAGAGGACAGAACAAACCCGGGGGAAGACACTGACAACTGAAAGCATTTGATCATTAAAGGCCTTGCTGTAGAATAATGACGCATGCGTTTCCCTGCAGCTCTTTGAGAAGACAAGATTCCGGTGGTGGAGTCTTCTTTCACAATGAATAACTGAAGCCTTTTACATTGAAAACAAAAGCGCACACACCTCACAGCTGGCTCCTCTCAACTTTCCTTTTGTCTAAATCAGACAGAATTCTCTTATTTTACCTCTCTTCAAATGAACCTCTGTTCTGACACACACATCTGACGCATAGCTTTGGTCTAGTAGTCATTGGGTTTTCAGTGGTTCCTATGAAATATCTCTTTTCCATATTCTAGACAAAAAGAGGCTGCCATTAAAAAGTGGTTATGAAACGGTTCTTTTGAAGGCCAACTTAACACCAGAGCCATCAAACCTGTGGCAATGTGGCCCTCTAGTGGTGACACAGAGTCAGAGAGAAACACTGAAATGTCATAGTTTTCTAGGATGGACCTCCAAACGCACCATCTCTTGTCGTAGTAAAGTTTGCCCTCCTCGATGCGGGCCTCGTAGCGCTGGGAGGGGTTCTCCATGGGAGCTGTGGGGACGTGCTCCGGAGTCGTGGGAGACACTGAAGAGAGAGGAACACCTGATGAGTAAACCTTAATTAGTGTCAGGTTTCAATACGTGGTTTTGGAAATTTTGGGGATGGAGATGGTGGCCTATGAAGTTACAACATGCAGCACCCTGTAGCTTATCTCAACGTATAGACTGGAATCTGCCCACAAGCTCACTAAATAACACAATACTGTATATTTAATACATGCAAAAGCTGAAGTGAAAATGATGTTGCAGTGGTATGTGCAGGTTATACAGTGTCAGACTATTTGTTGACTGGGAGACTTCCTCAAGACAAAAACTCAGGAAGTTACCGCAAATTATAATAAACAGTCCAGATTTAGATACATTCCGACCAAACCAGGCTAGCCTTTTCTCCCCCGCAGTTTCCAGTCGTTTAGGCTAATCTAAGCTGTCTGTAGTTTTCATTGTTAGCCAACAGGAATGAGCGCTGTCTATTTTCTTATCTAGTTCAGCAAAATAAAGCATATAACATGATGGGAACTCATTGTGCATGTGAAGTGAAATTTGACTTCAAAAAGAAAGCATTGACATACCTGGTCGTTTGGGTGATTTAAGCTGTAAAAATGAGGAACACTTTTTTCAGGTTAAATATTTCGAAAAAGTCAGCTTTAAAATGGAAATGTCATAACATGGAGGAATTCAGAAACACTTACCTTATTAAGTGTTCTTAAATCTTCCATTATCTGATCGTCTGTTAACAAGTAATTTAGCTGAGGTTTGAAGAGTTAAGGAAAGCATTTCTTTTTAAACACAGCTCAGCCGAGGAATTCAGCAAGTTTCACAGGCGAACTCTGACTGAAGACCTATCTGGACAAAGTACATATAATTCTGAATATTTAACCTCTCGCATATTTGGCTAAAGAGACAGCTAAGTGTAGCCAATCAGACATTGCAAGGTTATGTGAAGGATATCTGGTGCAGGTTTTCTCCGTTTGTCCGGTATAGGGACTGGATCGTTGGGCCGTCTCCTCAGCTTCCGCGTCATGATAGGTTTTACCTCCATCGAGTCTATGCATGAAAAACATAACCAAACTCAGATCCAACAAACAAAAGTGTTCAAATTTTACAAAAATCTCAACATCAAAAACAACTTCCCTCACAGACAATTGAAAAAAATAAAATTTAGCAAAAACTTAAAAATTGATTGTATCCGACAGTCCTACTTTAAATCACACAACTTTATATTAGAAACTTCTACTACCACCGACATACTTTTTTTTTAAACCCCAATTTCTCTGTCATCTCCGAGGCAAGTCCCTGATTAATAGCCCTGTTCCGGCTCCCTTACCGCCTGTCAGCTCCATTGTTAATTTTTCGTTCTCGATCATCTTTTTCTTTTCCTCCAGCTCTGCGATTAGGTTTTCCTTCAGTTCAACCTTTTTATCGTCAAACTCCTTCACCGCCGCCTTCTTCTCCTTGATGTAGTTCCTCTCCACCTGCTCTGTCTGCGGAAGGTTGAGAGATGGAAAATTGGGGGGGAAAAAAAGGAGTGGATGTTATCCTTGTAATATCAAAAATTTAGTAAAATAAGAGTATATTCAGTATAAACTACATCAGTAGATAACTTACACTCACCTCAAGCTGGAGAAACAGATCTGTAAAGGAGGAGAAAAACACGACTGGTCAGTTCAATGTCTTTATACATGAACTATTAGATCTAACTGTTTTCAACGATACTAATATCTTTAGCGAGTGTATATAAACTAAAAAAAACAAGGGCGGAAAAATTCCCCCAGTAATTAAGAATGCTTTTGGCAGTGTTATGTTCAATTGACTTATTCATGAATGCAACTACTGTCCTCCACTGGGGCTATTGTTGGTCAATTACCAGAGCCTGTGAGCCAGAGCTGATGGCACAAAAGCCACGAGTCAGAGAAAAATAAACAGTTTTAATTCAAACAGTCAACTGGTGGAAGATGGACCGACAGGTTGGGAGAAGGGGATAGGAAGACAGCTCAGTCCTTTTCATAACAATTCAGGTTTACGTTCCTGTAAGTTATCTACATTATGAGGTCTTTAACTGGGTATACACACGTTTTAAATCACCCTTTGTGTGCATCCAAAATGTACAACAATTAAGTTCACAATTGATAGTTCAATTGTCCACTTGTAACATTGTTGTAAACAAAAACAAAAAACTTTCTGCTGGGTCCATTGACAGTTAAAATAAAGTTTTATTTCAACCAAAATAATGGCTGCATCATGTTCAGTACTTACTTAAACAGAAAGCACAGCAAAGGAAAGACTGTGGGTCAGGACGACGGTCAACAACAACATGTGAAAATACTAATGAAGAAGGCATCATGTGGGAAACCAGCGGTCTAACTGATTAAACAATAAAACCAAAATTCCAGGCATGCTAGAGATTGAATTAAATAATTGTTCATTGAAAAATGTATCTGGGTTAGAACAATCATCATCTCATCTTGCCTGCATTTCGGAGTCTTTCTTTATACTGCTGGTCCAGCTTCTTCATCCTCTTCTGATACTCCTGCAGTGTTCCTGCAAAGAGAAAGCATAGTTCACATTATGAAGATATTCCAATAGAAACTTTATTATTAAATGCTGTCATCAATATTCATTGAGAACTTAGCAACATCTTGTTATCCTATACCTACACATATCACCCACCCACAGTTTAGACTATAGAACACCGACATTGCAGCTGAAATTTTAATTTACAAAGAGCCCACAAAATGTCACTGGACAGTTTCTAAAGTCATCATAAGTCAGAGCAATTAAAGTTCAAATGACAGCTGACGGTGCTACAGTACCTTGCAACAGTCGGAAACAGCTTGTATCAGTATATAACAGACATACCTTATAATGAGCCGTTTATAGTGGTGGACTTTTGGCTACAAAGAGAAACCAGCTGAGCAAGTGGTGATAACTCATGACTGCAACAGTGGCAAGACTTTTAAACTGCCTCCAAAGCAAGATGATGTAATCCCGACATAATGAGTAAGCCGAGGCCAGTCAAAAAACGTGGCTGTGTCCTCCAACAAAAAACTCCAATGAATATGAATCCCACCCACGCTGAAACAAATCCCATCCAACAAGATAAAGAGCAGTCAGTCAGTCATTCACATTTGGAAAATTCCTGACACACTTTCTAGTCACAAAAAAGAAGAAGCGGTTACCTTCTTGTAACTGCGTCAACTGTCTTTTGAGAGAGGCCAGTTTGTCTTGGTACATTCTGCAATGAAACAAAACAAGCGCTAATATCACATTCAGTGCAAACATTCACCTTCAGATGGCTTTTATTGAAAAAGGTATAAAAAAACAGCTGATCGGCGGTTGGTACAACACTTACTGCTCTTTGATTTCAACATAGTCGTCCTCGTCATGCTTGGCGAGGTCCGTTTCGCTGGCATCTTCTGTGTCTGCAAAAGGGCATGATAGGAGAAAAAAAAACATGTATAAAAAAAACATTCATAACTCACCGTCTTAAAACCCCACAACATGTCATCATTTCAGCAAATTATAATATACTTATAACAAGGTAAAAATAAGGAGTACAAATATAATATCAAAGAGACCTATACATAACAGCAACAATAAACATAAATGTAGCAGTGTAACAAGAGTAGTTGCATAGTTCCATTGACAGAGAGACAGACAGATCTGCGCAGATCAAAAGACGTGCGTGGCACTGGTAAGGTAATGGTGAACTCTGTTTGGTAATGCCCTCAAATGTGTTAGATTATGAAACCTGGGGGGAAAAATACAAATTTGCCATGAAATATCATACGCACGTATTGTTCACTGTATAATACTGTATCGACTTTTGCTAGGGGGAGAAAGTTCAGCTCGACAAAGCTAAGGTTTTGGGAATGTAATCCAATGTCATTAATATAACGATCGATAGCAATATAGCTCTATTACTTTGAGTGTCAAGCATTTGCCGCATGGTTGGGATTAATCAGCAAAGGTCCCACTGCTAACTTGGTCGTGCTGTCAGTCCGAAGACAAACTCTCCAAAGGCAAAGCTGGCATGTTCTTGCGATGTGGCAAAAACTTGTGTGGGAGAACCCACCGGCCGAACACTGAGCACAAGAGAGTTATGGTAAGGCCTTGTTAACTCGGTGTGTTAAAGCTGACACAGCAGCTTTCATTTTCGGTTAGCATTACTGCGCTAGCTTAAGTTAGCACAGTTTTAAAAAAGAAAATAGAAACCCCGATTGTAGAGCGTACGCAGTTTAAACACAACACAACCCCCGGGGACGAGCTAACAAACTAAAGTCAGCTGTTCGCGTATTGAAGTCAACGTCGTGGGGGTAAACTTAGCTGACCTTGTAGTGCTGTCATCGCCTTGGTTGCCTCTTGTCTTTTGCTTTCTTTCGTCCTGTCTCAGTGGATAGTGTGAAAAGGTGCAGCGCAGTGGACACAGCCTGCCTGACTGCAGACCTGTCAATGATCCGGGCTAACACTACGTAGTAAGCTAGCTGGCTAATTGACGCTATGTGCCCCATTTGACGTATAATTTATTAAAATGTGTTGTAGTGCCAGTCGGGCTGAAACATGCCTTAAGGTAGCTTCACTTAACTAAACAATTTTAGCCCAATACTATCGAGCCAACCTGGGAAATAAAGCTGTTGTTCAAGCGTTACCGTTATACTTGAAACGGTAGCTAGTTAGCATGTAAACAAAGTCGAGTTAAATCGTTGGTGATACTGTTGGTTAATTTCCTCCCCACAATAGAAACTTTCAGAAAGTGTTTAGCGTTTTTTGTGGGTTTTTACCACATCACCTGCTGCTTATAAAGTATGCATTTCCCTGTCGGTAGTCCAGCGGCTAACTTGTTGCTAAGCTAACTACGTGTGGCTGATGCTTTTCCGTGCGTTTGGTGCAGGCAGTTACATTTTAGCTACGGAAGTGCTAAAAATAAAAAATAAAATATCTGATACACGAGAAAATTATCCTCACTGGAGTGTAGTCGGCACGCCACTTTAAACGATGCATTTAAATAATCTAGCTAGATGTTTGCGATTATCGCGCGTTTCCGTCAATTTTCCAACAATTAGACCGAGCCTGAGATTTTTGGGTCAATTGTTTTTTGTTATGTTACCTTCTTCTGAGTCTCTCCCCCTGAAACTTCGATCGTCGTCGTCGTCCACGCTGTCAAGTTCTTCCTCGTCGTTGTAATAATCCACCATTGGCGATAACAAAGTCGAAGCCATTTATATTTGCTTTGGAAAAATGTAAACAAACACAAAATAAACAATCGATCCGTGTTTTGCAGCTTCGCTTGGAGCAGCGCCTACAACCGGGCGGACCTCTGCGCGCCAAGCTGCCCGACCTTATGCCTGTATGCAATGTCTGTACTATTCACGTTTACATTTAAATGACATGTTTAATCAGACTTTCACAATATGCATATTAATATGGGAGGTAAGTGCAAATAATCAGGGATAATGATATACACACATTGGAATATACGGTAACATATTTAAATAGGCATATTTCCGAACACAAAAAGTTGTGGGCCCTCTTTGTTTTGGCTCCCTCTCATCAAGAAAGTGAAATCCACGGTTTTTTATTAATGTATCCATCACCGCTGAAGATATGCTGTGTTCCAGTGTTTAAACATTCTTTATCTAGGGGTAAACCGAAACTGTTTATCCTGTATATTAATGATATCTGTAATGTTTCCAATGTCTTGAGGTTGGTTCTATTTGCTGATGACACTAATATGTTCTGTTCTGGGGAGAATTTAAAACAACTAGAAGAAATCATCAATAAGGAAATGAGCAAAATAAAAACATGGTTTGATAAAAACAAACTATCATTAAACTTAAGCAAAACAAAAATAATGTCATTTGGTAACTATAGAATGAACACGCAAATAAATATCAATATAAATGGAGTTGAAATTGAAAGAGTTTACGAAAATAAATTTCTTGGGGTTATAATAGATGATAGATTCAGTTGGAAATCACACATTACACACGTACAATCAACACTATCAAGAAGCATTTATGTATTAAACAAAGTAAAACAGGTTCTAGATCAAAAATCACTCCGTATTCTCTACTGTTCACTAGTCTTACCATACCTCAGTTACTGTACAGAAGTCTGGGGCAACACGTACAAAACGTCATTACATTCACTTACTATTCTCCAAAAAAAAGCAATCCGCATTATTCACAATGTGAGATATCTGGATCATACTAACCCATTATTCATATGGTCAAAATTATTAAAATTCACAGATCTGGTGGAATTTAAAACTGCACAGATAATGTTTAAGGCTAAAATCAACATATTACCCTTAAATATACAAAAATTATTCAGTGATCGTGAGGGGGGTTATAATTTAAGGGGAAAATTAAATTTCAAAGTGAACAGCGTCCGTACGACCAGGAAAATGTTTTGCATTTCAATATGTGGTGTAAGACTATGGAACAGTTTGAGTGGGGAGATCAAGGAATGTCCAAACATTAACCAGTTTAAAATAAAATACAAAGAATTGATTTTCACAAGGTACAGGGATGAAGAAGGTGTTTAACATAGTGTATATGTTTACATGTATGTATATTTGTATATATTTGACGGTATTTATATAATATTGAATGTTTAATTAGATATTATTATTATTATTATAAGATTACTTGACAATCTTGTTAGATAAATACGACGATATTATTAGATAAATATGCAATTGGTAAGAAATTGTATCATATTGAAAACTAATATATATTAATATGTATTATTATTTTTCAATTATTATTACATCATTAATAAGGAAGCCAAATAGTCATTATAGATATATAAATCAGGGAGAAGGGGTGAGATTAAATAAGTTTTCTTCTTCTCACCCCTTTTCGAACAGGTAAAGCAAGTGTAAGACAGTTTATTTTCATTTGTGGTTTTCATTGTGTGTAAATATTACTTTATTGTAACTGTCCACTTGTTTCATTTATTTTATTGTTTATTATTGCTTTTTTATTTTTTATAATTTACTTGTTCGAAATAAAAAAAAATTCAATTCAATTCAATTCAATTCAACCCCATCGCTCGGAGGATATGCACCAGAATAGCTGCGAACGTCCTTAGCCCAACATATATTTAGCCATTCAACTGATTAATGATATTCTCTCCCATATGTTGATAGAAGTGCAGTTTCAAAGCTTTCACCACACTACTAAGTTCCGACCGTATGAGAGCTAGATATATACTTTCCGCCCTCGACTGATAGCTTATTGTTGCTCAAACGTACTGTGATGTATGAAATACTTTTCACCCGTGAGAATATTCACGAGTCTTTTACATGGTAGGATTATATAAGTAATATAGATGCACAGTTGTATATCATTTCTGTTTACTCTAGTGTCTGTGAATAAAAGGTTGTTTTATTTGTGGACAGACAGAGGGTTCTTACATGATAGTTATACATGGATCAGTCTTTGTCTAAGATTATTCCAATCTATCGTTATCATCAAACATATCGTAGACACAACTTGACTTTCAAACAGTTTGGAGACAATCAGCCTACATTATTGGTTCTATCTGGTCACTGTATACACAGACATGGAAATGGTTTTCAAGGCAATTTCCTCTATATAGCACATTTAAAACAGCAAGTTAAATCATAGTGTAAAATGAAAAGTCTTAGCACAACATTCAAAACAATGAGCAAATAACTTGTGCATCCAGCTCATTAGTTCTGAGTATTGTTCTGTGACTTGATTATCTGGTGGAAATTAAAAGCACACAAAACACAGTCCACAAAAGGAATTCTTGGAAAAAGCAGGTTTACTTATTATAGTCAAGTAAAACATATGAAAAAAACAATATCAAATAATTTGAAGAATACCAAAATATATTATTTTAGGTTATGTTTTATCATTGAAAAAAACACAACACTCACCTAAAGGTTTATTTTAAAGATTAAATAAACTTTAATGCAACTTGACCAACAGGAATGTAGCAATGGCAAATATGTATCTTCAGTAAATAAACAACTTTGGAGTGGAGGTATAAATCTATGGTTTCTATTGTATATAATAATCTTCAATGATTTTTTCAAGTTTGAGATTTGAGTCAAGCTTTTCCCCCAAGAGCTGCATATATGTGTATCCTCAGCCCTATCAGTTCTTCTGTGTTCTCACCATGAACCACTAGAACTGAAACGACCCCCACAACTGGATAATTCTTGTTTGACACTTAATACGTCAAAAACAGTTTGCATGTATTTCACTATACGCAAAAAGACCACTCAAGAGCCAGACATATTTGTTAAGGGAGAAAGGCTCAAGGTAGTAGAGGATTTTAAATACTTAGGGGTCATTGTTGACTCCCATTTAAGTTTTAAAAAACATATTAAAAAGGTCAATGGTCGAGTTAAAATGAACCTCGTACATTTTAAGATAATAAGGAATCAGTTGACCACAGAGGCAGCGAAACTTTACTTCCACTCAATGATTTTAACTCACATCTCATATTGCTTGACCACCTGGTCCCAAGCAAATACAACTGCCCTGTCACTGATTCGCAAATCCTATAAAAAGGCTCTTAAAATTCTGGACAAAAAATCTAATTTATACCATCACTGTCCCATCATACAGAAGTATGGTTTATTTAGTCTGGACAATTTTATTTCTTTTTCAAACTGCTGTTTATTTTTTAAAATTGTAAATGATCTTGCTCCCCCCCTCTTAAGAAATTTGTGAGTCTGAGTAGAGCAGAAAACAACACAAGAGCATCATCTAGAGGGGACTCATTAAGTGTGTTTAGAAGGACCACTTTTGGTCAAAGTGCCTTTTCTGTAAAAACAACAGGGCTATGGAACAGTATTCCTGTAGGTATTAGGCAAAGCAACACACTCAGTAGTTTTAAATCAGGTCTCAAGAAATGGCTAAAAACAAGGCAGCGATGTGAACATTTTTAGTCATTTATCTCATGTTTGGTGTTTTATGTTTACTTTATTATACATCTTGTTTTGGTGTATTCTTTTAACTAGATAGGCCTTCTTGGTCATGCAATATTGTGAGCCTATATTTGCACATTGGGCACCTTTTAATTGTATTATCAAATTCTTGTATTATTATTCATTTTAATCCTTTTTGTTTTTAGTTTAACACCAATTCCTGTCCAGGGACTACAGACGAAAATTAGCCATGTGGCTATAATCTGGCTCAATTGTATATTGTGCACTGTCCCTGCTAAATAAACAATAAATGAAATGAAATTAAACTTTAGTGAATACAAGGCTACTTGAGAGTATGCCATCTCTTGTGTTTTGACAAATCAGACGAACTAACAAATCTTTTTCCACAGATCTTGCAGATGTACGGCTTTTCACCTGTGTGGGCTCTTCTCATGTGGATTTTCAAGTGAGCAGTTTGCCGAAAAGCTTTCCCACATGTTGTGCAAGTATACGGCTTCACACCTGTATGGATGGTCATGTGCCTGCTCAATGATCGCTGGTGACTAAATGTTTTCCCACATGTATTGCAAGTAAACGGCTTCTCACCTGTATGGATGGTCATGTGTGAGTTCAATGTATCTTTTTGACTAAATGTTTTACCGCATGTCTTGCAAAGGAACGGCTTCACACCTGTATGGATGATCATGTGTCTCTTGAATTCTGACTTAAACAGAAAACCTTTCCCACAAGTGTCACATTTCAAAGACTTTTCACCTGTGTGAGCATTGTTACTTTGACTTTCCTTTTTGCGTCGTCTCTTCTTCCGTTCAGGCTGTGTGTGTCTAGTCAAACCTGAGTCTCCATCTTTGCCTCCTTTGTGATCTTGGCTCTCAGCTAAATGAGAGTTGTTGGGGAGGAGCTGCTGGTCCCTGTTTGCTTCTGATACCACAGAGCTTATAACTGGCATTTTGACTACAGCCTGTTTCTCTGGTTCACGTAGAGTGTTTCCAGCATTCAGGTACATAGTCTGATCTTCACTGTGGTCACTTTCCTCATTAGTAGGAGTCAACATAAAGGCCTCAGTCTCCTGCTTCAGTCCAAGCTGCTCTCCCTCCTGACTGCTGCAGAGTTCCTCCTGTTCCTCTTTAATCTGTGGAGGCTCTGGCTCCTCTTGGTCCAGACTGGAGTTCCTCTCCTGAACACAGAGCTGCTGGTCAGCGAGAACCTCCTCCTCCTCCGTACAGACATGTTGCTGTGGGAGCTCTGGAGGGACAGAGGACAAAGGGATATGATACTACTGTGATGGTGTCATGAGAGGAAGACAGTAGCAATGTGTATTTAATAGGGCTGTCAAGCGATTCAAAATTTTTATCTAATTAATTACAGGCTCTGTGATTAATTCATCTAAATTAATCGCATACTTTTATGATACTTTTATGCCTGTTTATAAACGGCTGAATAGCCTACTACAGTTTCTCTCTCTCTCTCCGTCTCTCTTAACTTCTGTCTCCTCCCCTCAGTCAGGTTTCGAACTAGCGCCAAATTGTTTCAAAAAAACAAGCAGACTAAATGACGACTTTCCATCTCCCACAACTGAGCCGATTCATTCACCATCGTCGTACTACTCATAGGCAAAAATATTGACACACACACACATACACACACGGGGCGGGTGTTCGTTTATACAGAGACAAGACAGCTAGCAAACAAGATTGAGACACACGGGGGAAGATTGAGAGACACTATTTTGAACCTACATTGTTGCACCCACTAAATCAATAATGCACAGACACTGCGGAGAATAAAGTAAGATGTCTTCCTACCTTCATGCTTATTTGCCCGAAGCATCCCATAAACCGTCCATCGAGCGCGCCTCTCGCCCCCTTTCCCCTGCGGGCCGTGTAAGCAATTGGCTACAGGCCGCGCAGCACTTTTGCACCATGTCAAAGTGCATTATAGAAGTGCGATTAATCTGCGTTAATTTTTCTGTGATTAATTAATCGAAATTAACGCGTTAATTTGACAGCCCTAGTATTTAATCAATTGGGATGAAATATTTAACCTTCCACCAGTGTTAACTTCCCGTTACCATCTCTTGTGTTAATGGGTCGGTTTTGACCCGTGTCTGAAATCAACTGCACAAAAACCTAAAAACAATGATCTATCATCCAATTTGTTTCTCATCTCTTGGTTACCTTGTTAGGATTCCATATCCATGAAATTATTGTTTTTTAAATATTTTCGGTGTAGGCCGCTGGGCCTTTTTTTGTCAGTATGCCCCTCAATTTCAATTAAAAAAAATGTAAAATGAAAAATCAAGAGAATCATATAAATAAATATGTTGTTGTTGTGTTATCTGAGGGGTAGGAGAACACATTTCTTAACTAAATTAGTTTTATTTTTTTTTCATATTAATTTATTGACTATAGTAACATCTACGGTGGTACTGGTAAATTTCGATCCATATTTATTTCAGAAAAGAGCAAAAAGCCTATTATTTCAGAAATATACAAACACACAATGAAAACCAGAACAAGTCATAACACAAAATAAAGATTTGTAAGGTCAAACAAACAATAAGCAATCAACAAATCAAACCAATCAAAATCAATTACTAGTTTCAAAACTAGTAAAAAAAAACTAGTAAAAGTCTCTGTGTGCATGTGTATGTTGTGATCAGATGTGGGGCAAAAAGCAACACTTTTAGTGTTCTTTGCAGAGATATATCTTGCAGGTGAAGCACAATACGTTTGTCTTTCTGTCCTTAGTGCTTCGGCAGACCTGACACCTCTTTCTTTTATTATCAGGTGGCCATTTTCACCAAACACACGTGATTGGGAGAGGAGCTGGCTGTCATTAGGCTCGTTCGACCTGTCGCCGTCTTGCTAAGACCTGCGCAATTATGACGCTCGTCTTGCTGAGCGCACTGCATTATGGTTAGACTTTTTGTCCCACTTGCACCAGGGCCCCAGGACACTGCCTTTTCCGAGCAACCAGCATGGACTAGTGGCCAACCCATTAGTACTGCATGCTGTGAATGGGAGCTTATTTTCCATGAAAGCCCTAAGGCAGATTTTCCCGTCCACACCAATACAAGCGGCGAACAAGATTGTGTCGCCGCAAAATTTTTCTGGATATCAATCATAGGCTCAAACTTATCTTTAGACCATATACTATTAAACCTGAAGTTTTTTCATTTCAAAACGCCACATCAAGCGTTTTATTAGCCCAACGGCTTTTAACGGCTTTCAGTTTGTTTTCGAGGGAGGAGGAGGGAGTGGGCAGCCCGCTACGCTTGCCGCCCGTTGCCGCCCCCTCTTTCTTGATAGGTCGATGGCGCCACTACGTCATACACTCGGGCGTGCCAGGGCTCTCATGAAAGCAATATGGCAGCTTCCTTGTTGCTTCTCTGCGCCAATGAGAAGCTTTCATAGGAATGAATGAGCGCCATTTTTCAATACGGTGTCCATTTCTTTATATGTCCATGACTTGCACCCGTGGCTGGCTGCGGCTCGGCTGCTTGAGACTTTGAAGTCCCGCGGTATCAAGACGGACACAGACACTGGAGCAAGTCGCTGCAGTTGCTCCCCACGGGCTGCGGGAGCGAAATGTCTGATGGGAAACGTCTTGCTGACAGGCGGAGCTGAGCGCTAATTGGGAGTTTAAACCTCGTGCCTTTGATGCGTTTCCCCAATTGGTTAGGCAAAAGTCTGACATCACCGCTCAAAATTAAATTACGATCCATTCTTTTTGATTTTAATTTATGTTTAATCATTAGGCCGCCACAATATGCATTTAAGCAGAAATGTACTTAATCAGAGTTAAACCTCTGAACCCTTGACATAGAAATAATTTGGATGTGTAACTCTCCTGTATAGATATATTTAAAAGTGAACACAAACTTGAGTCACATAAGATCTTGGTGAAGTGATTTTTATACCATTAAGATTAAATCATAGGCTTATTTCAAGTGATCTAAATGGTCTGGGGATTGTATTTTACATGTAGTGTTGCAAAGCCAGACCAAAACTACAACAAGTAGTTTGTTTGTTACACATCATAATACAGTTCATCATATCCATCTCTACAATAATAATAAGGGATCTTTTCTTAGACCTTCTTTATTTAGGCCGATCATATTCGTTATGTGAAGGGAGAAATACTAAACCTCCTTTATTTGGATTTGTAAATTATTCTTGTAAATTATTCTTTATCACTTAAAAGTAGGTGTTCTAGTAAAGTAACAAGAAAGATAAAGATGTGTGGGGAATGGGGATATTAGCTTATATCTCGTTTCTTGTTTTGAAAATGCCCCTCGCTTTTAAAGTGTTTACTCGTCTTTGTGTTGTGTTCTGCTTCTAATCGGTTGTAGCATGTGTGACTCTCCTGCGAATATGTTTCTAATAGGCCTTCAAAATAAAACTAGAAAACGAACTGCATCCGCAACAAGGACGCTACTTCCGACTCGGAGCTGTCCGGCTTCAGTCAGGCATTTTCGTCACTCCCCCGACTGCACTCGGCTACTCTCGTCTACTTTCCAGACGAGCTGAAAGTTAGGTCGAACGAGCCTATTGTGTTGGCTGACAGTGCACTTATGATTTCAGTTTTGGCTCTAATTATTGTCTTTTAAATCTTATTTTACAACAGGGTCAAAACCGACCCTGACACCACAAAGGTTATAATTTCCACCAGAGCATTTTATAATTAAGTGAAAAAAAAAGATTGTGTTGAAATAGAGGTTCCTGACAAAGTCAAAAGGGCTTGGTGCAATAAACATAGGGCCAGTTTCACAGACATGGATTTAGCCTAGTCCTGGACTTAATAGAATTTTGAATGGAAATTGTCCATTGAAAGTACAATTTAGTCCAGAACTAGGCTTAATCCATGTTTGTGAAATGTATGTGGTTCTTTCATGCATTTGAAATCCAAAACGGGTCGGTGGTGACCCTACCACAAGAGGAAGGTTAAGCCAAAGTATGCATTTATTATTATCAAAATAACTCAGTGTTCCTCACCTATCCGGTGTAACTTTATTTCAGGTTTCCAAGTGATATCCAGCAGTATGCGCTGACGATCTATCTCTTCCTGGAACTCGACAACAGTTTTTTGAAAAACTCCGAATATTTCTTCAGCAGCAGAAGTGAGGCGCTGGTTGACAAACTCTCTAAAACTCTCAGTTGAAGGCATTTTCCCTTAGTAACAGATTAAACTGTGAGCCGCCACTACAATATCGTCCTCGAGCTCAATCAATAAGCTACTGTAGCTCCTTTGCTAACGCTACGAGCGCCTGTGTTGTTTACTTCCGCTGGATGTTACACTGATAAGTTCCGACAGTACGAGAGCTGGAGATTTACTTTCCGCCTTCAACTGATAGCCTACGGTTGCTCAAACATACTCTCAGACTGTAACGCATGAAAATAATTGACTTCGAATTTAAAAGAAAATCCCACGTGTCGTATAAGGGCCCGTGTCCACCTAACGCCTTTTTCCCACCGCAAGCGCCTTTTTTCAATTGATTCCCAATGAGAAGCGGCCGCCTCGGGAAAAGGCGGCCGCTCTGAGAAAAGGCGCAGCGCCCAGCGGTTTTTTTCGAGCGCTTTTTGTCTTTTTGTGCGGCCGCTTCGAGATTTGCAAGTTGAAAAAAGTTTAACTTTTCAGAAAGGCGGTGGGGACGTCACCGCCGCTTTTTTCAAAGGGCCAATCAGATAGTAGATCGTCGGGACTCGTCGCCTTGGCAACAAAGAAGACGGAAGAGAAACTGCTTTTTCCGTCTCTGTTTACCCGAAACTGTACGAAAATAGTGACTTAAAATGACCAGAACAGAGGGAGGCGAGCCTGTTTGTGGGAGCAGATTAGGCGAACACTTGATTCTCTGTATTTTTTATCTCCTACGGATCGTTTCATGCGCACACATCAGCCTACAACTTGCTCCGTGTGTGTTTGCAGGAGCCGCGATAACTCCTTATCCAAACAGAGGATGGTGGAAAGTATTCTCTGTTTCATAAGACTACTCATATTAAAATGTAACGATTTAAATAGAAAACAGCAAACCTAAACAGTTAAACCAGTGTTGATAGGTCTGACTGACAGGTGACGATCAGCATTTTCTCTCCCCCGATCACAGCACTCTCTCTCCCAGCTCATAAAACGCTTGAAAAAAGCGGTCGAAAAAACCGGTTGTAAAAAACGCTCAGTAGACACACTCCCGAGCGCACAGCCAGCGTTTAACGCTGGAAAAAGGCGTTAGGTGGACACGGGCCCTAAGGAATGTATCATTATCTTTTGTGAGGTCTCTGCTGGGACGATTCTGGATTTCTAGCTGAGAGTGTCCTTGCTCTTTTAAATTGAAAATAATTAATTTGCATTTGGTTTAATCCAACGTGTTTTATTTAAATACTTTTGACCTATGAGAATATTCCATTGAGTACTTTACATGGTAGGATTATATAAGTAATGTAGGCTATCTTTATCACATTTACTCTGTTACTTAAACATTTCATATGGAATGAAAATATAGATCATGCACAGTTGTATATAACTTCTGTCTACTCTAGTGTCTGTGAATAAAAGGTTGTTTTATTTGTGGACAGACAGAGGATTCTTACATATGTCTTAATCTCCAGCTCTGTTTTTCACTCTGCTTTAAGGTTCATCACAGGAGATGTTTATGACACACACCATTGTCTTTTATATGAAAAGGTTGGGTGGTCCTCCCTTAAAGAGAGACGTGACGCACATTGGCATGTTTTTATTTACAAAGCCTTGACCGGGAAGCTTCCTCGTTATTTAACAGAAATGCTGCAAATCTCAGATGGGCTTTATCAGACCCGCTCCACTGACATGCATGCTTTATGTCCCACAAGCCCGGTCTGAGCTGGGAAAGACAGCTTTTAGCGTCAGTGCCCCTGACTCCTGGAACAATTTACAGCAACAAATTAAACTAAATAACTTCACATCCTTTAACCAATTAAAACAAACTATCTTAAATCTGCCAAACTCTACCTGTAACTGTTTTAATTAGGCTATATTGTACTTTCACCCATTTCATTTTAATTGCTGCCACTTAATCTTCACCACTGTGTAAATGTTTCAATTGTTTTTCTCTTCACCTGTTGTTGTGTATTTGATGTATTTGCGTTGAATATTGTTTATGTATTGTTGTTTTTCCTTTGAATTTGTTTGAACTCGACGTCATTGAAAATGAGGGTCACCCCTCAATTGGTCTCTCGAGGATAAATAAAAGTTAAATTAAAAAATTTAAATTAAACATGATAATTATACATGGATCAGTCTTTGTCTAAGATGATTCCAATCTATCATTATCATCAAACATATCGTAGGCGCAACTTGACTTTCAAACAGTTTGGAGACAATCAGCCTAAATTGTAAGTTATATCTGGTCACTGCATACACAGACATGGAAATGCTTTTCAAGGAAATGTCCTCTATATAGCACATTTAAAACAGCAAGGCAAATCATATTGTAAAATGAAAAGTCTTAGCACACCATTCAAAACAATGAGCTAATAAGTAGTGCATCCAGCTCATTAGTTCTGAGTATTGTTCTGTAACTTGATTATCTGGTGGAAATTGAAAGCACACAAAACGCAGTCCACAAAAGGAATTCTTGGAAATAGCAGGTTTACTTATTATAGTCAAGTACAAAATATGAAAAAACGATATAAAATAATCTTAACAATACCAAAATATATTAATTGAGGTTATTTTTGGTCATTGAAAAAAACACACCACTCAGAGACTAACAGACCATTAAATAAACTGTAATGCAACTTGACCAGCTTGAATATCCAACACTATATAATTCATGACCAATTAATTAAGCTAAAATACATGTTTCTAACTGAAATATGTTCGGAAACTTCACATTAAATTAATGACATCATCTTTACAGAAAACATTTTGCAATTCACTTACAGGGATGTAGTAATGGCAAACATGTATCTTCAGTAAATAAACAAGTCTGGACTGGAGGTATAACTCTATGGTTTCTATTGTATATAATAATCTTCAATGATTTTTTCAAGTTTGAGATTTGAGTCAAGCTTTTCCCCCAAGAGCTGCATATATGTGTATCCTCAACCCTATCAGTTCTTGTGTGTTCTCACCATGAACCACTAGAACTGAAACGACCCCCACAACTTTAGTGAATACAAGGCTACTTGACAGTATGACATCTCTTGTGATGTGACAAATTAGACGAATCAACAAATCTTTTCTCACAGATCTTGCAGACGTACGGCTTCTCACCCGTGTGGACTCTTATGTGGATTTTCAAGTGACCAGTACGCCGAAACGCTCTCCCGCATGTCTTGCAAGTGTACTTCTTCACACCTGTGTGGATGGTCATGTGCATGTTCAATGAATACTGGTAACTAAACGTTTTCCCGCAGGTCTTGCAAGTATATGACTTCTCACCTGTGTGTGTTGTCATGTGGACTTTCAATGAACTGAGGAGTCTGAAACCTTGCCCACATGTTGTGCAAGTATACGGCTTCACACCTGTATGGATGGTCATGTGTGAGTTCAATGTACCCTGTTGACTAAATGTTTTGCCGCATGTCTTACAAAGGAACGGCTTCTCACCTGTATGGATGATCATGTGCCTGTTCAATGTACCCTGTTGACTAAATGTTTTCCCGCATGTCTTGCAAAGGAACGGCTTCTCACCTGTATGGGTGATCATGTGTTTCTTGAATTCTAAATGAGAGTTGTTGGGGAGGAGCTGCTGGTCCCTGTTTGCTTCTGATACCACAGAGCTTATAACTGGCATTTTGACTACAGCCTGTTTCTCTGGTTCACGTAGAGTGTTTCCAGCATTCAGGTACATAGTCTGATCTTCACTGTGGTCACTTTCCTCATTAGTAGGAGTCAACATAAAGGCATCAGTCTCCTGCTTCAGTCCAAGCTGCTCTCCCTCCTGACTGCTGCAGAGTTCCTCCTGTTCCTCTTTAATCTGTGGAGGCTCTGGCTCCTCTTGGTCCAGACTGGAGTTCCTCTCCTGAACACAGAGCTGCTGGTCAGCGAGAACCTCCTCCTCCTCCGTACAGACATGTTGCTGTGGGAGCTCTGGAGGGACAGAGGACAAAGGGATATGATACTACTGTGATGGTATCATGAGAGGAAGACTGTAGCAATATGTATTTAATCAATTGGGATGATATATTTAACCTTCCTCCAGTGTTAACTTTCTGTTACCATCTCGCGGGCCAATGGCGGCCCGCGGAAGCATATCTGGCGGCCCGCATTGAATTATGAATTATAAAAAAAAAAAATTATCATATTTTTATTTTTATTTATTTTTATTGAAACGCACGGAGGGGATGCGTCCCCCGTAACAGTAAAAACAGTACAGGGGTCGAAACACTTAAATATCCCTCCTAATTGTTTGTATTCATTCCCCACTTATTAAACTTGCGAAGTTCGGCTGGCCTCTGCCTCTCATTGCAGACGGCTGGTCAGCCTCCCGCAGTGCAGCAGGCAGTGTAGTGGTCCCAATGTAAGTTGTTAGATAGTGAGCTTGTCAAGCCCAATACGATGCACTTTCTCACATTCAAGGTGAATTAGATTAGGTCAAGTGTCTAAGGATGGATGCTAACAGCCTAAAGTTTAGCTAACAAACTAACGTTAGCTAGCTGCTGATAGCCATGGAACTATCTGCCTAGTTGACTGCTGATAGCCCAGCCTGTTTATTTACAATGTAGTGTCATAATAGTTAACACTGCTGCTGCATCATGAGTAGTGAGTTCTACAAAAAAACACTCCAAAAGGTGATACGTTTTCAATGTGTAGAAAGTTTTGAACAATAAAGTAGAATAAATATTTGAATGCAATACAGAATGCCGCAGTGCCTTGATTTATATTCCATTAGATGTGTGTCAATGGGAGCGAGTTGTCTTTTCCTTAACATTTCCACCATAAATAAATATAGAAGACACAAATTACTGCATAAAAATTAACCAAAATGCACAAAATGAAGTGTTCGAACCTCAAATTTTTCTGGGGGACAACCCACAGACCCCCGCTTTTAATGTGTGTTCCCCAATGTTGAAATGAGACCTAGCCCTTCATTTATTACTTTAAATTTGTTAATTACACAGTATTGGATGCTGACCAATACATGTAAACTGTAAAGACGCAAAGACGCTGGCCATTGAAATTATTTCAGTTTTATATTTTTTTTTCCTTCGGCGGCCCTCGGTCGAATGTTGGGTTCCTAAATTGGCCCTCAGCTATCAAAAGTTTGAGAACCCCTGTGTTAACGGGTCGGTTCTGATCCGTGTCTGAAATCAACTGTAAAAAAAAATTAAAACAATTATCTATCACCCAATTTGTTTCTCATCGCTTGGTTACCTTGAAATTATTGTTTTTAATATTTATGGTTGTTGAGTCAAAAGTCAAGTAAGCTAAAGTCAAAAGAAATCATGACACCCGGAGGACAAGTGGGGTAGTGTATTGACTCCCTAGTAAGGAGAGGAAAATCCCCAAAACCAACTCCAGCTGATTAGCTGACTGAGATCACCTGCCTGCAGCTTTTTCAGCAGGATCACTCACTCTGCACTCAGTGGTGATTCAGACAACAAAGGAGAAAGAACTATCCAGCTTGGGTCAAACCATGAAAGGCTACTGGTATGGATGAACCAAAATTATATTGTGTTGAAATGTTAAACTGGATAAACTGGAGGTACATGGTAATCATATATTGTAAAGATTAAAACACTTAAGTTAAAGTTAATAACAATTATGAATTGAATAATAGATTATGTTAAAATATGACTAAACCATTTAAGAGATTTGTTTGTTGAACGTAATGATGGTTGTGCATTTCTGTTTGTGTTTGAAGGTTTTCAACCTAATAATTCCTGCCACAAGAAAATAAAAGTGAGAGAAGGAAAAGAGTTGTCCCATTGCTTTCTTCATGGTTGGCCAGGCCATTTTTCAAGTTTGGGCAGAAGCTGGACAAAGTAAATGTGGTAGCCGAATTCCCCGTCGCGACTAGGACAAAGGGTGAAGCCAGGACAATCATCATTGTGGTTCAAAGAGGTTTATTTCAGGAGATTTCCATCAGACATTTACAGAGGATTTCATGGAGCATCGAAGCAGCCTGAGGCCGCAATGGCACTGAAGTTGCTAGTTACAGGACCCGTTTATATCTGTGTGTGTGGGGTATCATGTGTCTTAATATCTGCAAATAGACATATCGTTTCATTGCTTGTGCAACACCAGTCAAACACACGTCCATCTAGGGATCTGACGTTAACCTTTAGAGTCTATCTGCTCAGCACTCTTGATGAATACCATTCAAATCTACCACATTCCTCCATTTAGAAGTAACTACTTCTACCAAAATCAGATGTAACCATACATATTTGAATGGCCTAACAGAAACCCCCAAGAAAACACAGAAACACTCTTTATGAGTAATGTAGGAGACAATGCATAGGTGTAACACATTACTGCAGCAAACTACATATGAATGGGACCAACAATGCAACTGCTTAAACACTGAACGAAGATAAAATGAGAATAGGGTGCGAGAGCCCTCTGCAGCCGAATCTCAAGAGTCTCAAATTCAGATATTTTTAGCCATGGTCAGCTTGCATGGGAAATGTAGTCCATCCAACTTTGGCACAGAGGATGACTCCTCCATTTGATAATTGGCAGACTCCGCCAGACGTGGAATTTGGTGGCCAGCGGCCCAGGAAAGTCCAAGCTGGCATGCGGTTGGTATGCGTTTAGCCATCTCCTCTATCAGCCATGACCACGGAATGCACTTGCGACAGCGCGGGGGCAGTACCCCGAGCAGTCAGCTTTCTTGATGACAGACATTGGTCTCCAATCTTTTTCCTCATTTTCTTAGCGTACAGAAAGCACAGAGCGACGTAACAAGCTCGAATCCAGTCCAGCCTTTTTCCCAAAGTCTTAGTCAATAAAACAAGCACACGGTTCTTTCATATAACAGTGGAACTACTGGATACCTGGCCATAACGGAGCCTCTGTGTTTAGTCCCCCAGCCCGGACGCTCACGCCGTGACCTTGAACTTGGCACAGAGCACTATCAGCCGTTTACACCTCATCTCCCGTAGCAGTTCTCAGTTATTTTTAGGTACTGGAACAGACATGAACCTTTCAACTTGAGCGTTCATCTGGGATTCCCACTTCGTTCTGCATTTCCTCTCATCAGATGATTTCCGTCCAAGTACAGGTAGATTACATTGTGTTCCTGTCATATCCGTTATCGTGACGCCAAATGTGGTACCCGAATTCCCCGTCGCGACTAGGACAAAGGGTGAAGCCAGGACAATCATCATTGTGGTTCAAAGAGGTTTATTTCAGGAGATTTCCATCAGACATTTACAGAGGATTTCATGGAGCATCGAAGCAGCCTGAGGCCGCAATGGCACTGAAGTTGCTAGTTACAGGACCCGTTTATATCTGTGTGTGTGGGGTATCATGTGTCTTAATATCTGCAAATAGACATATCGTTTCATTGCTTGTGCAACACCAGTCAAACACACGTCCATCTAGGGATCTGACGTTAACCTTTAGAGTCTATCTGCTCAGCACTCTTGATGAATACCATTCAAATCTACCACATAAACCCCATAATAACTTGTCAATGGTGTATGCGTCTGGGCCTTTTTTTGTCAGTATGCCCCTCAATTTCAATAAAAATAGATTGTAAAATGAACCTCAAGAGAATCATATGAATAAATATTTGGTTGTTGAGGGGTATGAGAATACATTTAACTAAATTTGTTTTCTTGGGACTGGGGCAAAGAAGGACAACTACCCCAAACATACAGCTAGATCTACAATGGAATGGTAAATCAAAGCATAGTCATGTGTTAGAAAGGCCTGGTTAATATCCAGACGTTAATCCAATAAAGAATATCTGCCAAGACTTGAAAATTGCTGTTCACACAGACGCTCCCCCTCCAATTTGATGCTCAAGCTATTTTGCAAAGAAGAATAGGCAAACATGTCAATATCTAGATGTGCCAAGCTGGTAGAGACATACACCCATATAATTGCAGCTGTATTTGCAGCAATAGGTGGTTCTACAAAGTATTGACTCTGGGGGGCTGAATACTTTTGCACGCCACACTTTTCAGTTTTTTATTTATTAAAAAAATAAAAACAAGGTATCATTTTGATTCCACTTCACAATTATGCTCACTTTGTGTTGGTTTATCACATACAATCCCAATAAAAAAATGTTACGTGTGTGGTTATGTGGAAAAGTTTAAGGGGTATGCATACTTTTGCAAGGCACTATATGTGGTTCTTTTATGCATTTGAAACCCACAACGGGTGTGTGGCGACCCTAACACAAGAGGAAGGTTAAACCCAAAGTATGCATTTATTATTATCAAAATAACTCAGTGTTCCTCACCTATCCGGTGTAACTTTATTTCAGGTTTCCAAGCGATATCCAGCAGTATGCGCTGACGATTTATCTCTTCCTGGAACTCGACAATAGTTTTTTCAAAAACTCCGAATATTTCTTCAGCAGCAGAAGTGAGTCGCTCGTTGACAAACTCTCTAAAACTCTCAGCTGAAGACATGTTCCCTTAGTAACAGATTAAACTGTGAGCCGCCACTACAATATCGTCCTCGAGCTCAATCAATAAATACTGTAGCTCCTTTGCTAACACTACGAGCGCCTGTGTTGTTTACTTCCGCTGGATGTTACACGGATAAGTTCCGACAGTAAGAGAGCTGGGGCCTCATTTATCAACCGTACTTACGCACAAATCTGTGCGTAAGTAGGGCGTAAGAACATTGCCACGCAAAGTATGGCATTTACCAAAATGTACTTAGACTTATGAATGTGTGTAAATGTAAGCACAACTCTGACCATGCTTACGAACATAATCTAGTGGTAGAATAGCGATATTACAAGCACAAAGCAAAGCATTTCAGAGTTTCAACGTCTGCATTAACACTAGAACCGCCAGCGTTCTCTTTATATCTATAATCGCCACGCGTCAAATCCACCCGTGCATTTCTAGGGTAATATAAAGTCATACATTTGTTTGTTTAATCATCATCTGTGTTTTGGACCTCTTGTTTTATAATCTAAGTTTCTTTAAGAACACTGATCACGACTCAGTAATGAAACTGAAGTAGATATAATATCGCCAATACATCAATGAAAACAGATGGTCAAAACAGCGTCCAAATGAGCTAACATCCTAAATGCAATAACTAGTTATAAATATGGCACACTTATTTTTAGGTAAGCTCTAATTGATTATTCATTAAATGTGTCACGTTTACATGTTTTGAAGCGGAGGATCCCTCCGATGCTCTCTGTGCGTCTCAGCACTCAGCTGTGAGCTGGACGAGCCGCGGTGACTCGCCAGACTCGCCAATCACTCATTTCACTTAGTAGGCTAACTCTATTGTTGTTAGGAGCTTATCTTCATCTCTTTTTTATTGAAAGAGTTTATGAATGACTGCACGTAAAGTTGTCAGATCGCGGCAAACAATGCCGTTGCCTTACAACTTGCTCGAAAATATCACATTTTCCCATGCAGCAAGCTTTCTTTTGTTTTAATGCCTGCACTAAGTGAGCCAACAAAATATGTTTTGCTTTGATTCAACCTCGTTTACAAGGGTTTCCATTTATGTGTTGGAGAAGTTTCTTTTCGTTGCCCTCTTTGCCATTGTAGCGGAGAGGGGTAAAACACATTCAGATGGTTGATAAAGGGATGTGTTGTGACCATATATGGTTAATTGGAGGCGTTTCTGAATGCAAATGGGCTGAGCGTGAACGAGCATGACACTTAAGAACATGTGGGATTTATCAAGATTGATGACTTACTGGTGTGCGTACGATAGGCCAGCGCACGTTTGATAAATACCGATTTTTTTGTACTTAAGCACATACTAAATTTCATTCGTAAGAGTGAATTTAGAACCTTTTCTACGCACTGTTGATAAATGAGGCCCCTGAAGATTTACTTTCCGCCTTCAACTGATAGCCTACTGTTGCTCAAACATTTTTTCATTTTATTTAACCTTTATTTAACCAGGAAAGTCCCATTGAGATTAAAAACCTCTTTTTCAAGGGAGTCCTGGCCAAGAGACAGCAACAAGTTACATGTTCACTCACAATAATACACTCACAACATATAAACAAATTAAAATGATAAAAAGCTGTTATCAAATAAAATCAGAAAAAACAGTTTTCAATTAAAATAATAAAAACAGTTCCAAGTAAATTAAAAATCATAAAAAACAACTACAAGTAAAAGAGGTGGTCTGAAATGCTCTCAGCTTAGATTTAAAAGCGTTCAAATAAATAATTTCGGTTCATTTAAAATCTTTTTGTAGCCAGTTCCATGTGGTGGGAGCAGAATGGATGAAAGACCTTTTTCCTAATTCTGTGCGTGCAAATGGAACTGACAGAAGCATCTGATTGTTTGAACGCAGATTGTGGGAAGCAACACTTTTCTGTGTGATTAAGTTACAAATATAGGAGGGAAGTAGCCCTAACATGGCCTTATAAATAAAAGTGCACCAGTGTCCCAGCCTTCTGGTGGACAAAGAGGGCCAACCCACTCGAGAATACAAGTCACAGTGATGGCTCAGGGCTCCACAATTAGTAATGAACCTCAGAGAAGCATGATAAACAGCATCAATCTTACATAGACATTTAGCTGAGGCATTCATATAAATCAAGTCTCCATAATCTAAACTGGATAAAAACGTTGCAGTGACAAGCCGCTTTTTGACCTCAAAAGAAAAGCAAAATTTGTTCCTGTAGAGGAAACCCAATTTGAGTTTCAGTTTCTTCACAAGATTATCAATATGGGGTTTGAAGGAAAGGGAGTCATCAATCAACACACCAAGATATTTGTACATACGAACCACCTCTATGACATTTCCCTCAAGAGTGGACACTGTGGGGACAGTTTGAGGTACTTTTTTAGTTGAAAACAACATTTGTTTAGTCTTGTCAGAGTTGAGGACTAGTTTTAACTGCAGGAGTGTTTGCTGGACTACATCAAAAGCTTTCTGCAGAGATTCAACAGCTCTAACAGGAGTTGAACCAAAACAGTAAATAATTGTGTCATCTGCATAAAGATGCATGTTAGCATCTGACACATTGTTTCCCAAATAGTTTAAGTACATAATGAACAAGAGGGGTCCTAATATTGAACCCTGTGGCACCCCCTTGTGGACACTCACAAATTCAGAACACAGACCATCATATTTAATACACTGAGTGCTGTCACTCAAATAATCTGTGAACCAGGAAACTACATGATTTGACAAACCCAAGCAAAGAAGCCTATGCTTTAAAACAGCATGGTCCAAAGTGTCAAAGGTCAATAAAAAGTGAAGCACAGTGCTGCTTCTTATCAAGACCAACTAATATATCATTAATCACTTTTGTAGCTGCAGTGATGGTACTATGCTTTTTCCTGAAGCCTGATTGCAGTTTTGAGAGAAGATCATTGGAGGTTAGAAACTCTTTTAACTGATCACACACAAGAGATTCAAGATTTTTTGACAAGGCACACAGATTTGATATTGGCCTGTAGTTAGTTAAAGCCGCTGGATCACCTCCTTTTAATAAGGGGGTAACAAAAGCTGACTTCCAAACGGATGGGATTTCTTTGTTTTCAATTGAGAGATTAAAAAGGATTGTAAGAGGCGGTACTACAAAATCAGCTGCTAATTTTAAAAAGTAGGGTTCTATTGAATCAGGTCCAGGGGATTTTCTGCTATCCAATGTTGTGAGGGCCTGATGCACTTGCTGCACAGTAAAAGGTACACAATTGAAAGGTTCTCCTGTAAACCTTGGAGCCTCTGTGCAGGGAGACACAGGGGCAGCTCCTGTAGAGTCAAACAAAGAACCAGATGATACAAAATGATTGTTAAAAGAATTTAGAACCTCAGTTCTATCATAGACTGAGACCGAATCTTTTAGAACAAATGTCGGAAGAGCCTGAGGGCTTTTACTTACAGATATAGATTTAATCACTTTCCAAAATGTATGTGGATTATTAAGGTACTCAGTTGTGACAGATAGGTAATATTCAGATGTAGCCTTTTTGATAAGGGAAGTGCATTTGTTCCTTAGTTGCCTGAACATAGACCAGTCAGAGGCAAAATCACTTATTCTGGCTTTGGCCCATGCCACATTACGTTGATGGATGGTATCTGACAACTCTGGGGAAAACCAGGGATTATCTCGTCCCTTAACCCTGAATTTCCCGATGGGGGCATGTTTATTTACAATTTTCACAAAATGTTCCTTAAAGAATGTCCAAGCTAACTCAACATCCGGCAAAAGACCTATGTGCCCCCAATTTACCAAAGACAAATCATGATGAAAAGCCTGTTCATTAAATATTTTTAAATTCCTCTTGAAAATAATGCGTGGTTTACGTTTGGGGATTTTTGTGTCCCTGCAAGTAACAACAACACAATGATCACTCAAATCGTTGCAGAAAACTCCCAGGGATGAGAATTTATGAGGAACATTTGTTAGAATTAGATCAATCAAAGTGGACTTTTCAGAATGTTTAAGATTTGGCCTTGTAGGTAGGTTGACCAGCTGGATAAGATTAATAGAGTCACAGAAAGATTTAAATTCATCCAAAACTGCATTTAGCCAATCCCAATTCAGATCTCCAGCCATTAAAAGCTCATTGTAATTTAATTTGGACAAAAGATGCTGCAATGACGACAATGCCTCCTTTGTGGCAGATGGAGGCCTATAACAGTCATAGAGAGGGACTTTGCTATGTCCACCTTCAATACCAAAAATTCAAATTGCTTACAGATAGACTCAGACAGAACAATTGAAGCATCAAACCTTGATTTAACGAAAATAAACATACTCTCAGACTGTGACGTATGAAATAATTGACTTAGAATTTTAAACGAAAATCCCACGTGTCATATAAGGAATGTATCATTAACTTTTATGAGGTCTCTGCTGGGACGGTTCTGGATTTCTAGCTGATAGTGTCCTTGCTACTCTTTTAAATTGAACATAATTGATTTAAAAAATGTTTAATCCAACGTGTTTTATTGAAATACTTTTCACCTATGAGAATATTCCTTTGAGTATTTTACATGGCAGGATTATATAAGTAATGTAGGCTATCTTTATCACATTTACTCGGTTAGTTAGACTTTTATATGGAATAAAAATAAAGATGATGCACAGTTGGATATCATTTCTGTCTACTCTAGTGTCTGTGAATAAAAGGTTGTTTTATTTGTGGACAGACAGAGGGTTCTTACATGATAGTTATACATGGATCAGTCTTTGTCTAAGATGATTCCAATCTATCATTATCATCAAACATATCGTAGACACAACTTGACTTTCAAACAGTTTGGAGACAATCAGCCTAAATGACTGGTTCTATCTGGTCACTGTATACACAGACATGGAAATGCTTTTCAAGGAAATTTCCTCTATATAGCACATTTAAAACAGCAAAGCAAATCATAGTGTAAAATGAAAAGTCTTAGCACAACATTCAAAACATTGAGCAAATAACTTGTGCATCCAGTTAATTAGTTCTAAATAGTGTTCTGTAACTTGATTATCCGGTGGAAATTAAAAGCCACAAAAGGAATTATTGGAAATAGCAGGTTTACTTATTATAGTCAAGTACAAAATATGAAAAAACGATATAAAATATTTTTAAGAATACCAAAATAGGGGAGAACGGGGGAATGTGAGACACCCCCTTTATCTAGGCAATGGAACACATTTTTGGTCATGTGAGATATATGTTTTCAAGCCCCTCTCATTTCCCCTTGGCCATGAAAGAGAGGACCTCATAGTGATGTTGTAAACATGTTTTTTTCACAAAAATGTCTTTTTTGCATGTAAAAGTAAATTTTCTTGCTTAATCGATTGTTGTGCCAAAGCAAATTGATTCAGGTAGAAAAGCTTCTATCATACATGTTGATGAACTACCAACATATGAAACCATGTGATGATGATAACTGAAGATTAGCCTGATTTGTTGAAAGAGGTAGTTTTTTCTCAAATTGTGGCAGTGGGGTAAAGTGAGACAAATGCTGTAGGGTAAAGTGAGACAGTGTATGTGCCCTCTTTTAATGAATCCATTATATTTGAGGTAGCAAGGAGACTAGTTTAAATAAGACAAAAGATAATGTGGGCTGGAGGTGGGGGTTGATGGTTGAAGGGGTGTCAGCAAGGGCATGGTTTGGCACGTATGTATGTGGGGGACAGGAGAGTGACCTTTAACACCAATATACTCCAAGTAATATGTCTTTATTCAATGAATGATCCCAATAAAACAAATGCAGAAAAATATTAATCAAAGACTCAAAAGATGGAAAATGACAGCTGGGTCTAGTCCTGTGTTCTGAGTCCCAGGCTTTTCTAGCTGGTTCTGATTGTTCTTTGCTCCGACCCCCAGACACTAGCTGGCTCTAAGGGTCCTGTGTTCTCACCCCCAGACTGTGTTTTAATCTAACTGGTTCTATATGTCGTTTGAATGTTAATTATTGAATATGAATGATATGGTGTATTTGATCAGAGTTACTTTCAATTGTTTAGAATTTTTTTTTCTTAATTGACCAAACCCCATGATTCTGTTACTCGTCCGACATTAGTTTTGGAATATTTGGTTTTCAAGCTAGCTGTCAGGATTGTAACTGTTACAACATTTGTTGTTATGGTGGAAAAGGTAAGTGGATCAGTTTACCCCCATGATTTCTCTGGTCTGTCTCAGTTTACCCCACAGCTGGGGTAAACTGAGACACAAGACAACTTTTTTTAAAACAATCATATTTTCACTGCCCTTTGTCATGAATAAATTCTGCTAATGCCATCTTCTAGGAAACATCCTGAATTAATGGGAAATGTGTAAATTTGACTGATAAATCATTTTAGCTCCCTTAGAGGGAAGCCAATGTAAAAAGTGTCTCACATTACCCAGTTCTCTCCTATATTATTTTAGGTTATTTTTTTATCATTGAAAAAAACACACAATTCAGAGACTAACAGACCATTAAATAAACTTTAATGCAACTTGACCAACTTGAATATCCAACACTATATTCATGACCAATCAATCAAGTAAAATACATGTTTGTAACAGAAATATGTTGGGAAACTTAAAATTAAATTAATGACATCATCTTTACAGAAAACATTTTACAATTCACTTACAGGAATGTAGCAATGGCAAATATGTATCTTCAGTAAATAAACAAGTCTGGAGTGGAGATATATCTCTATGGTTTCTATTGTATATAATAATATTCAATGATTTTTTCAAGTTTGAGATTTGAGTCAAGCTTTTCCCCCAAGAGCTGCAATTATGTGTATCCTCACCCCTATCTGTTCTTCTGTGTTCTCACCATGAACCACTAGAACTGAAACGACCCCCACAACTTTAGTGAATACAAGGCTACTTAACAGTATGACATCTCTTGTGATATGACAAATAAGACGGATCAGCAAATCTTTTCTCACAGATCTTGCAGACGTACGGCTTCTCACCTGTGTGGACTCTTATGTGGACTTTCAAGTTAGCAGTACACCGAAAAGCTTTCCCACATGTTGTGCAAGTATACGGCTTCACACCTGTATGGATGGACATGTGCCTGTTCAATGATTGCTGGTGACTAAATGTTTTACCGCATGTCTTGCAAAGGAACGGCTTCACACCTGTGTGTGTTGTCATGTGGGCTTTCAATGTATGGAGGAGTCTGAAACCTTGCCCACATGTTGTGCAAGTATACGGCTTCACACCTGTATGGATGGTCATGTGCCTGTTCAATTTATCCTGGTAACTGAATGTTTTACCACATGTCTTGCAAAGGAGCGGCTTCTCACCTGTATGAATGATCATGTGTCTCTTGAATCTTGACTTAAACAGAAAACCTTTCCCACAAGTGTCACATTTGAAAGACTTTTCACCTGTGTGAGCATTGTTACTTTGACTTTCCTTTTTGCGTCGTCTCTTCTTCCGTTCAGGCTGTGTGTGTCTAGTCAAACCTGAGTCTCCATCTTTGCCTCCTTTGTGATCTTGGCTCTCAGCTAAATGAGAGTTGTTGGGGAGGAGCTGCTGGTCCCTGTTTGCTTCTGATACCACAGAGCTTATAACTGGCATTTTGACTACAGCCTGTTTCTCTGGTTCACGTAGAGTGTTTCCAGCATTCAGGTACATAGTCTGATCTTCACTGTGGTCACTTTCCTCATTAGTAGGAGTCAACATAAAGGCATCAGTCTCCTGCTTCAGTCCAAGCTGCTCTCCCTCCTGACTGCTGCAGAGTTCCTCCTGTTCCTCTTTAATCTGTGGAGGCTCTGGCTCCTCTTGGTCCAGACTGGAGTTCCTCTCCTGAACACAGAGCTGCTGGTCAGCGAGAACCTCCTCCTCCTCCGTACAGACATGTTGCTGTGGGAGCTCTGGAGGGACAGAGGACAAAGGGATATGATCAGTAGCGGCCTTATCCATTGTTTCACCCGCTTCAATTCAAACGGGCCCCTCCTGCCGGGGAGGAACCGATTAGGGGGGCCCCCCAGATTTATTTGTATTTTTTATTAATAATGCTTGTGCATGCTACCATTCCCAGGGGCCCAAGGCTCAGGTGGGCCCTAAGCCAGAGATATTGATAGTAACTTTACATGTTGCATTGTCAAAGAGCTCACTCATGTTAATAACAGGTTCCAAAAAGGAATATCCTAAATATAAGGAAATAAATCATCATGGGCGCCTCAACTAGTGGGAGAGAAATACAAACGTAAGTCCAAAACAACAGCATTATTAGCTCTGTCTTTTGGGCTTCATGAGGGGCCTCTAAGGCCCCCACACACATACAGGAATAATCTTTATATGTGTAAATTCCATACTGTTCATAAAAAGTGTAGTATTTTACTTTTAAAGGTACAGATTTTCTCCCAGGGACCATGTCCCCAGACCCCCCCAACAGTATTCCAAAACCCTGTGGGAAACACTGACTTCCTTAAAGCTCCCATATTATACACTTTTCGGTTCTATTATACACCATATTATATGGTCTTAGTGGTCCCTAATACGTTTTTCTTTAATTGTTTGCTGAAAAAAACTTTCAGATAATTTATTGTACTATGCTGATGTTCAGCTAATCTCACAATGGCCAATTTTTAAAAAAAGAGTTGCAGGTCCCCTCGTAAATATACAATCTTTGAGCTCCCCCCGCCCCCTGTCCGGAAGCGAAGCCAGATACGCCTCGCCCTCTGTCTGTCAGGGCCGTGGACCAATAAGAAATAGGGGTGTGGGCTGCACAGTGGAAGCTTCTGGCTTTACGGTTTGTGAGGTCAGAAAAGGGGATAATTCTGACTGGAGTGTTTTTGGGGGGAGGGGTGGGGGTTTCAGAAAAGGGGAGAGTGAGAAAAGGAGAGATTGTTATTTTTTTTGATATTTTGGCAGTCTCTAGGCACACCGTGGACGCATGGATATGTTGGAACACATTTAAAAAGTGCATTTAGCATAATATGGGACCTTTAATATGTTTTTGAACATTAATTGTAGGGGAGAGTGGCCTAAGTTGTGCATTTTGGAAGATGTGCCACCCCTTGTTTCTAGAAAACCGTGGAAGAAATTGGAAATGTGACCACATATTTAAGAAGAGCCATCCATTTGACTCATCCTGTAAAGAAGGGAGACACAAGGAATAAGATATAAGCACATTTAAGCTAAAAAAAAACTGTTTTTGCCTTTCAAAGTAAAATTTCCATGATCAAGGTTTTTTGATTATTGTGTCTGAACAATTATAGACAAGTTTGAAAACATTTGACACATGTTTTAGTGCTTTGGTATGCTACATTTTGAGTCTATACAGTTAGCACAATGTCAGCCCTAAATTGCTGCATCATGCTTATTATCCAAATTTCTGGGATTGGGGTGATTTGTGCAAAAGGGCCTGGGTGAGTTATAAGTAAGTAAGTAAGTAAGTAAAATGTATTTATAAAAGCACATTTATGACAGTTTGCACTGTCCAAAGTGCTGTACATAGTGCATTCAGTAGGTAAACAATGAAGGTAAAATAACAATAACCAAAATAAAAGACGTAAAGCCCATACATCCACATAAACACAGATAGTAGTGCAGAGGTAAGATAGTTAATGGGGAGGAAACACCAGGGTGTACATATGGGTTTTGAGCCTTGATTTAACCCATTGATGACTATGGCAATCTAGGATGCATGTCCTTAATGCCTGAGGGTTTTCTGAAAAAATAGTACGAATTGTCAAGTCTACCAAAACCTTAATATCTAAGTTATATCCAATGCTGGGAATGCCATGAAAATCAGATAAAGTAATAATGCTGCGCGACGCAGCATCAGGCAGGAGAGCCAATGTGGCATCGCGCAGCAGCAGTCATCAATGGGTTAAAGGCAGAAATGTAGGGGAATCACATTTGTCATGTGGCAGTTGGTTCCACAAGCACGGAGCAACTAGTGCAAAGTACATTTCTGAGAGTTGTGCCAGTGGCATGGCTGTATACGCTGGTCACCAAAAGAAAGTGATTGTCTACAGTAGCTCAGAAGAGCGTGACATCTCAATTCCACTTAACGACACCACTGATGAGAGTTCAGATGGCCAGAAAGATGATGATGGTGACTTTGTCATTGTGAGCTTTGCAGGTAAAACCATTAGATCTGCTAGGCCTTGTTTAAGAAAAGTGTCCTTCAATCTTTGTCAACTATTTACTTTATTTACTTTAAATACACCTTAAATAAGTGATTGTCTAATGGATTTGTCTTGCATTACAGTTTATGATATATATATCAATGGCACAATTCACCCCATGGTATTCTCTCCAACCGCACAACTAATGCCTTGTTTCCACAGAGTAGAGCGGGTCGGATCGGAGCGGCTCAGAGCGGGACAGCTCACTTTTAACAATCTCGGTGTTGTTTCCACCGCCGACCCTACCCTTACTGGTAGGGCGGGGTTTAGGCTGGACTGCGATAGCCGCCGCCAGAATGTGGGTCAAACTATCGGGCTGTGGGAACAACTGTGGTCAAGCCAGCGGTCTCTTGTTTTTGCTTGGTCAAACCAGCCGCTTCTTTATTTATTCCCCCCGTGTTGTGAGCACAGAGACGGCTCGGTGCAAATGATAGAGACAGTGAGCGAGCAGCACTGGCTGCGGCAGCAACGTGACATCGTAGCAGTGGGACACAGTGTAGCCAACTGATTCATTTAATGACGAGGAAAAACACCACACAATAAACAGTGCAGCGCTCACATTTTCGCCAAAACTCTCTTCACTCTAGCCGAGGTGACTACAAACGGCGGAAATGATTCAAACCAGCCGCTTCTTTATTTATTCCCCCCGTGTTGTTGTGAGCGTGTATTTTACTAGGCTAGTACTATCTATGGCGTAAACACACAGAGACCGCTCGGCGCAACTCATAGAGACAGTGAGCGAACAAACAGTGCTGGCTGCGGCAGCGTGACTATGGTAACCAACTGATTAATTTATTGACGAGGAAAAACACCACACAATAAACAGAGCTGTGCTCACATTTTCGCCAAAACACAAGACTCTTCACTCTTGCCGAGATCTACACATGGCGGAAATGATTCTTTCGACCAATCAAATTACGGCAGTGTGTAGCTCCGCCTTCTCATGCATTTTCGGCCCGCTTTCAGGCCGCTAGTACCCCTACGGAGGAGTACTGAGATCGGGAGCGGCTCAGAGCGGTTAGGTGCGCTTAAACCGTACCCTACCCAACTTTTGGCAAATGAAAAGCCAAACTACCCGGACCGAACCGCTCCGATCCGACCCGCTCTACTCGGTGGAAACGAGGCATTACACCACACCGGGGGCAAGTTGTGCATCGAGACAACTTTTTTTTCCGAAAGCTATATTTCTTCAACAGTTTATTCCAGATCCAAAGCTTTTATTGCCAGGGATGCACAACACCCTGAAATATATGTACATATTTGAGTTGGAGACTTTACTGTCAAGGCCTTACTTTAAAGTCACTTTGAGTGAAAAGTTGCACAACTTAGGCCACTCTCCCCTATGTATCTGTGTGTAAAAGTCAATGTACCTGACCGGATAGGGAGGAGTCGGGGGCCCTGTACGAGTCTATGAACCAACTGGATTCCACAATCTTTTTGATTTTCGCAGGGAGCATGCACGAGCATTATTTATTTAAAAAAAAAAAAAAAAGTGGGGGGACCCAGTGCCCACTTTTTTTTTTTTTTTTTTTTTTTTTTTTTTTAAATAAAAAAACGATCTGGGTCTTGAAATGGGCCCCCAGATCGTTAAGGCCGCCTCTGGATAAGATACTACTGTGACGGTAGCAATGTGTATTTAATCAATTTGGATTATATATTTAAAACCAAAGTATGCATTTATTATTATCTAAATAATTCCTCACCTATCCGGTGTAACTTTATTTCAGGTTTCCAAGCGATATCCAGCAGTCTGCGCTGACGATCTATCTCTTCCTGGAACTTGACAATAGTGTTTTCAAAAACTCTGAATATTTCCTCAGCAGCAGAAGTGAGTCGCTCGTTGACAAACTCTCTAAAACTCTCAGCTGAAGACATGTTCCCTTAGTAACAGATTAAACTGTTAGCCACCACTACAATATTGTCCTCGAGCTCAATCAATAAGCTACTGTAGCTCCTCTGCTAACGCTACGAGCGCCTGTATTGTTTACTTCCGCTGGATGTTACACTGATAAGTTCCGACCGTATGAGAGTTTGAGATTTACTTTCCGCCTTCAATTGATAGCCTACAGTTGCTCAAACATAATCTTAAACTGTGACGTAAGAAAATAATTCACTTCGAATTTTAAAAGAAAATCCCACGTGTCGTATAAGGAATGTATCTTTATCTTTTGTGAGGTCTCTGCTGGGACCACTGGATTTCTAGCTGAGTGTCCTTGCTACTCTTTTAAATTGAAAATAATTTATTTACATTTTTTTAATCCAACCTGTGTTATTTAAATACTTTTGACCTATGAGAATATTCCATTGAGTCTTTTACATGGTAGGATTATATAAGTAATGTAGGCTATCTTTATCACATTTACTCTGTTAGTTAAACATGTTGTATTGAATGAACATATAGATGCACAGTTGTATATCATTTCTGTCTACTCTAGTGTCCGTGAATAAAAGGTTGTTTTATTTGTGGACAGACAGAGGGTTCTTACATGATAGTTATACATGGATCAGTCTTTGTCACTCTAAGATGATTCCAATCTATCATTTTCATCAAACATATCGTAGGCACAACTTGACTTTCAAACAGTTTGGAGACAATCAGCCTAAATGACTGGTTCCATGGTCAATACACAGACATGGAAATGCTTTTCAAGGAAATTTCCTCTATATAGCACATTTAAAACACCATGGCAAATCATAGTGTAAAATGAAAAGTCTTAGCACACCATTCAAAACAATGAGCAAATAACTTGTGCATCCAGCTCATTAGTTCTGAGTATTGTTCTGTAACTTGATTATCTGGTGGAAATTGAAAGCACACAAAACACAGTCCACAAAAGGAATTCTTGGAAATAGCAGGTTTACTTATTATAGTCAAGTACAAAATATGAAAAAAATATATAAAATAATTTTAAGAATACCAAAATATATTATTTGAGGTTATATTTGGTCATTTAAACAAACACACCACTCAGAGACTAACAGAGCATTAAATAAACTTTAATGCAACTTGACCAACTTGAATATCCAACACTATATTCATGACCAATTAATCAAGCTAAAATACATGTTTCTAACAGAAATATGTTGGGAAACTTCACATTAAATCAATGACATCATCTTTACTGAAAACATTTTACAATTCACTTACAGGGATGTAGCAATGGCAAATATGTATCTTCAGCAAATAAACAAGTCTGGAGTGGAGGTATAACTCTATGGTTTCACTTTCAATTGTATATAATAGTCCTAAAATGTTTTTTCAAGTTTGAGATTCGAGTCAAGCTTTTCCCCCAAGAGCTGCAATTATGTGTATCCTCAGCCCTATCTGTTCTTGTGTGTTCTCACCATGAACCACTAGAACTGAAACGACCCCCACAACTTTAGTGAATACAAGGCTACTTGACAGTATGACATCTCTTGTGACTTGACAAATGAGACGAACTAACAAATCTTTTCTCACAGATCTTGCAGACGTACGGCTTCTCACCTGTGTGGGCTCTTCTCATGTGGATTTGCAAGTCACCAGTGACCCGAAACGCTCTCCCGCATGTTGTGCAAGTATACGGCTTCACACCTGTATGGATGGTCATGTGCCTGCTCAATGATTGCTGGGACCTAAATGTTTTGCCGCAGGTCTTGCAAAGGAATGGCTTCTCACCTGTGTGCGTTCTCATGTGGCTTTTCAATACAAAGAGGAGTCTGAAACCTTGCCCACATGTTGTGCAAGTAAACGGCTTCTCACCTGTATGTGTTGTCATGTGGACTTTCAATGATCGCTGGTAACTGAATGTTTTACCGCATGTCTTGCAAAGGAACGGCTTCTCACCTGTATGGGTGATCATGTGTTTGTTGAATTTTGACTTAAACAGAAAATCTTTCCCACAAGTGTCACATTTCAAAGACTTTTCCCCTGTGTGAGCATTGTTACTTTGACTTTCCTTTTTGCGTCGTCTCTTCTTCCCTTCAGGCTGTGTGTGTCTAGTCAAACCTGAGTCTCCATCTTTGCCTCCTTTGTGATCTTGGCTCTCAGCTAAATGAGAGTTGTTGGGGAGGAGCTGCTGGTCCCTGTTTGCTTCTGATACCACAGAGCTTATAACTGGCATTTTGACTACAGCCTGTTTGTCTGGTTCACGTAGAGTGTTTCCAGCATTCAGGTACATAGTCTGATCTTCACTGTGGTCACTTTCCTCATTAGTAGGAGTCAACATAAAGGCATCAGTCTCCTGCTTCAGTCCAAGCTGCTCTCCCTCCTGACTGCTGCAGAGTTCCTCCTGTTCCTCTTTAATCTGTGGAGGCTCTGGCTCCTCTTGGTCCAGACTGGAGTTCCTCTCCTGAACACAGAGCTGCTGGTCAGCGAGAACCTCCTCCTCCTCCGTACAGACATGTTGCTGTGGGAGCTCTGGAGGGACAGAGGACAAAGGGATATGATACTACTGTGATGGTATCATGAGAGGAAGACAGTAGCAATGTGTATTTAATCATTTGGGATGAAATATTTAACCTTCCTCATGTGTTAACTTTCTGTTACTATCTCTTGTGTTAACGGGTCGGTTTTGACCCATGTCTGAAATCAGCTGTAAAAAAACCCACTAACAATTATCTGTCATCCAATTTGTTTCTCATCTCTTGGTTACCTTGAAATGATTGTTTTTTAATATTTTCGGTGTATGTCGCTGGGCCTTTTTTTTGTGTCAGTATGCCCCTCAATTTCAATAAAAACATTTTTTGAATTAACCTCAAGAGAATCATATGAATAAATATTTGGTTGTTGTGTTACTTGAGGGGTATGAGAACACATTTCTTAACTAAATGATCACTGACGCTCTCCATCCAATCTGATGCTGAATCTGAAGCTCAAGCTATTTTGCAAAGAAGAATAGGCAAACATGTCAATATCTAGATGTGACAAGCTGGTAGAGACATACACCCATATAATTGCAGCTGTATTTGCAGCAATAGGTGGTTCTACAAAGTATTGACTCTGGGGGGCTGAATACTTTTGCACGCCACACTTTTCAGGCTTTTATTTATTAGAAAAAATTAAAACAAGGTATAATTTTCATTCCACTTCACAATTATGCGCCACTGTGTGTTGGTGTATCACATAAAATCCCAATAAAATAAATGTACGTGTGTGGTTGTTACGTGACAAAATGTGGAAAAGTTCAAGGGGTATGAATACTTTTGCAAGGAACTGTATGTGGTTCTTTTATGCATTTGAAATCCAAAACAGGTTGGTGGCGACCCTAACCCAAGAGGAAGGTTAAACCCAAAGTAATATGCATTTATTAACTAAATAACTCAGTGTTCCTCACCTATCCGGTGTAACTTTATTTCAGGTTTCCAAGCGATATCCAGCAGTCTGCGCTGACGATCTATCTCTTGCTGGAACTTGACAATAGTGTTTTCAAAAACTCCGAATATTTCTTCGGCAGCAGAAGTGAGTCGCTCGTTGACAAACTCTCTAAAACTCTCAGCTGAAGACATGTTCCCTTAGTAACAGATTAAACTGTGAGCCGCCACTAATATATCGTCCTAGAGCTCAATCAATAAACTACTGTACCTCCTTTGCTAACGCTACGAGCGCCTGTGTTGTTTACTTCCGCTGGATGTTACACTGATAAGTTCCGACAGTATGAGAGCTGGAGATTTACTTTCCGCCTTCAACTGATAGCCTACTGTTGCTCAAACATACTCTCAGACTGTGACGTTTGCAAATAATTCACCTAGAATTTTAAAAGAAAATCCCACGTGTCCTAAGGAATGTATCTTTATCTTTTGTGAGGTCTCTGCTGGGATGGTTCTGGATTTCTAGCTGAGAGTGTCCTTGCTACTCTTTTAAATTGAAAATAATTTATTTAAATTATTTTTAATCGAATGTTTTATTTAAATACTTTTCACCTATGAGAATATTCCATTGAGTCTTTTACATGGTAGGATTATATAAGTAATGTAGGCTATCTTTATCCCATTTACTCTGTTAGTTAAACATTTTATATTGAGTGAAAATATAGATGCAGAGTTGTATATAATTTCTGTCTACTCTAGTGTCTGTGAATAAAAGGTTGTTTTATTTGTGGACAGACAAAGGGTTCTTACATAAGAGGATTCCAATCTATCGTTATCATCAAACATATCGTAGACACAACTTGACTTTCAAACAGTTTGGAGACAATCAGCCTAAATTGTAAGTTATATCTGGTCACTGCATATACAGACATGGAAATGCTTTTCAAGGAAATGTCCTCTATATAGCACATTTAAAACAGCAAGGCAAATCATAGTGTAAAAAGAAAAGCCTTAGCACACCATTCAAAACAATGAGCAAATAAGTAGTGCATCAAGCTCATTAGTTCTGAGTATTGTTCTGTAACTTGATTATCTGGTGGAAATTAAAAGCACACAAAACACAGTCCACAAAAGGAAATCTTGGAAATATTAGGTTTAATTATTATAGTCAAGCACGAAATATGAAAAAAACAATATAAAATAATTTTAAGAATACCAAAATAGGGGAGAACGGGGGACTGTGTGACACCCCCTGTATCTAGGCAATGGAACACATTTTTGGTCATGTGAGATATATGTTTTCAAGCCCCTCTCATTTCCCCTTGGCCATGAAAGAGAGGACCTCTTAGTGATGTGGTAAACATGTTTTTTTCACAAAAATTTCTTTTTTGCATGTAAAAGTAAATTTTCTTGCTGTCAACTTAATCGATTGTTGTACCAAAGCAAATTGATTCAGGTAGAAAAGCTTCTATCATACATGTTGATGAACTACCAACATATGAAACCATGTGATGATGATAACTGAAGATTAGCCTGATTTGCTGAAAGAGGTAGTTTTTTCTCAAATTGTGGCAGTGGGGTAAAGTGAGACAAATGCTGTAGGGTAAAGTGAGACAGTGTATGTGCCCTCTTTTAATGAATCCATTATATTTGAGGTAGCAAGGAGACTAGTTTGAATAAGACAAAAGACAATGTGGGCTGGAGGTGGGGGTTGATGGTTGAAGGGGTGTCAGCAAGGGCATGGTTTGGCACGTATGTATGTGGGGGACAGGAGAGTGACCTTTAACACCAATATACTCCAAGTAATATGTCTTTATTCAATGAATGATCCCAATAAAACAAATGCAGAAAAATATTAATCAAAGACTCAAAAGATGGAAAATGACAGCTGGGTCTAGTCCTGTGTTCTGAGTCCCAGGCTTTTCTAGCTGGTTCTGATTGTTCTTTGCTCCGACCCCCAGACACTAGCTGGCTCTAAGGGTCCTATGTTCTCACCCCCAGACTGTGTTTTAATCTAACTGGTTCTATATGTCGTTTGAATGTTAATTATTGAAAATGAATGATATGGTGTATTTGATCAGAGTTACTTTCAATTGATTAGAATTTTTTTTTCTTAATTGACCAAACCCCATGATTCTGTTACTCGTCCGACATTAGTTTTGGAATATTTGGTTTTCAAGCTAGCTGTCAGGATTGTAACTGTTACAACATTTGTTGTTATGGTGGAAAAGGTAAGTGGATCAGTTTACCCCCTTGATTTCTCTGGTCTGTCTCAGTTTACCCCAGAGCTGGGGTAAACTGAGACACAAGACAACTTTTTTTAAAACAATCATATTTTCACTGCCCTTTGTCATGAATAAATTCTGCTAATGCCATCTTCTAGGAAACATCCTGAATTAATGGGAAATGTGTAAATTTGACTGATAAATCATTTTAGCTCCCTTAGAGGGAAGCCAATGTAAAAAGTGTCTCACATTACCCAGTTCTCCCCTATATTATTTTAGGTTATTTTTTTATCATTGAAAAAAAAAACACCATTCAGAGACTAAAAGACCATTAAATAAACTTTAATGCAACTTGACCAACTTGAATATCCAACACTATATTCATGACCAATCAATCAAGTAAAATACATGTTTGTAACAGAAATATGTTGGGAAACTTAAAATTAAATTAATGACATCATCTTTACAGAAAACATTTTACAATTCACTTACAGGAATGTAGCAATGGCAAATATGTATCTTCAGTAAATAAACAACTCTGGAGTGGAGGTACAACTCTATGGTTTCTATTGTATATAATAATATTCAATGATTTTTTCAAGTTTGAGATTTGAGTCAAGCTTTTCCCCCAAGAGCTGCAATTATGTGTATCCTCACCCCTATCTGTTCTTCTGTGTTCTCACCATGAACCACTAGAACTGAAACGACCCCCACAACTTTAGTGAATAAAAGGCTACTTGACAGTATGACATCTCTTGTGACGTGACAAATTAGACGAATCAGCAAATCTTTTCCCACAGATATTGCAGACGTACGGCTTCTCACCTGTGTGGGCTCTTCTCATGTGGATTTTCAAGTGACCAGTGTGCCGAAAAGCTTTCCCGCATGTTGTGCAAGTATACGGCTTCACACCTGTATGGATGATCATGTGTTTTTTGAATGTTGACTTAAACAGAAAAACTTTTCCACAAGTGTCACATTTGAAAGACTTTTCCCCTGTGTGAGCATTGTTACTTTGACTTTCCTTTTTGCGTCGTCTCTTCTTCCGTTCAGGCTGTGTGTGTCTAGTCAAACCTGAGTCTCCATCTTTGCCTCCTTTGTGATCTTGGCTCTCAGCTAAATGAGAGTTGTTGGGGAGGAGCTGCTGGTCCCTGTTTGCTTCTGATACCACAGAGCTTATAACTGGCATTTTGACTACAGCCTGTTTCTCTGGTTCACGTAGAGTGTTTCCAGCATTCAGGTACATAGTCTGATCTTCACTGTGGTCACTTTCCTCATTAGTAGGAGTCAACATAAAGGCATCAGTCTCCTGCTTCAGTCCAAGCTGCTCTCCCTCCTGACTGCTGCAGAGTTCCTCCTGTTCCTCTTTAATCTGTGGAGGCTCTGGCTCCTCTTGGTCCAGACTGGAGTTCCTCTCCTGAACAGTGAGTTGCTGGTCAGCGAGAACCTCCTCCTCCTCCGTACAGACATGTTGCTGTGGGAGCTCTGGAGGGACAGAGGACAAAGGGATATGATACTACTGTGATGGTATCATGAGAGGAAGACAGTAGCAATATGTATTTAATCATTTGGGATGATATATTTAACCTTCCTCCTGTGTTAACTTTCTGTTACCATCTCTTGTGTTAACGGGTCGGTTTTGACCCGTGTCTGAAATCAGCTGTAAAAAACCCACTAACAATTATCTGTCATCCAATTTGTTTCTCATCTCTTGGTTACCTTGAAATGATTGTTTTTTTATATTTTCGGTGAATGTCGCTGGGCCTTTTTTTTGTGTCAGTATGCCCCTCAATTTCAATAAAAACATTTTTTAAATTAACCTCAAGAGAATCATATGAATAAATATTTGGTTGTTGTGTTACCTGAGGGGTATGAGAACACATTTCTTAACTAAATTAAATGATCACAGACGCTCTCCATCCAATCTGATGCTGAATCTGAAGCTCAAGCTATTTTGCAAAGAAGAATAGGCAAACATGTCAATATCTAGATGTGACAAGCTGGTAGAGACATACACCCATATAATTGCAGCTGTATTTGCAGCAATAGGTGGTTCTACAAAGTATTGACTCTGGGGGGCTGAATACTTTTGCACGCCACACTTTTCAGGCTTTTATTTATTAGAAAAAATTAAAACAAGGTATCATTTTCATTCCACTTCACAATTATGCGCCACTGTGTGTTGGTGTATCACATAAAATCCCAATAAAATAAATGTACGTGTGTGGTTGTTAATAATAATAATAATAATAATTGCTTGGATTTATATAGCGCTTTTCAAGATACTCAAAGCGCTTTACAGGGTTCCAGGTACAATTCGTTCACACACAGTCATACCGGTGGTGGTAAACTACCATAGTAGCCACAGCTGCCCTGGGGCAGACTGACAGAAGCGAGGCTGCCATTCAGCGCCATCGGCCCCTCCGACCACCACCTCAAACATACAGCAATCATACACATTCACACGAGGCAAGGTGGGTGAAGTGTCTTGCCCAGGGACACAACGACCATGACACAAGTGGCCGGGCTGGGATCGAACCGCCAACCCTAGGATCATTGGCCAACCAGCTTAACCACCTGAGCCACAGTCGCCCCACTATAAACAATAAAAATATCGCCCTTAAAATGGGTTTGCGTTAACGCCGTTAATAACGCGTTAAACTGAGAGCGCTAAAAAAAATATATAAAATAATTTTAAGAATACCAAAATATTAGCCTGGTCCTACCAGACCATCGTACCTAATTTCATTTGTACAGAAGGTTCGGAATCGCTCTATTGGCAAACGTTCACTCACTTGGAGGCGGGTGTCTGTTGAAGTTTAAAACTATTGGATCTACTCAGTGCCACTCTGGATCTGCCAACCAATCGCATAGCGTTTGGGGCTTGACGTTAGCCTCGTTCGACTTGGAGCCGTCTTGCTCAGACCTGCGCAACTATGACGCGCGTCTTGCTGAGCGCACAACAAAAATGCTGCAAAAATGCTGTGCGCTCAGCAAGCCGAGCGTCATAATTGCGCAGGTCTTAGCAAGACGGCGACATCTCAAACGAGGCTGTTATGTTATGCATCGGCTTCCGAGCGACTCCCTCTGTGCGCTGATTGGACTGGCAGAAATCTGGCAGGAGAAAACCTAAGAATATACGCAGACCCAGACTGACTACTGCAGGGGAAATTAAATTTGAGCGGAAGTAGTTAGACGGGCGGAGCCGGCCTACCAAAATATATTATTTTAGGTTAATTTTGGTCATTAAAAAAACACCACTCAGAGACTAACAGAGCATTTAATAAACTTTAATGCAACTTGACCAACTTTAATATCCAACACTATTTTCATGACCAATCAATCATGCTAAAATACATGTTTCTAACAGAAATATGTTCGGAAACTTAGCATTAAATTAAGGACATCATCTTTACAGAACACATTTTACAATTCACTTACAGGGATGTAGCAATAGCAAATATGTATCTTCAGTAAATAAACAACTTTGGAGTGGAGGTACAACTCTATGGTTTCTATTGTATATAATAATCCTCAATGTTTTTTCAAGTTTGAGATTTGAGTCAAGCTTTTCCCCCAAGAGCTGCAATTATGTGCATCCTCAGCCCTATCTGTTCTTTTTTGTTCTCACCATGAACCACTAGAACTGAAACGACCCCACAACTTAAGTGAATACAAGGCTACTTGACAGTATGACATCTCTTGTGATGTGACAAATTAGACGAATTAACAAATCTTTTCTCACAGATCTTGCAGACGTACGGCTTCTCACCTGTGTGGACTCTTATGTGGACTTTCAAGTGAGCAGTACACCGAAAAGCCTTCCGACATGTTGTGCAAGTAAACGGTTTCACACCTGTATGGATGGACATGTGCCTGTTCAATGAATGCTGGTAACTGAATGTCTTACCGCATGTCTTACAAAGGAACGGCTTCACACCTGTATGGATGGTCATGTGCCTGTTCAATGTACCCTGTTGACTAAATGTTTTCCCGCAGGTCTTGCAAAGGAACGACTTCTCACCTGAATGGATGATCATGTGGACTTTCAATGTATGGAGGAGTCTGAATCCTTGCCCACATGTTGTGCAAGTATACGGCTTCACACCTGTATGGATGGTCATGTGTCTCTTGAATTTTGACTTAAACAGAAAATCTTTCCCACAAGTGTCACATTTGAAAGACTTTTCACCTGTGTGAGCATTGTTACTTTGACTTTCCTTTTTGCGTCGTCTCTTCTTCCGTTCAGGCTGTGTGTGTCTAGTCAAACCTGAGTCTCCATCTTTGCCTCCTTTGTGATCTTGGCTCTCAGCTAAATGAGAGTTGTTGGGGAGGAGCTGCTGGTCCCTGTTTGCTTCTGATACCACAGAGCTTATAACTGGCATTTTGACTACAGCCTGTTTCTCTGGTTCACGTAGAGTGTTTCCAGCATTCAGGTACATAGTCTGATCTTCACTGTGGTCACTTTCCTCATTAGTAGGAGTCAACATAAAGGCATCAGTCTCCTGCTTCAGTCCAAGCTGCTCTCCCTCCTGACTGCTGCAGAGTTCCTCCTGTTCCTCTTTAATCTGTGGAGGCTCTGGCTCCTCTTGGTCCAGACTGGAGTTCCTCTCCTGAACACAGAGCTGCTGGTCAGCGAGAACCTCCTCCTCCTCCGTACAGACATGTTGCTGTGGGAGCTCTGGAGGGACAGAGGACAAAGGGATATGATACTACTGTGATGGTATCATGAGAGGAAGACAGTAGCAATATGTATTTAATCATTTGGGATGATATATTTAACCTTCCTCCTGTGTTAACTTTCTGTTACCATCTCTTGTGTTAACGGGTCGGTTTTGACCCGTGTCTGAAATCAGCTGTAAAAAACCCACTAACAATTATCTGTCATCCAATTTGTTTCTCATCTCTTGGTTACCTTGAAATGATTGTTTTTTAATATTTTCGGTGTATGTCGCTGGGCCTTTTTTTTGTGTCAGTATGCCCCTCAATTTCAATAAAAACATTTTTTAAATTAACCTCAAGAGAATCATATGAATAAATATTTGGTTGTTGTGTTACCTGAGGGGTATGAGAACACATTTCTTAACTAAATTAAATGATCACAGACGCTCTCCATCCAATCTGATGCTGAATCTGAAGCTCAAGCTATTTTGCAAAGAAGAATAGGCAAACATGTCAATATCTAGATGTGACAAGCTGGTAGAGACATACACCCATATAATTGCAGCTGTATTTGCAGCAATAGGTGGTTCTACAAAGTATTGACTCTGGGGGGCTGAATACTTTTGCACGCCACACTTTTCAGGCTTTTATTTATTAGAAAAAATTAAAACAAGGTATAATTTTCATTCCACTTCACAATTATGCGCCACTGTGTGTTGGTGTATCACATAAAATCCCAATAAAATAAATGTACGTGTGTGGTTGTTACGTGACAAAATGTGGAAAAGTTCAAGGGGTATGAATACTTTTGCAAGGAACTGTATGTGGTTCTTTTATGCATTTGAAATCCAAAACAGGTTGGTGGCGACCCTAACCCAAGAGGAAGGTTAAACCCAAAGTAATATGCATTTATTAACTAAATAACTCAGTGTTCCTCACCTATCCGGTGTAACTTTATTTCAGGTTTCCAAGCGATATCCAGCAGTCTGCGCTGACGATCTATCTCCTCCTGGAACTTGACAATAGTTTTTTCAAAAACTCCGAATATTTCTTCGGCAGCAGAAGTGAGTCGCTCGTTGACAAACTCTCTAAAACTCTCAGCTGAAGACATGTTCCCTTAGTAACAGATTAAACTGTGAGCCGCCACTACAATATCGTCCTCGAGCTCAATCAATAAGCTACTGTAGCTCCTTTGCTACTGCTACGAGCGCCTGTATTGTTTACTTCCGGTGGATGTTACACTGATAAGTTCCGACAGTATGAGAGCTGGAGATTTACTTTCCGCCTTCAACTGATAGCCTACTGTTGCTCAAACATACTCTCAGACTGTAATGTATGAAAATAATTAACTTAGAATTTTAAAAGAAAATCCCACGTGTCGTATACGGAATGTATCTTTATCTTTTGTGAGGTCTCTGCTGGGACCACTGGATTTCTAGCTGAGAGTGTCCTTGCTACTCTTTAAAATTGAAAATAATTTATTTAAATTGTTTTTAATCGAATGTGTTTTATTTAAATACTTTTGACCTATGAGAATATTCCATTGAGTCTTTTACATGGTAGGATTATATAAGTAATGTAGGCTATCATTATCAGGTTTACTCTGTTAGTTAAACATTTTATATTGAGTGAAAATATAGATGCAGAGTTGTATATAATTTCTGTCTACTCGTGTCTGTGAATAAAAGGTTGTTTTATTTGTGGACAGACAAAGGGTTCTTACATGATAATTATACATGGATCATTCTTTGTCTAAGATGATTCCAATCTATCGTTATCATCAAACATATCGTAGACACAACTTGACTTTCAAACAGTTTGGAGACAATCAGCCTAAATTGTAAGTTATATCTGGTCACTGCATATACAGACATGGAAATGCTTTTCAAGGAAATGTCCTCTATATAACACATTTAAAACAGCAAGGCAAATCATAGTGTAAAAAGAAAAGCCTTAGCACACCATTCAAAACAATGAGCAAATAAGTAGTGCATCAAGCTCATTAGTTCTGAGTATTGTTCTGTAACTTGATTATCTGGTGGAAATTAAAAGCACACAAAACACAGTCCACAAAAGGAAATCTTGGAAATAGCAGGTTTACTTATTATAGTCAAGTACAAAATATGAAAAAACTATATAAAATAATTGTAAGAATACCAAAATAGGGGAGAACGGGGGACTGTGTGACACCCCCTGTATCTAGGCAATGGAACACATTTTTGGTCATGTGAGATATATGTTTTCAAGCCCCTCTCATTTCCCCTTGGCCATGAAAGAGAGGACCTTTTAGTGATGTTGTAAACATGTTTTTTTCACAAAAATGTCTTTTTTGCATGAAAAAGTAAATTTTCTTGCTGTCAACTTAATCGATTGTTGTGCCAAAACAAATTGCTTCAGGTAGAAAAGCTTCTATCATACATGTTGATGAACTACCAACATATGAAACCATGTGATGATGATAACTGAAGATTAGCCTGATTTGCTGAAAGAGGTAGTTTTTTCTCCAATTGTGGCAGTGGGGTAAAGTGAGACAAATGCTGTAGGGTAAAGTGAGACAGTGTATGTGCCCTCTTTTAATGAATCCATTATATTTGAGGTAGCAACGAGACTAGTTTAAATAAGACAAAAGACAATGTGGGCTGGAGGTGGGGGTTGATGGTTGAAGGGGTGTCAGCAAGGGCATGGTTTGGCACGTATGTATATGGGGGACAGGAGAGTGACCTTTAACACCAATATACTCCAAGTAATATGTCTTTATTCAATGAATGATCCCAATAAAACAAATGCAGAAAAATATTAATCAAATACTCAAAAGATGGAAAATGACAGCTGGGTCTAGTCCTGTGTTCTGAGTCCCAGGCTTTTCTAGCTGGTTCTGATTGTTCTTTGCTCCGACCCCCAGACACTAGCTGGCTCTAAGGGTCCTGTGTTCTCACCCACAGACTGTGTTTTAATCTAACTGGTTCTATATGTCGTTTGAATGTTAATTATTGAATATGAATGATATGGTTTATTTGATCAGAGTTACTTTCAATTGTTTAGAATTTTTTTTTCTTAATTGACCAAACCCCATGATTCTGTTACTCGTCCGACATTAGTTTTGGAATATTTGGTTTTCAAGCTAGCTGTCAGGATTACTGTAACTGTTACAACATTTGTTGTTATGGTGGAAAAGGTAAGTGGATCAGTTTACCCCCATGATTTCTCTGGTCTGTCTCAGTTTACCCCACAGCTGGGGTAAACTGAGACACAAGACAACTTTTTTTAAAACAATCATATTTTCACTGCCCTTTGTCATGAATAAATTCTGCTAATGCCATCTTCTAGGAAACATCCTGAATTAATGGGAAATGTGTAAATTTGACTGATAAATCATTTTAGCTCCCTTAGAGGGAAGCCAATGTAAAAAGTGTCTCACATTACCCAGTTCTCCCCTATATTATTTTAGGTTATTTTTTTATCATTGAAAAAAAACACACCATTCAGAGACTAACAGACCATTAAATAAACTTTAATGCAACTTGACCAACTTGAATATCCAACACTATATTCATGACCAATCAATCAAGTAAAATACATGTTTGTAACAGAAATATGTTGGGAAACTTAAAATTAAATTAATGACATCATCTTTACAGAAAACATTTTACAATTCACTTACAGGAATGTAGCAATGGCAAATATGTATCTTCAGTAAATAAACAACTCTGGTTTCTATTGTATATAATAATATTCAATGATTTTTTCAAGTTTGAGATTTGAGTCAAGCTTTTCCCCCAAGAGCTGCAATTATGTGTATCCTCACCCCTATCTGTTCTTCTGTGTTCTCACCATTAACCACTAGAACTGAAACGACCCCCACAACTTTAGTGAATACAAGGCTACTTGACAGTATGACATCTCTTGTGATGTGACAAATTAGACGAATCAGCAAATCTTTTCCCACAGATCTTGCAGACGTACGGCTTCTCACCTGTGTGGGCTCTTATGTGGGTTTTCAAGTCACGAGTAAGCCGAAAAGCTTTACCGCATGTTGTGCAAGTATACGGCTTCACACCTGTATGGATGGTCATGTGTGAGTTCAATGTAGACTGTTGACTAAATGTTTTACCGCAGGTCTTACAAAGGCACGGCTTCTCACCTGTGTGCGTTCTCATATGGACTTTCAATACAAAGAGGAGTCTGAAACCTTTCCCACATGTCTTGCAAAGGAACGGCTTCTCACCTGTATGGATGGTCATGTGCCTGTTCAATTTATCCTGGTAACTGAATGTTTTTCCGCATGTCTTGCAAAGGAACGGCTTCTCACCTGTATGGGTGATCATGTGTTTCTTGAATTTTGACTTAAACAGAAAACCTTTCCCACAAGTGTCACATTTCAAAGACTTTTCACCTGTGTGAGCATTGTTACTTTGACTTTCCTTTTTGCGACGTCTCTTCTTCCGTTCAGGCTGTGTGTGTCTAGTCAAACCTGAGTCTCCATCTTTGCCTCCTTTGTGATCTTGGCTCTCAGCTAAATGAGAGTTGTTGGGGAGGAGCTGCTGGTCCCTGTTTGCTTCTGATACCACAGAGCTTATAACTGGCATTTTGACTACAGCCTGTTTCTCTGGTTCACGTAGAGTGTTTCCAGCATCCAGGTACATAGTCTGATCTTCACTGTGGTCACTTTCCTCATTAGTAGGAGTCAACATAAAGGCATCAGTCTCCTGCTTCAGTCCAAGCTGCTCTCCCTCCTGACTGCTGCAGAGTTCCTCCTGTTCCTCTTTAATCTGTGGAGGCTCTGGCTCCTCTTGGTCCAGACTGGAGTTCCTCTCCTGAACACAGAGCTGCTGGTCAGCGAGAACCTCCTCCTCCTCCGTACAGACATGTTGCTGTGGGAGCTCTGGAGGGACAGAGGACAAAGGGATATGATACTACTGTGATGGTATCATGAGAGGAAGACAGTAGCAAAATATATTTAATCAATTGGGATGAAATATTTAACCTTCCTCCTGTGTTAACTTTCTGTTACCATCTCTTGTGTTAATGGGTCGGTTTTGACCCGTGTATGAAATCAGGTGTAAAAAACCCACAAACAATTATCTATCATCCAATTTGTTTCTCATCTCTTGGTTACCTTGTTAGGATTCCATATCCATGAAATTATTGCCTTTTAATATTTTCAGTGTATGCCGCTGTTTTTTTTTGTCAGTATACCCCTCAATTTCAATAAAAAAAAAGTTGAAAGAAATATAAATACACACAAGTCATAACACAAAATATAGATTTGTAAGGTCAAACAACAACCAATCAAACCAATCGAAAATAAATTACTTGTTCCAAACCGAGTAAAAAAAACAGCGTAAAAGTCTCTGTGATCATGTGTATGTATATGTGTTCAGATGTGTGGCAAAAAGCATCACTTTTAGTGTTCTTTGCAGATATATTTCTTGCAGGTGAAGCACAATACGTTTGTCTTTCTATCCTTAGTGCTTCGACAGACCTGACACCTCTTTCTTTTACAATCAGGCCGCAATTTTCACCAAAAACATATTCCAGAACTTGGCTCGCTGTAAATCTCCTCATTTTTGAATACTGCAAATAGTAGATGTGCACTCTGCAAGTCAAGTCACCAACTCTATACTGAATTGACCTCACATGTCTGGATATGTCCGTCTGTTTGTTTTGCTTTACTGCAGGTATACGGTAAAAGAAGGCAATCCCTTAAAGTTCACATGATTGGGAGAGGAGCTGGCTGGCATTGTGTTGGCTGACAGTGCACTTATGATTTCAGTCTTGGCTCTAATTATTGTTTTTTAAATCTTATTTTCGAACCGGGTCAAAACCGACCCTAAAAACCACAGAGATTATAATTTCCACCAGAGCATTTTATAATTAAGTGATTTATTTTTATTTTGTTGAAATAGAGGTTCCTGACAAAGTCAAGAAGACTTGATGCAATAAAAAATGTATGTGGTTCTTTTATGCTTTTGAAATTCAAAACTGGTTGGTGGCGACCCTAAAGGCCAGGACACACCAGTCCGACTCGTTCCGACTACCCAAAAAATGGAGTCGCCGTTTCAGGAAGCTCCAGTCTTCCCGTCGCGGCCAAAAAACACACCGAGACGACTGCTTATTTTCCGTACGCTCTGCGCTTGCGCGGGACGTAATGTCTCCACAACAGCAGGCGGCGCTAATCTGTATTGTGGCCCGAAAAAATACGAAAGCCGGAAATGATGGGACAGCTCTCTAGAGCATAAACATAGATAGAAATACGTATTTATATTTATGGACCATAAGAGCACAATTTTTAGCAGAGAGTGTCGAGCATGGTGTCAAGCAGTCAACAAGGGTTGATGCATGTGAGTACTTGCAAAACGAAACGAACAAACACATAAAATGATGGCTAGCTGTTGTTAGCTGTTTGTGCTACCCGCCTCACTTCCGGGCTTCACTGATTCGCTAGCCCTCCACCAATCAAATTGTTCCAAATGAAAGACAGTCGGCCGCCAATTGAACATGCCCCGACGACCTCTACGTCGGCCGACGTCACGGCACACACCAAACAGATTCGTGTCCCGACCCCCTACCGACACTACGACGGCGATTATCTGGCCGGTGTGTCCTGGCCTTAACACTTGAGGAAGGTTAAGGCGAGACACCCCAGGTGAATAGGGATTTTTTTTTAACTTATAGATATCATCATGAAACTTTGCCAGTTGATTACTGACATTAACACAATTATTTTTTGTATTACATGTTTTTCTTTAATATTTTATTAAATATGCAAATATGGCAATATTTAACCAAGTATGCGTAAAAAAAAATCCAAAAAAAATCTAGATGTTGGATAAAGCCAGAGTTAAAATCTCTATTTTATTTTAACCACATATTAGTTTCTAAAGTTTTTACACAACAGATTTTAGATACAGCCTTTTTTCATTTAGTAAATCAAAAAATACTATGTATATGTCTTAGAAATGCATGTTTTTAGGAGGAAAATGTATCATAAATCAGACAATTAACAATATATTAACAAATCATTGTGTAAAAACAGTTGTCTAGAAGTTGAGATATTTTGTTCAGAGTATTGGAAAAAGCTCATTTTGAGAAAACGGCCGTTAAAGATAAAGACGTGAATTCTACTGATGATCACTGATTATAGCTACAGTCATTTATTGAATTAGGCCCTACACCCCTCAATACCATATAGGCATATCACTGCTCAACATATATAAACCATAGCATAGCAAACATTTACATCCACACCCTAATTTAAACGTGATTCATTCATTATTAGCCACTGTCTGTCAACCTGCTCCGCAGTCGGCACAGACGCCCTCTCTCCCCACCATCTCCCCCTCTGATCGTCTGTGTCTCTCCGACGTGATCGGCGTGATTTACACGTCTTTAACACGTCTCCCCTTCAAATGGCGATCATGTTATGTCCGTAGCCAATTGATAAAGTATTTTTTTTGTGTTGGTTTGGCATATTTTCGGCGTTTTTCCCATTTTATTTTGTGATTTTCGAGCTACCCGCGGCTAGCATCACGTGATGCCTTTTAGCGAATCACATAGTCAGAAATATACATTAGCCAATGAGGTCACGTTACTAGCACTAAATCCCTCCTCACAATTTCACGATTGGTTACTGATACAAAGGAAATTGCCATATTTGGATCCGATAATGCTGTGCTTGAGATTCAGAGCTTTCCAAGAGTACCAAGATTATTATGGTTCAGACAGCGGCCGCGGTGCTGTATGTTACGTTAGAATGCTACGGTGGCCCTGAGAGCTCACGGCACTGCAACATCAGAAAACACATGCAAGAAGACAAAACGCAAGCAAATTAAGAAAACATCTTCATCAATTTGACAACACATGCGCACCATTTAGAAAACACATGCAAGAAGAGAAAACGCAAGCAAATTAAGAAAACACGATGGAAGTGTTTCCAGAGGACACTTAAAAGTGATGCACATGTCCAGACAGGCTTTTTGCAAGCACCGGTGTTGCACCGAAAGCTGTGACCTGTCAGAATGTGTGACCCTAGAGGGCGCTGTTCTTATTGATTAACCCAGTCTCATAGGGAAATATAGGCTATGTAAAAAAGTTGGTCCATTGCGCAAATCGTAGAAGTTTCTCAAAATTGGCACTGAAATGGTCAGATTGTTTTTTTAAAGGTGAATAACCAACCTATTTACCCATCACAGTGAAATGTGTAGGCTATACTTTTTCCACTGCACAATCATTTTAAATTGGAAGCAAACAACTTAAAGGGGACATATTATGCAAAAACTCGGGTTTAAATGTGTATTTCCGAGGTCTACTAGAAAAGGTTTTAATGGTCTATTGTACAAAAAGCCCATTAGTTTTCTACCAATGCCCATTTCTTCATTGCCTTTTCAGGCCTTTTTTGGCCTCTCCCTAAAAAATTTGGTTTTGACATCTACCCCCCTCCTATCTACATGGGCGTGCATGCACCGCCCTGCTCATTTACTCTATACCTACCTATATGGGCATGGCACACGCCCAGCTGTCAGTTTTGTTTACTTTTGGCCAATGCAGCATGGAGATCGATGTTACCATGTTTACCTTCATTTCTACAGCAAATATCAGCACACTTATCACTTCTAAACCAAAAGCTTTACAACTGAACCTGGTCAGGCAGGAGTCTGAGCTGAAAACTGTGAAAATTGCATCAAGATTTCTGGTTTCCCTGACATAATCCTCAGGTAAATACAGTTTAAATATGTCACAGTCAGTAACAGAATATGAGCTAAGTATTTATGAATAAACTCTCTAAACTTGTAACATACAACGTTTTATGTATGTCTCTACAGGTTAAACTAGGGAATGATCTACAACCCAGTGGAGTGAAAAAGCTTTGCTTGTGAAGCCATGCTGTAAATGTACAGTAACGTGGCAGGAAAGGAATGTATCATGTCAAGATCCACTGGAAAGACATTATCTTTTGTAAAAAAAAAATATATAGAAACAATTACAGTCAGAGCTGCAAATTATCTGACACCCTTTCAATATCTAGTAGGTAATGTATCATTTGTATTGTGATCACTCATTTATAATAAAGTTTTACTGTTGAAACATGTATTGTGTTGCTTACTGTCACTGTTTGCTTCGTGTAGTAAAGGATTACTTGAAACTCACATTTTCATAGTCAGGATGTTGGACTAGTTTTCAGACCGATCTACATGCATTGACTTATACGTTTTTTAATTCAACCCTTTATCTCTCTGAAGATGTTTTCTTTGAAACAGTATCATTACATTTTAAAATGACCAAAACCATACTTAAAAATAAAGCAGTTTATTCATAGCCAGTGAAATGGAAATATAAAGTGTACATAATTCAAACAGAAGCAAAGCCATATTGTATGTAACTGTCCAGTTGTTGCTGGTGGGCCCTGAAGAAGACCACCTGTTCCACCCAGTGAACAGTCCTCTGATGGAACAGATAGTGTGACGGTCCTTGTGGGTCAACGCTCCGTCAGGTCACCCAGATAGCTGTAAAACATGGCACATTCAATGTTACATCATGTGTAGCCTACATACATGATACATCTGTAGTTATGGCAAAGCTACAAACTAATGAAAATATATTTTTTCTTCCATTATTAAATAAGATGGGCCACTAATAAGTTCAGTATAGCCCTTGCTCAAGAAGAAACGAGTTCTGAGTGATACTGTGTGCTTTTTGAAATATAATGGACAGGAAACAAACAGCAGCAGAGGCAACTTACAGTAGGCTATTCCTGTCTATTATATGACACTGGAGATGTAATAGGCGTACTGCTGCATGTACCACGACTGCTTGCATAACTACACACTGTCAACAACAAACAAATACTCTTCAGTTTCCAACACACCGTACAGTTTCACCGTGTTTTCACACAGGGGCTGTCACGGACAGACTCACAGATCTAACCGTTAGCATAAAAGCTAACGGGCGCTAACGCTAACGCTAACTACTTAACCCAGAGACATTCTCTCGTTTCAGTCGGCGTTGGTTATTATAGGAGGGATAAATTAAAGCACATTACACACATTGAACTCATAAACGGACAGATTTGTTTTTAAATAGGACTACTTACATTTCCAGAGGAGAGATGGTGTCTCTCTGTCTTCCAGGCACAATCTCCTCCACACTCCAGTATAACAGCAGATCACACTAGATTGCCAACCTTTGCTGGGCATAGCCAAACAAAAAATCCATTCAGCCCCGGTCTGCTTCGAGGCTGGGGTGTGATGGTAGCTTGAGGATGAGCTAACACTGCAGCTTGCTTCTCCTCTGTTGTTGCATGAGCGAGTGGAGACTCAGCTGTGTGTGATTACCAACGGGGCGTCTTGATTTGCCAATCAACTACCGAGTTTCTGGTAAGCTTTCCCGTGGGAGTATTTATGGTAATGAAAACCGACCGGTTTCGTCACCAGTCTGTGTTTTTTGGAAGAAACCTTCAAATCCCCCTTTTTTCTAAAAAAGCATCCCTGAAGAAACTGACACATTTGTTTTTTTGAAGCTTGTGTGTGCTGGTAGAGACCCCAATAACCTAAAAGGGTGCCCAAACACCTGCAATGTTTTGTTTTTCATAATATGTCCCCTTTAATAATCTCTCAATTGCAGGGCTGTTTTTGTGAAACTATGTTTTCAGCTGTGGACCAACATAATTATTAAAACATTTCACTGTGAGACAGGGTCGTTATATGCCTACACAGTCTATTGAAATCAGTTAAGAAATAAGAACAGCGCCCTCTAGGGTCACACATTCTGACAGGTCACAGCTTTCAGTGCAACACCGGTGCTTGCAAAAAGCCTGTCTGGACATGTGCATCACTTTTAAGTGTCCTCTGGAAACACTTCCGTCGTGCTTTCTTAATTTGCTTGCGTTTTCTCTTCTTGCATGTGTTTTCTAAATGGTGCGCATGTGTTGTCAAATTGATGAAGATGTTTTCTTAATTTGCTTGCGTTTTGTCTTCTTGCATGTGTTTTCTGATGTTGCAGTGCCGTGAGCTCTCAGGGCCACCGTAGTACGCTCACTTTTGACGAATTTAGAAGCAAAATACAGACGCAAGCAGTCAAGGTTTAGTAAAACAAACACCTAAAACGTATATTTTGGACCTTTTATCCATACTAGTATGAAAGAAGACATGTTATGGAAGCTAAATAGACACAAATCTCAAAATTGACCAGTGCTTAAAAAAACGATGTTTTTGCCTGCCGGTGTGTCAGGGCAGCTGGTGATCAGGGTAGCTGGTGGCGGTAGCTACGTAGATGCCTGATCAAAAACCCGTAAACGTCAAATGTTTAATATGTTCATGTTGGCCGTAAGAATCCAATCTACTCAATATCGGTTTACACTTCCATAGCCTTTGAGTGGAATATACAATTTGAGGTAAGATTTGTGTCACAGTGTGCGTAACCAGCACGAAGCTTCGAGCCAGCTGTTGGCTGTGGTGGCCGATCACCAGTTGCCCTGACACGACCAGATTAGTTCGTGATAGCACATCAACAAATACCACCGATCGTATTTAATATGCATCACCTATGTTTCCCACTCATCACTATACATTACTCGGAACCCGTCCAGATTGTATGACTCTCAGTTTGAAAATCGGAGGACAGTAAATTCAGAAAACTAACGCGTTGCGTGGTAGACTTTTCTTTTTTCTTTCTTAGGCTACTGAATACATCCTACTGTGCGTATGGCATACTTTGGGTAGGCTATGTGACTGAAAACTGTTTTTATCATGATGTTTTAAAATAAACCGACAAATGAATGCGACATAGAGACCTAGTCCTGGTTCATGTGTTGGATTATCTGGTGGTGACAGGCTTGGGAGGATATGGAGCTAGACTGTCGATGCCTTGTCAGTTTTAAATTGTACATTTAACGCTATTATTCAGATTTAGGCCTAGGCATAGCCTACTTCAGAAGGATTGGTGAGTATTTGTCCATACGCTTTTAGTGAAATGTTGTTTGTGGTAAGCTATTTGTGTGTAACCATTGAAGCGTGGAGGTGTGTGCTAGCTGGGGTTTACTGTGATATCAGTTTAACTTGTGAATGATCTGTACTACCGTGTTTCATACCGTTTTCATATCATCACTAATGTGTTTTTCAATACTCGGAGCCTATCGATGATGTGACTGATATCACATTACACTATTGTCAATGTATAAGGAAAACAGCAGCATTTTGCTATTGTAGCCTACGTAGGCTAGTTAGTCGAGGTGGACATAGAACTGCAATTCGCTCATTTGACATGAGTTTTTTTTTTTATTATTATTATTTTTTTAAATGGTGATAATAACAAACTAGCACAGACGTTGTTCACCAAACTAGTGGCGTACTGATAAAATTCTGACACCGAGTAGTCGAGATAGATATGAGGTTGGTGGTTAGAATCTGACAGATACTAATTATTTTTCTTTTTTGGTTGGGGGAAAATGTAATCATCCAGATCAGGGCAACTGGTGACAGCAGACTCGATGCCCGCAAACGTGAAATGATTATGCCTACATATCCGATCTACTTAATATTTAGACTTCCATAGCCTACAGCTTGTTAGTGGAACAGTGTGAGGTAAGATTTATGTCACACATGTGCGTAACAGCACGAAGTTTGGAGTCAGTTGTTGGTTTTGGGGCAAATCGTGGCGATCAGATTAATTTGTGACAGCACATCGGCACGCACGGGATACTTTTCTTGTAATTATAATTTCGTACTGAATACGTCCTATTGTTCATGTTGTCTACTTTGGTTATGTGACTGAAATAAGCTTATCATGATGTTTTAAAAATAAACCGACAAATGAATGCGACATAGACGAACTATTCCTGGTTTATTTGTTGGGTTATCTGGTGACAGCTATAGGAGCGTGTAGGTGACTGTGTCGATGCCTTGTGAAAATAACGCAAACGTAAATAAGTTGATAGGCTGTGTGTGGTTGAATACAAGATGTTCTCGTCAGTTTTAAAAAGTTGGACATATATCGCTATATTCGGATATACTTGAGAAGGGTCTGGGATTATTCTTCCATTCAGCTTTTTAGTGAAATGTAGCCACGGGTAAGATATTTGTGTCACAAGTTAAGCGTGAGGTTGGCTGTGTTAGCTGTGGCTAAGTGTGATAGAACCAGTTTAATTTGTGATTACACTTAGAAAAACGTCTGAAATACGATGGTATTTCCATCATCACTACAATGTGTTATTCACTACTCGGAACCACAGTCATTGCTTAGAACCAATGTAGATGTTAGCCTACATGGTCAAATTCGAGTATGAAGATTGAATGATAGTAGGCTATTGTTACTTGCTGTAGTTTGGTCTGGCTTTGAGAGACTAGGTAAGTGTAGAAAACAAATGATCAGGGGCGTGCAGTCTTTCTTAAAAGGATGCTATTTTACACATTTGTGGGTTTTAATCATATGGTTTAAGGGGTTCGGAGAGCGATAGTTGAAGCGAGATATGGTGACAGTTAGGCATAGCCTACGACGCGACGGAGTGTTGATATTCTTTCTGTTTGCTTACTGACAGTAGTGCGCATTGAGGTGTGTATTTTTGTTTGAGGAGTAGCCTATATTTGTAATGACAGTGACAGTGTGGTTCATGTAGGCCTGTATCTGTTATTTTGCTTTGTTGTAGGCCTATTTATTAGTCTGTGTGAGTGAACAGGTGAGCGTAAACAGTGGTGCTAGTAGGAAATGATGTGCAGGAGATACTGTAGGTGAGCCAGGTAGAGGTAGGTGCAGAGAGAGGTGAAAGCATAAGACACAAGTCTAATATTTGAGTTTAATTCAGACATTTTGCTGGACACTGTGGAGTGGATCTAGAGTGCTTGAGTTTCTGCGTGCAGTCTGTGGAAGTTCTACCACACTGGGAGTAGCCTACTGTTCTTTTACTGACACTATTTCTGCACTGCTTGTGTTCAATAAAATCTCGTTTTAATGATCATTGTTGTTGTCTTTTCTTTTGTGATGCTCGTCTCTACAGAGCTTGTATTGCATATTTGAACTTTGATTTGAAACACTGTATGTGAAAAGGCTAAATAATAGATCATCATAAAACGTTGCCAGTTGATTACTTAGATTAAAAAAATAGATTTTATGTATTACAATTTTTACAGAAATGTTTGAATGGATATTCAACTTTGCTATAGGCCTTTATACATGCATTTTCTAGGCTACATGTAGCCTATTTCCAGAATAAATGTATCATAAATCATACAACTAACAACATAAAGAATTATTCTGTAGGCCTAATAAACTCCAGAATAGTGCTAAGAATTTGAGGTGTACAAGTGAATGTTATCGAAAAAGAAAATAACTAGGCCTAATGTTGAGATAATGTCCTTCAAAGATGGGAGAAATATACAGATGCAAACAGAAAAGGATTAGTCAAAGAAACACCTTGTAGCCTACATTTTGGACCGTTTATTTGTACTACACTATTCTGCAATTTGCTCATATTTGACAATTGTACTTTTATACTTCATTATTTTCCTATCGCAATACTAGCACCGTGCAACTAGTCCGACTTAGTGGCGCACCGTGTAAAATTCGGCCTGTGTAGTTTATTATGAATGAGTAGATGAGATCGCTGGTTCGACTCCGCCACGAATTAGTTTTCTTTCCCCCCGCGCAGAAGACAACAAATTGTATATGTACTTTGGGACCAAAGGTAATGATCCTGCAAACGGTTTATAGCATCATGTTTTAAAATAAATCGATAAATGAATGCAAAGAGAGACCAGAGAGAGACGATGTTTTGAATAGGTTTATTTCCGGGTTTTTAGACAAGGGGTCCTAACTAGACACGCCTACGAAACATCTGCAAATGCCACCAGCTACCCTGATCACCAGTTGCCCTGACACACCATAGGTACGTTCCAATACCCGTTCAACAGGCCCTCGTTCACTTGCCCTAGGCACTTGCCCTCGGGGGAATCCCCGCTGCCATCTTAAGTGTCGTTCCAATAGTCTGGAAACTGAAGTGAACTTCGTGAGATAGACCCTCGGAGGGCTGAGTGATCAAGTCAACATGGATGGTCACTCCGAGGTGGATATCACCCACAGTGCATTGCAGTTCGTCTTCTTCTTCTTCTCCTTTTATTTTCCGGTAGACTGTATGCTTTTAGGGACATCGCGGCCACCCGCAGGACAAATATATATATATAAATATATTCCAAAACGCCTCAATTAGGCTATCCTATTTCCATACGAACAATCCAGTGAATGTATTGCAGTTTACACATTGCTGCTATAACACCGATGGCTGCCAATTAGAGGACTATTTAAAACAAATGTTTTTGGTTGAAAGTATAAATAAGAAAATATGTCGGAACAAACTATTTACATGTGTAAGTAACAATATCTTGATAATCTGAGTTACCGTGTCGTAATTCAATGTTTGTTATGCTATGGAAATGGCTTTCTGCAACATAGGCTACCTTAGCAGAATGTTATAATTCTGTATTATTTGCATTCAGATTTACCTATGTAACTGACGGTCCATTGCGACTACAAGGGCAAGTGGGCAAGTGGGTTCCATTTAAATCCTCCGCTCCTCCCCCGCCCAGTCTCCCTCCGCTCTCCAAGTTCCCTCCGTGCAACGTATGCTGTTACGTCATGCCAAGGGTAAATGAACAAGGGGAAGTGCAACTACTATTGGAATGCAGGGCGTGTCTCGCCTTAAGCCAAAGTAAGCATTTATTATTATCAAAATAACGCAGTGTTCCTCACCTATCCGGTGTAACTTTATTTCAGGTTTCCAAGCGATATCCAGCAGTCTGCGCTGACGATCTATCTCTTCCTGGAACCCGACAATAGTTTTTTCAAAAACTCCGAATATTTCTTCAGCAGCAGAAGTGAGTCGCTCGTTGACAAACTCTCTAAAACTCTCAGCTGAAGACATTTTCCCTTAGTAACAGATTAAACTGTGAGCCGCCACTACAATATCGTCCTCGAGCTCAATCAATAAAGTACTGTAGCTCCTTTGCTAACGCTACGAGCGCCTGTGTTGTTTACTTCCGCTGGATGTTACACTGATAAGTTCCGACAGTATGAAAGCTGGAGATTTACTTTCCGCCTTCAACTGATAAGTTGAGCCTAAGGTCGCTCAAACATACTGTGATGTACTGTATGACAATAATGTATTTAAATGTTTTTAAATCTCACGTGTATTTAAATTGCTGTTCAAGGCAATTTCCTCTATATAGCACATTTAAAACAGCAAGGCAAATCATAGTGTAAAAAGAAATGCCTTAGCACACCATTCAAAACAATGAGCAAATAACTTGTGCATCCAGCTCATTAGTTCTGAGTATTGTTCTGTAACTTGATTTTCTGGTGGAAATTGAAAGCACACAAAACACAGTCCACAAAAGGACTTCTTGGAAATAGCAGCTTTACTTATAGTCAAGTACAAAATATGAAAAAACTATATCGAATCATTTTAAGAATACCAAAATTAGGGCTTAACGCGTTAATTTCGATTAATTAATCACAGAAAAATTAACGCGATTAAAAAAATTAACGCAGATTAATCGCACTTTTATAGTGCCCTTTGACCCGGTGCAAAAGGGGATTAAAGAGTAAAGAAAGAAGCATAGAGAGGGTTCTATGGACATTTTATGGGAAGCTTCGGGCAAATAAGCATGAAGGTAGGAAGTTATTTTATGTTATTCTCCACAGTGTCTGTGCATTATTGATTTAGTGGGTGCCTAATTAACAATGTAGTTTCAAAACTCTCAGTATCTCTCAATCTTCCGCCTCACTTTTGTTTGCTAGCTGCCTCGTCTCCCCCATAAACGGACCCCACCCCCCCACCCCCTGTCAGTCTTCCCAGCATATGCAGCCTGCCTTTTTTCCTCTTGTGTGTGTGTGTGTGTGTCAATATTTTTGGCTATGAGTAGGACGATGGTAAATGAGTCGGCGTAGGGCGTAGGCTAAGCGAACCTGTGGCAGTGCAGCGCTGTCTGTTGTGGGAGATAGACAGTCTTCATTTAGCCTGCTTGTTTTTTTGTGGTTTTAAGTAGAAAATTCGTCGAAGTTCCTAATTTTATTTAATGTAGAAAGCTGGCTGAGGGGAGGAGACAGAAGTTACGAGAGAGAGAGAGAGAGAGAAACTGTAGGCTATACAGCTGTTTATAAAAAGGCATAAAAGTGTCATATAAGTATGCGATTAATTTAGATTAATTAATAACAGAGCCTGTAATTAATTAGATTAATTTTTTTAATCACTTGACAGCCCTAACCAAAATATATTATTTTAGGTTATTTTTGGCTCATTGAAACAAACACACCACTCAGAGACTAACAGAGCATTAAATACACTTTAATGCAACTTTACCAGCTTGAATATCCAACACTATATTCATGACCAATTAATCAAGCTGAAATTTTCATTTAATTTTCATTTAACTTTTATATATCCTCGAGAGACCAATTGAGGGGTGACCCTCATTTACAATGACGTCGAGTTCAAAACAAATTCAAAGGAAAAACAACAATACATGCAAAATATTCAATGCAAATACATCAAATACACAACAACAGGTGAAGAGAAAAAAAACTATTGAAACATTTACACAGTGGTGAAGAGCGGCAGCAATTAAAATGAAATGGGTTACAGGTAGAGTTTGGCAGATTTAAGATAGTTTGTTTAAATTGGTTAAAGGATATGAAGGTATTTAGTTTAATTTTTTGCTGTAAGTTGTTCCAGGAGTCGGGGGCACTGAAGCTAAAAGCTGTCTTTCCCAGCTCAGACCGGGCTTGTGGGACATAAAGCATAAGCATGTCAGTGGAGCGGGTCTGATAAAGCCCATCTGAAATTTGCAACATTTCTGTTAAATAACGAGGAAGCTTCCCGGTCAAGGCTTTGTAAATACAAATGTGCCAATGTGCGTCACGTCTCTCTTTAAGGAAGGACCACCCAACCTTTTCATATAAAAGACAATGGTGTGTGTCATAAGCATCTCCTGTGATGAATCTTTAAGCAGAGTGAAAAACAGAGTCTAGGAGTTTAAGACATGAATGAGATGCATGCCGGTAAACCACATCACCGTAATCAAGGACAGACATGAAAACTGCCTCAATAATCCTTTTCCTACTAAATAAAGGGAAGGTGGTTTTGTTCCTATAAAAATAGCCAATTTTTTGTCGTAGTCGACAAACAAGATTATTTATATGAAAATTAAAAGTGAGTTTATCATCTAACCAGATGCCGAGATATTTGTACTCTGTGACTCTTTCAATTAAAAATCCATTCTTTGTAAAAATATTAAAATCATTAGGGGGCCAAGCCCGAGAAGGGCCTCGGACCGCGTTTTGCAGAGCAACGCGGTTCCATAGCCCTGCTGGGCAGGGAACCCTATTGTTTTTGCTGGGATTATTCTTATTATTTGGCGTCGTGCAAAACTGGTGCTGCAGGCCAAACCGTAAAGGGTTGGGACATGCCACTTGCATGACTAGATCCAGGTCTGTGCCTGGTACGTAGACGAAAAAATTCAGACATGCTGGCCACTAGGTGGCGCTACAACAAAGGAAAACGCGTTTGGGGCTATAACTCCCACACCGAACGTCCGACAGTCAAAAACTTTATATCCACATATGCACACAAGTCAGCTGCATCTGAGATTTGAGATAGGCTACGCCCATTTGCGTATATATAGATTTTTCGCTACATAACATAACACAACATACTCCTCCTACAGTTTTCGCCCGATTTGGACGAAACCAAAAGCATTATGCTCTACCGACTCCCACGAGTAAAAGTTGTATAAATAATTGTTCTACGACCATCGGAAGACCTAAAGGTAGCGCTTTAAAGATTTGCGATTTCGCGCAAATCCCTTTAAAAAAAAAGAAAAGGGATTTTCTTGAAACTCACGGGAGACTATCATGGGGCATACCTGAGTCTATAAAAAAATATGTCCAATAAATTCCTATGTGGGCGGGACTTATTAAAACATTTTTTTTTTAATTTTTTCTCCTGTTTTCGCCATTTTACAAGTCTTTTGGAGGGAAATTCAAAACAGTGTCTTAAAGGTCACATATTATGCTAAATGCACTTTTTAAATGTATTCTAACATATCCATGGATCCACGGTGTGCCTAGAGACTGCCAAAATATCAAATAAAATAACAATCTCTCCTTTTCTCACTCTCCCCCTTTCTGAAACCCCCACTCCTCCCCCCCCAATATACTCCAGTCAGAATTCTCCTCGTTTCTGACGTCAAAAACTGGAAAGGCAGAAGCTTCCACTGTGCAGACCACACCCCTATTTCTTATTGGTCCACGGCCCCGAGATCCTCTGGAAAAATATTCCTTCACCCCCATGTTGTTTGCTTGTTGCTAAGCGACAAGATGCCTGTAGTACGCAAAACATGATGAATGTTGCATAATCCACTAATTTATCTTAACCACAGCAGCCTTGTTTTTAATAACACAACGGATAGAAAGCTACTTTTGCTTTTTTTCAAACAGTGAAACTGAAATAAATGTTTTATTGGTATTTTTGCCTGACTGGTGTATAGCTATTAGCTTTGGGACAAGCATTCAGCTTTTGCTCATAAAAACATATTTATATTCCCCACACCAGTCTGGAAATGCCTCGTTTTTAACAGGACAAAGGATTGGAAAGTATACTGAAGAAGTCTGACTTTGAAGATACTTTTTTCACTGATTTTAGTGGTATTGTTAGCAGCTAGCTCCTGAGCTAGCTTCGCAGTAGCCACCATCTTTTGCAGCATTTTTATTGTGAACATGCCGTTACCATTAGCGTGTGGCTGTCAGTGCATCTGTATGAACATAGTCTTTCATGTAGACAAGGATAGGTCATGTCAAACTGTTCAAAGTGCGTTACTAGCACTAGACTTGGTTCTTCTCATGGGTAGGCTAAACCTAACTGAGCTAACGGGCTATACGTCATCATTGTTTACAAACAGACAGAGGGCGAGGCGTATCTGGCTTCGCTTCCGAACAGGGGGCGGGGGGAGCTCAAAGATTGTATATTTACGAGGGGAGCCGCAGCACTTTTTAAAAAATAGGCCATTGTGAGATTAGCTGAACATCAGCATAGTACAATAAATTATCTGAAAGTTTTTTTCAGCAAACAATTGAAGAAAAACGTATTAGGGACCACTAAGACCATATAATATGGTGTATAATAGAACCGAAAAGTGTATAATATGGGAGCTTTAACTATGGAGAGGCTGACAATCTGCTTTTGCTCATAACTCCCCAACCAAACATCGCACATTCAAAAACTTGACATCCACTTGTTCGGTACGTTGAGCTGCAGCTTTCTACCTTAGAAAGTTTTGCAAAATTTATCAAAAGGGGGCGCCGAAACCACAAAAAATGTATATCTTGTAACAGCAGCAAAGAAAACGCGGTTGGGGCTATAACTCCCACACCGAATGTCCGACAGTCAAAAACTTTATATCCACAGATGCCCACAAGTCAGCTGCATCTTTGGAGATGGCCACGCCCATTTCCGCCAGTATGGAATTGTCGCTACATGGCAAAAACTGTGTCAGTCACCAAAACATACTCCTCCTACAGTTTTTGCCCAATTTGCATGAAACCAAAAGCATTATGCTCTACCGACTCCCACAATTTTTCTACGACCATCGGAAGACCAAACGGTAGCGCTTAAAAGATTCGCCGATTAGCTTCCTTGTAATACCTTTTACGTAAGTGATCATGAATCCAAAACTATACATCGTATCAAGACAAAATGTCAGAAATATGGTCGTACTGTCCTAACGAACATCCTCAAAAAGAATTGGAAAATTGCTCCAAAAGGGGGCGCCAAAAACATCTCCTTATCCGCTTGAGCATCTTTCTCTGCGATTTCTTTGCCTTTTGGTCTATAACTCCCAAACCGAACATCCCACATTCAAAAATTTTACATCCCCGGATTCCGTGAAGCAAGGGGCCGGCGCCGTGGACGACGCCGGCCGATCCCGAGTCGCGTGGGAGGCTTGGCCCCCGTTCACAACTGCTTGCAGTTCTAGTTAAAATGTGTAGTTCTTGCTCTGGAGAAACGCATATATTTGGTTTTGTCTGTATTAAGAACAAGCCTGAGGTACACTAGACAGTCCTGCAGGGTGCTAAAAGAGCTTAGTAGGTTCTGAATAGATTGGTGCACCGAATCGGAAATGCAATACAGTACTGTGTCGTCAGCGTATAGATGGGCGTGACAGTTTTTTAGCGATGAAACAATTTTATTTATATAAATTGTGAAAAGAACTAGACCTAAAATTGAGCCCTGTGGGACACCTATTTCTAACAGAAATATGTTGGGCAATTTCACATTAAATTAAGGACATCATCTTTAAGGAAATTTTTTACAATTCACTTACGGGGATGTAGCAATGGCAAATATGTATCTTCAGTAAATAAACAAGTCTGGACTGGAGGTACAATTATATGGTTTCTATTGTATATAATAATCTTCAATAATTTTTTCAAGTTTGAGATTTGAGTCCAGCTTTTCCCTAAAGAGCTGCAATTGTGTGTATGCTCACCCCTATCTGTTCCTGTGTGTTCTCACCATGAACCACTAGAACTGAAACGACCCCACAACTTTAGTGAATACAAGGCTACTTGACAGTATGACATCTCTTGTGACGTGAGAAATTAGACAAATCAGCAAATCTTTTCCCACAGATCTTGCAGACGTACGGCTTCTCACCTGTGTGGACTCTTATGTGGATTTTCAAGTCACGAGTACGCCGAAAAGCTTTCCCGCATGTTGTGCAAATAAACGGCTTCACACCTGTATGGAAGGTCATGTGCGTGTTCAATGTAGGCTGGTCACTAAATGTTTTCCCGCATGTCTTGCAAAGGAACGGCTTCTCACCTGTATGTGTTGTCATGTGGCCTTTCAATGCACTGTGGAATCTGAATCCTTGCCCACATGTTGTGCAAGTATACGGCTTCACACCTGTATGGATGGTCATGTGTGAGTTCAATGTAGACTGTTGACTAAATGTTTTACCGCAGGTCTTGCAAAGGAACGGCTTCTCACCTGTATGTGTTGTCATGTGGCCTTTCAATGTACAGAGGACTCTGAAACCTTTCCCACATGTTGTGCAAGTAAACGGCTTCACACCTGTATGGATGGTCATGTGCCTTTTCAATGTATACTGTTGACTAAATGTTTTCCCGCAGGTCTTGCAAAGGAACGGCTTCTCACCTGTATGGGTGATCATGTGTATCTTGAATTTTGACTTAAACAGAAAACCTTTCCCACAAGTTTCACATTTCAAAGACTTTTCCCCTGTGTGAGCATTGTTACTTTCCTTTTTGCGTCGTCTCTTCTTCCGTTCAGGCTGTGTGTGTCTAGTCAAACCTGAGTCTCCATCTTTGCCTCCTTTGTGATATTGGCTCTCAGCTAAATGAGAGTTGTTGGGGAGGAGCTGCTGGTCCCTGTTTGCTTCTGATACAATAGAGCTTATAACTGGCATTTTGACAACAGCCTGTTTCTCTGGTTCACGTAGAGTGTTTCCAGCATTCAGGTACATAGTCTGATCTTCACTGTGGTCACTTTCCTCATTAGTAGGAGTCAACATAAAGGCATCAGTCTCCTGCTTCAGTCCAAGCTGCTCTCCCTCCTGACTGCTGCAGAGTTCCTCCTGTTCCTCTTTAATCTGTGGAGGCTCTGGCTCCTCTTGGTCCAGACTGGAGTTCCTCTCCTGAACACAGAGCTGCTGGTCAGCGAGAACCTCCTCCTCCTCCGTACAGACATGTTGCTGTGGGAGCTCTGGAGGGACAGAGGACAAAGGGATATGATACTACTGTGATGGTATCATGAGAGGAAGACAGTAGCAATGTGTATTTAATCAATTGGGATGAAATATTTAACCTTCCTCCTGTGTTAACTTTCTGTTACCATCTCTTGTGTTAACGGGTCGGTTTTGATGCGTGTCTGAAATCAGCTGTAAAAAAAACTAAAAACAATTATCTGTCATCCAATTTTTTTCTCATCTCTTGGTTACCTTGAAATTATTGTTTTTTAATATTTTTGGTGTATGTCGCTGGGCCTCTTTTTTGTGTCTGCCCCTCAATTTAAATGAACCTCAAGAGAATCATATAAATAAATAGTTGGTTGTTGTGTTACCTGAGGGGTATGAGAACACATTTCATAACTAAATTTGTTTTCTTGGGACTGGGGCGGAGGTTCACCTTCCAGAAGGACAACTACCCCAAACATACAGCCAGATCTACAATGAAATGGTTTAGATCAAAGCATAGTCATATATGTTAGAATGGCCCAGTTAATATCCAGACCTTAATCCAATTGAGAATATCTGCCAAGACTTGAAAATTGCTGTTGTAGTGTAAACAAGGAGGTGTTGGCGTGGCCGAGTGGGCCAATTGTTTACCTACATTTGATATTACTAGAGAGAGAGGAGTCATCTCACAGGCTTCAGATAGACACGGAGAAGTAGGAGTTCAGTCTAACGGGTACTTTATTGAAGGGTTGACATAACAGGATATCAGCTTAGTAGACAACTTCTACTATGAACACAAAGGTACTTATTCATTACAATAGTTCAGATCTCATCCTACCCTGTCCTAGTTATCTAGCCTCAACTCTGGGGGTAAGGAGTACCCCCCTCAGCAGTCCTCATTCCTCGGGCGTAGGCAAAGGCCAAGGCCAAGATCTAGTGAAGGCGGTTGGTTAAATACACTATCTGTCTGGGTGTGTGTGTGTGTCTGTATACGTGTGCATGTGTGTGTGTGTCTGTGTGAGTGTGTGTGTGTGCATGTGTGTGTGTGTGTGTGAGTGAGAGTGTGTGTGTATGTGTGTCTGTGGGAGTGTGTGTGTGTGCATGTGTGTGTGTGTGTGTGAGTGAGAGTATGTGTGTATGTGTGTCTGTGGGTGACTGTGTGTGTGTGTGTGTGTGTGTGTGTGACAGATCTTATATCAAGCCTTATTAGCAATCGTGTGCTTTTAATAGAAGCCAGGTCTCGCAATCGTGTTCCTATATTCTGCTGTGTCTGCAACAGTTGTTGTTGCCGTCTGTAAGGTCACTGTGTGACCTGTGTGTGTTGTGGTGCAGTTATTGCTTTTCTGTATTACCTCAAACCTTACTAACCTATTTTAATATAACATAAATGTTGCAGAACACTACATATCCCTCCTTGCACCGTAAATACGGTGCACCAAAGAATCTCAACATTTATCCCTTGAAGCCTGAAAAATGCACAACCCTTAAACTCTACAAAATCAAACATCAAACCAAAAATGATAAACTTTGACAAAATAAAACGACAGTGGCCACTGTTTACTATATAGTATGAAACTTAATAAAACCCTATTAGACCCTCTTAAAATTCAACAACAATAACAATAATTGAACAGCATATAATGACTTTCATAATTCTTTCAGTCCTTGTTCTTCGGACCATTGTCCAGTCCCGCAAATACCCGCGCACTTGCGAGAAACGACACGAGCATACTTTTAGAATTGCTTAAACAGGCAATTCTTTCTGTGCGAAAAGCACAACACAACAGCCCCCCCCCATTTCAACTATGGGGAGGCTGTGGGGAAACCCAGAGGTGCACCCATGCATTGGTGCCTTAGCTGGGTATGATGACTGGTGCATGACTCGATTGTTTTGAAGGGGAGACGAGAGCGATCCCTCTCGAATTTCCAGATGACGACATTGACGACTGCATCTCGATTCTCTGTTGTTGGCGACGCTGGCGGTGGAAAGGACTTCTCATCGACCAGTGTCGAGTTGCTCCTCCAAGCGACAGGTGGCACCCTTCTCGCTGGTTGTGAAGTTGTCTGGACAGCTGGATGAGACGAATTGACGACCCCTGGTTTCTGGCTGGGATTGGGTTGGGCTGTGTAGTTGCGAAAGCGACCCCCTCTCGATCTCGGCTGTCAGTTGTCCTGTGACATCACGACTTGGACACGGCAGTGACATCACGCTGATAGCACGAGTTGAGAGCGTAGCTTAGCATCAGATTTCAGCACGACATCTTTCCCAATCTTTCACAGCAGGATTCTGTACCTAGTTCTTTCATCGAGGCCATCAGAAAAGATATAGACAGAGAGAAACAGATAGGGAAGGAATCCTACCTGACAAACTTCTAAATAACTTCTGGGGAGTTTGTGTTTGTCCTACTTAATTTTGTTACCTAGGTTTACTGTATCAATACACATACGTGTACTCTAATCACACTTGATGTCAACTGTGCAGTAACACTTTTTGGAACAGCTATGGATTATGACATTGTCAACAACAGTACAAGTATGTTTTGTTCTTACTTTATTTAATAGAGTGTTGATCCTGAACCCTAAATAAATTACTTATAACTTACTTATTAACTTAAATGGATATTAAGTATTTTGATCATCCTCTCTTCTTAAACTTACTTTGTTGTAGTGTTTTTTCTATGTGGCCTTCTCATAATATTGTAATCATTACCTTTCTTCAACATTTACTTATATTATGTTTAATTAATGTGCTCTCTTAAACTCTTTACCATGTACTTCTATTATTTTTAAATTAATGTGCTCTCTCAACCTTTCCCTCCTTTTTCAAATTCCTATTTGAAACACAAAAAGGAAGCATATTAAGTTAAAAATTCAGCTAAAATAAGATTCTCACTTTGTGTGAGCAATTGTATTCAAACAGGAACAAACAAACATGTGGCTTTCTCCCAGCCCTCTTATCAACAAAACCCCAAAACGGTTTATAAATTTAGAATGCTAACCCTTTTTCAAAAAATCCAATTCCCTTGAATCAGTAATTTGTAAAGAGCAACCCCTTAAAAAAACAAACAGGTATTCTGGAAGTGTGAGAATGTGATTGGTTCAAAATCCTACTAAATCAACAATTATATCTCAATATTTTTAATACCTCTTCACATGGGAATATCTATTCTTTATTAACCTTATTATCTTTACACTTCCGTAGGCTACTTGGGAATATTTAAAACACTAATCTCTTTCTGAAAAATCATTAAAGTGATAATTCTCAGTCATGCTTGCTTTCTTTTTGGCTGAGAAAGCAACAACACAATCTTTTATTGATTTGAAACCGGTAAACACTAGTTGTATTTTTTATTTGGAAACTAACCCTAAACATGCTTTTTTCAATGCATAAAAGAGGAAACCTATTAGTTATCAAAATAGTCCTTTAAACTTTTAATCTTACATACTTTTTTCCCTTACAAAATCTTATGTTGTCTTAAAGGCATAACTAAATTAGTTTATGTCCAAAGCAGACCTATTTCATTTGCTTGCTTGCTTGCACAATCTACATTTAGGGGAAACACCATTAATCAGAAAATTGTCACAATTTAAGTACTTGCACTTTTTTCTTAAGTGGACAGCAGTTGAATCCACCCTCCTTCTACAGAAGGAATGTCCACTTTTTCAGTTCAGAAGCAAAGGAAACCCCTCACATCGCTGCTTCAGTGTCTCTTGCTTTTCCTAAAACACAAGGCAGAAGTCAGGAAATGTCATTATGGCACATATTACTTGCCATCCTTGTATTTTCTCCCATCCTGTAGTCACCACACAGGGCATTGAATGTCACTTTTGGCACGGTGTTACTTAGCCACGTGCATACACGCCTCCATCTTTGTAGTTCAGTCTGGCATTGGCAGAGCGTTCCCTGCCGGTATGCGTTGGCTCCACTCAGACTGTTGGCTCCAGGACCAAAACTGAAACTGGAAACTGCTCTTGAGCTGAGCAGACTTCAGGCTAAGTGTCTTCTGCATCTTAGTCCATTTTTCTTACATATCTTTTTGTCTTTTGTCTTTTTGCGGCATCGGTAATGCCAGGCAACTTGTCTTTCCATCTTTATACTTTCTTTCCTTCTTTCTTGATATTAAATACATTTTGTGTCCTCCTCTTCTTTTTTGGGCAGAGAAAAGGTATTCTGACTTGTGACAACCTTCGAATTTTAGTGCCCCAAAACCAATTGCAAGCATAATAATTTCTCCTAGAATGGTCTTCAGAGATAATCTTTTATCAATATTGAATTCTTTCTAAAAAAGGGGATTTATTTATTTCTCTAACTCTTCAACCCAAATGCTAAACCTTTACATTGCAGTGCACTGTAATCGTTTCTTCCAGTGCACTCTCAGTTAACCAGCTTCTGGAAGAGAAAAAAGGAAATGTTACACATTTAAAATAGAACCAAGGGATTCTCAAACCTTCAAAACTGTTGCTCCCAAAATCTCTTACTTTTTAATTAATCACGATGTTATTCAAAAGATTTTATTACTTACCCCAAAACCCACAAGGTTTACTGTTTTTTACTGCAATTTAGAGCATGCTTTTTAGCCTACTCAGATGTAAACCTTAATTAAAATCACTTATTAACTTAATTCTTTTTTAGTTAAACTCAACAGGTCAGTAACCCTTTTTTAACCATTCGATCTAGCTTTTTATTAGACCTACAAAATCAAAGATTCTGTTTTGGTTCTTTTTGGAAATAAATGTGGCAAAATTCCACTTCAATGATTCTTACTAGATTTAAGAGATCATTTTTACTTAAACTTCAACACTGAACATTTTTTACAAACAAAACAGACATTTTCATCCTCTTTCAATCACATGAACAACGTACACTCACGTTTTCACACATGTTTCAGAGAACTATGTTTCAACTAACAGGTGACAATGCAATTTAACGCTTTTAACAGCTCTCAAAACCCAATTGAGAAACAAATGGTTACATATCAGTGGAAAGAACTCCACTGTCTCTATTTGTCGTATATCACTGAAACCCCTGTAAGGTATTTTCACAGTTTCAATAAACTTATGCTAACTTCGTTTAATTAACACCTGTTCTCACAGAGTTTAATAAACCCATATTCTTACTTAGTTTAATTCTTACTAAACACATGTCACCTCTTCTTTTATTTTTTTATTATCTCATATGTCTCTTCAGTGTCTTAAAACACAGGCAATTTAACTTAGATGTTTCATTTTATCATATCTCCAGTGTCTTAAAACACAGGCAATTTAACTTAGATGCTTTATTTTCAGTACAAACCAATTCTTATGTTAAGCCAAATCAAAGAATGTACCATTATATTTTATTCCCTAATCAATTTATTTATTTTAATGCTTTCTTACAGATTTTTAAGATAAAAAATCAGAGCTACTGTTCAGTCTCTCCCTCCGGCTACAGGCAGCTATTATTAGCCTGCCTGCATATTTGACACTCAGGCTTAGAGCAAAAACGGGAAGGAGGGGGGAGCGGGGGGTTCTTCTATTACGAGGAGACTACTGAGGCGGGTCTCGGTCCCCACACAACAATCTTGATGTAATCAACACTTTTGACTGCTCTCTCCTTTAAACTGGCAACCATGCCACAGAAATTTTCAGGCTGTACACAACTCAGTGCCACTCTTTGCTCAATGAACCAACACAACAACTATACAATTATACCAAAAATCAACGCAACAAACAGCATTCAATAGTTTTACTTGCTATTCCTTTTTCAAATTAAATTATTCTCTTTAATTTTCAACTCTTTATTTTTTATTTTTAATCACATTTAAAGCGAAACCCTTCATCTGTCGGTAATCAACGTCCTAGACTCTGTGTAAATGTCTATATGGAGAGAAGACCTTGATCAATTGAAATCTCGATAGACAAGAACCAGATATATGCTGCTTACCTTTAAAACGTTAAAGCAATCCCAGACTTTAACTGGAAGTACTTTGACGCAGTAACACTGTCATTTATTAGAACAGCAAATGTCTCTCTCCCGCATTGTATAATTTATTTATTTTTAAAGACATTACGGGTGTAATAATGTCTTTTTTGACGTACTGTCCACCGTGGAAAACGGATCTCTCTGTACCAGTCAGAGGTTCGTGTGCTCGTGGACGGGCCCCAACTTCATCGACAGGTATCTCAGTACTTTTATTATTTTTTTCCTCTTCCTCAACGGGAAGCACATCACACTGCAGCGATATTCATTACAAAATGGAATGTCAAAACACGGAACCAAACAGCAAGAGTGGCCAGTATGGGTAAAACAACACAACCATTTCTTTCTTCCCAACTAAACAAGTTTCTTAACATTTTCCAGAAAAGCCAAGATTCAGTTATAACGACTAGCAGATATTTTATCCTGACAGTCTATGATTCTGCTTTACAAGCACGCAAGTTTAACAGACCTTCAAAGAAAAACCACAGACAGGATGACAATGGTTTAGGGCAAAATATACATTACCCAGCCGCCGTTGTCTGTCTGCTGCAACTTCTGAAGGTCTTCCGTTTCGACAACGCCATTTATGTAGTGGAACATAAAGGTGTTGACATCCTGCCGACAACGCCATTTATGTAGTAAACAAGGAGGTGTTGGCGTGGCCGAGTGGGCCAATTGTTTACCTACATTTGATATTACTAGAGAGAGAGGAGTCATCTCACAGGCTTCAGATAGACACGGAGAAGTAGGAGTTCAGTCTAACGGGTACTTTATTGAAGGGTTGACATAACAGGATATCAGCTTAGTAGACAACTTCTACTATGAACACAAAGGTACTTATTCATTACAATAGTTCAGATCTCATCCTACCCTGTCCTAGTTATCTAGCCTCAACTCTGGGGGTAAGGAGTACCCCCCTCAGCAGTCCTCATTCCTCGGGCGTAGGCAAAGGCCAAGGCCAAGATCTAGTGAAGGCGGTTGGTTAAATACACTATCTGTCTGGGTGTGTGTGTGTGTCTGTATACGTGTGCATGTGTGTGTGTGTCTGTGTGAGTGTGTGTGTGTGCATGTGTGTGTGTGTGTGTGAGTGAGAGTGTGTGTGTATGTGTGTCTGTGGGAGTGTGTGTGTGTGCATGTGTGTGTGTGTGTGTGAGTGAGAGTATGTGTGTATGTGTGTCTGTGGGTGACTGTGTGTGTGTGTGTGTGTGTGTGTGTGACAGATCTTATATCAAGCCTTATTAGCAATCGTGTGCTTTTAATAGAAGCCAGGTCTCGCAATCGTGTTCCTATATTCTGCTGTGTCTGCAACAGTTGTTGTTGCCGTCTGTAAGGTCACTGTGTGACCTGTGTGTGTTGTGGTGCAGTTATTGCTTTTCTGTATTACCTCAAACCTTACTAACCTATTTTAATATAACATAAATGTTGCAGAACACTACACTGTTCACAGACGCTCTCCATCCAATTTGATGCTGAATCTGAAGGTCAAGCTATTTTGCAAAGAAGAATAGGCAAACATGTCAATATCTAGATGTGCAAAGCTGGTAGAGACATACCTATGGGCAGAGATTTGTGTCAGTAGAACTTGAATTTGAATTGATCGACTTGAATATGAATTGATCAACCTGCATTTGAATTATTGATACTTGAATTCGAATTTATACACTTGAATGTTAATTATCCATTTGAATTTGAATTAATTATACTTGAATCTGAATTTTCTCTACTTGAATCTGAATCAGTTCAAAATTCAAGTTTTCAAATTCAAGTAGAAAAAATTCAAATTAAAGTAGAAAAAATTCAGATTCAAGTAGAGAAAATTCAGATTCGAGTAGAGATGTGCACATCCGGGTTCTTTGAGGAAGAGCAATCGAGTGCAGATCTCTGATCCTAGGCTACAGCGTCCGGGCGGTGACCGTTATTTAACGTTCAGGAAATATAAAGTCATAAATTAGTTTGTTTAATCATCGTCTGTGTTTTTGACCTCTTGTTTTATAATCGAAGTATCTTTTAGAACACTAATCACGTTTCAGTAATTAAAGTTAAGTTATTAATTAAGTTATAATATCGCCAATAGGCTATATCAATGAAAACAGACAGTCAAACAGCGTCCAAATGAGCTAAAATCCTAAATACAATAAACAGTAACATGGCAAACTTATTTTTAGGTAAGCTAATTGATTATTTATTCATTTTTTCACACGTTTACATGTTTAGAGGCGAAGGATTCCTCCGACGCTCTCTGTCCGGCTTATCAGACAGCACTCAGCTGTTTTATTTGGAGCATTATGCTTAATTTCCTGCATTCTGGTGAATTTGTATTCACCAAACACCTCTCTTCAGTGCAAATGAACAGTAGACCTAGTGCGAATAAACCGAACTCTGATGTGTGACTTTATTATTGTGCCCCGCTGTGATCGCTCTCGCTGTCATCTCTCCTTGGAGGAGCAGGTGCGCAGGTGAACATTGCATCCTGTCACTCTTTCTCTCTCTCTCTCTCCCCCCTGCGCTTAGCAGACAGAGGGAACGTATAGTGACTATGTTGAAGTTATCTAGGCTACTGCTTTGTGCCATTAACCTGGATTTTTAATGATAATCTGATGCTCATTAGTGCGCACCCCTCAGCACTCTGACTCTACCGAAGTGCGCATGGGAAGGCGGGGCACAAACGTAATCTTGTCCTGGGCACGGAGAAGAAATGCGACGGGCATATACTGTAGCCTATACAGTATATAGCCTATACGCTATATATATATTATAGTGTATACATATTTATGCTTTGTCAAGTTGATGTGAGGGAGCAGGAGATGGGAAAGAGGACATAGGCTATGAGACTGTTTACAGAGCAATCGCGGGAGCACAGGGCAAAGTGTAGGGGGGCGGAGAGGGGGTGCAGGCGGTGGTGAGGGGGGGTGCGGCACCCCTATTACTTCCAACGTCCCATTTATATTCATCTCTTATTTATTGTAGCCTAAGCGTTTATGAATGACTGCACGTACAGTTGTCAGATCGCGAACAGTTAAAATAAATTAGGCCTAGGCCTATGTGTTTCAAAGGGCATCGTTTTTAGTATTTTTTTTTTAAACTCACAATGCCAGTATTCATAGGCTACTTTGTCTGAAGAACTGGGGCCTGTTTCAGGTGGTTTTGAGGCAACCCAGAGTTTGTTCGCTCTGAGTTAGTGTGGAAACTAACAGTTTCTGCAGCAACATACGCCGTGGGTCTACTGGATAGGTGATTTGACCTACTCTGAGTTTGTTTTCACTTTACGCTGTAGCTCCGACTGAAGAAAGAGTGTCACTGTCACAACGCGACCCTGTAGGACAGTTAAAGCAAAATCACTCCATAGAAATCTCCATCGGGATGTTTTTATCATTTCCTGATGATTTTACGTTTGCTTGTCCAGCTCAACTGACAGCTGTCTGATAAGCCGGACAGAGAGCGCCGGAGGAATCCTTCGCCTCTAAACATGTAAACGTGTGAACAAATGAATAAATAATCAATTAGCTTACCTAAAAATAAGTTTGCCATGTTACTGTTTATTGTATTTAGGATTTTAGCTCATTTGGACACTGTTTGACCGTCTGTTTTCATTGATATAGCCTATTGGCGATATTATAACTTAATTAATAACTTAACTTTAATTACTGAAACGTGATTAGTGTTCTAAAAGATACTTCGATTATAAAACAAGAGGTCAAAAACACAGACGATGATTAAACAAACTAATTTATGACTTTATATTTCCTGAACGTTAAATAACGGTCACCGCCCGGACGCTGTAGCCTAGGATCAGAGATCTGCACTCGATTGCTCTTCCTCAAAGAACCCGGATGTGCACATCTCTACTCGAATCTGAATTTTCTCTACTTGAATCTGAATTTTTTCTACTTGAATTTGAATTTTTTCTACTTGAATTTGAAAACTTGAATTTTGAACTTGTATTAACTGATTCAGATTCAAGTAGAGAAAATTCAGATTCAAGTATAATTAATTCAAATTCAAATGGATAATTAATATTCAAGTGTATAAATTCGAATTCAAGTATCAATAATTCAAATGCAGGTTGATCAATTCATATTCAAGTCGATCAATTCAAATTCAAGTTATACTGACACAAATCTCTGCCCATACATACCCCAATATAATTGCAGCTGTATTTGCAGCAATAGGTGGTTCTACAAAGTATTGACTCTGGGGGGCTGAATACTTTTGCACGCCACACTTTTCAGGTTTTTATTTATTAAAAAAATAAAAACAAGGTATAATTTTCATTCCACTTCACAATTATGCGCCACTTTGTGTTGGTGTATCACATAAAATCCGAATAAAAACAATGTACGTGTGTGGTTGTTACGTGACAAAATGTGGAAAAGTTCAAGGGGTATGAATACTTTTGCAAGGAACTGTATGTGGTTCTTTTATGCATTTGAAATCCAAAACAGGTTGGTGGCGACCCTAACCCAAGAGGAAGGTTAAACCCAAAGTAATATGCATTTATTAACTAAATAACTCAGTGTACCTCACCTATCCGGTGTAACTTTATTTCAGGTTTCCAAGCGATATCCAGCAGTATGCGCTGACGATCTATCTCTTCCTGGAACTCGACAATAGTTTTTTGAAAAACTACGAATATTTCTTCAGCAGCAGAAGTGAGGCGCTCGTTGACAAACTCTCTAAAACTCTCAGCTGAAGACATGTTCCCTTAGTAACAGATTAAACTGTGAGCCGCCACTACAATATCGTCCTCGAGCTCAATCAATAAGCTACTGTAGCTTCTTTGCTAACGCTACGAGCGCCTGTGTTGTTTACTTCCGCTGGATGTTACACTGATAAGTTCCGACAGTATGAGAGCTGGAGATTTACTTTCCGCCTTCAACTGATAGCCTACTGTTGCTCAAACTCTCATACTGTGACGTTCGCAAATAATTGACTTAGAATTTTAAAAGAAAATCCCACGTGTCGTATAAGGAATGTATCATTATCTTGTATGAGGTCTCTGCTGGGACGGTTCTGGATTTCTAGCTGATAGTGTCCTTGCTGCTCTTTTAAATTGAAAATAATTTTTTAAATATTTTTTTAATCCAACGTGTTTTATTGAAATACTTTTCACCTATGAGAATATTCCATTGAGTATTTTACATGGTAGGATTATATAAGTAATGTAGGCTATCTTTATCACATTTACTCTGTTAGTTAAACATTTTATATGGAATGAAAATATAGATGCACAGTTGTATATAATTTCTGTCTACTCTAGTGTCTGTGAATAAAAGGTTGTTTTATTTGTTGACAGACAAAGGGTTTTTACATGATAGTTATACATGGATCATTCTTTGTCTAAGATGATTCCAATCTATGAAATGAGGAAATGTCCTCTATATAGCAAATTTAAAACAGCAAGGCAAATCATAGTGTAAAATGAAAAGTCTTAGCACACCATTCAAAACATTGAGTAAATAACTTGTGCATCCAGCTAATTAGTTCTGAGTATTGTTCTGTAACTTGATTATCTGGTGGAAATTGAAAGCACACAAAACACAGTCCACAAAAGGAATTCTTGGAAATAGCAGGTTTACTTATTATAGTCAAGTATAAAATATGAAAAAACGATATAAAATAATTTTAAGAATACCAAAATAGGGGAGAACGGGGGAATGTGACACCCCCTGTATCTAGGCAATGGAACACATTTTTGGTCATGTGAGATATTTGTTTTCAAGCCCCTCTCATTTCCCCTTGGCCATGAAAGAGAGGACCTCATAGTGATGTTGTAAACATGTTTTTTTCACAAAAATGTCTTTTTTGCGTAAAAGTACATTTTCTTACTGTCAACTTAATTGATTGTTGTGCCAAAGCAAATTGATTCAGGTAGAAAAGCTTCCATCATACATGTTGATGAACTACCAACATATGAAACCATGTGATGATGATAATTGAAGATTAGCCTGATTTGCTGAAAGAGGTAGTTTTTTCTCAAATTGTGGCAGTGGGGTAAAGTGAGACAAATGCTGTAGGGTAAAGTGAGACAGTGTATGTGCCCTCTTTTAATGAATCCATTATATTTGAGGTAGCAAGGAGACTAGTTTAAATAAGACAAAAGACAATGTTGGCTGGAGGTGGGGGTTGATGGTTGAAGGGGTGTCAGCAAGGGCATGGTTTGGCACGTATGTATGTGGGGGACAGGAGAGTGACCTTTAGCACCAATATACTCTAAGTAATATGTCTTTATTCAATGAATGATCCCAATAAAACAAATGCAGAAAAATATTAATCAAAGACCCAAAAGATGGAAAATGACAGCTGGGTCTAGTCCTGTGTTCTGAGTCCCATACTGTTCTAGCTGGTTCTGATTGTTCTTTGCTCTGACCCCAAGACACTAGCAGGCTCTAAGGGTCCTGTGTTCTCACCCCCAGACTGTGTTTAATCTAACTGGTTCTATATGTCGTTTGAATGTTAATTATTGAATATGAATGATATGGTGTATTTGATCTGAGTTACTTTCAAATGTTTAGAAAATGTTTTTCTTAATTGACCAAACCCCATGATTCTGTTACTCGTCCGACATTAGTTGTGGAATATTTGGTTTTCAAGCTAGCTGTCAGGATTGTAACTGTTACAACATTTGTTGTTATGGTGGAAAAAGTAAGTGGATCAGTTTACCCCCTTGATTTCTCTGGTCTGTCTCAGTCTGGTCTGAGACACAAGACAACTTTTTTTTTAAAACAATCACATTTTCACTGCCCTTTGTCATGAATAAATTCTGCTAATGCCCTTTTCTAGGTAACATCCTGAATTAATGGGAAATGTGTAAATTTGACTGATAAATCATTTTAGCTCCCTTAGAGGGAAGCCAATGTAAAAAGTGTCTCACATTACCCCGTTCTCCCCTATATTATTTTAGGTTATTTTTTATCATTGAAAAAAACACACCATTCAGAGACTAACAGACCATTAAATAAACTTTAATGCAACTTGACCAACTTGAATATCCAACACTATATTCATGACCAATCAATCAACCTAAAATACATGTTTGTAACAGAAATATGTTGGGAAACTTCACATTAAATTAATGACATCATCTTTACAGAAAACATTTTACAATTCACTTACAGGGATGTAGCAATAGCAAATATGTATCTTCAGTAAATAAACAACTTTGGAGTGGAGGTATAAATCTATGGTTTCTATTGTATATAATAATCTTCAATGATTTTTTTAAGTTTTTTTTTTATATACTTTATTGTAGGATCATATAGTATTCTGATGAGTTATTTTTACATTTACATCATCCTACAAAATTTTTTTTTTATTTGTTTTATAAATGTAAACAATATAAATAAATGAATAAGTAAATAAATAAACAAAAACAAAATACAGTAATGATAAATAATATATATATATCTATATATACATATACATACACATTTTTTCAAGTTTGAGATTTGAGTCAAGCTTTTCCCCCCCAAGAGCTGCAATCATGTGTATCCTCAGCCCTATCAGTTCTTCTGTGTTCTCATGTTCTCACCATGAACCACTAGAACTGAAAGGACCCCCACAACTTTAGTGAATACAAGGCTACTTGACAGTATGACATCTCTTGTGATATGACAAATGAGACGAATCAGCAAATCTTTTCTCACAGATCTTGCAGACGTACGGCTTCTCACCTGTGTGGGCACTTCTCATGTGGGATTTCAAGTGAGCAGTACGCCGAAAAGCTTTCCCACATGTCTTGCAAGTATACGGCTTCACACCTGTATGGATGGTTATGTGTGAGTTCAATGTAGACTGGTAACTAAATGTTTTGCCGCAGGTCTTACAAAGGAACGGCTTCACACCTGTATGGATGGTCATGTGCCTGCTCAATGTAGATGGGTCATTAAATGATTTCCCACATGTTGTGCAAGTAAACGGCTTCACACCTGTGTGTGTTGTCATGTGGACTTTCAATGAAGAGCGGAGTCTGAAACCTTGCCCACATGTTGTGCAAGTAAACGGCTTCACACCTGTATGGATGGTAATGTGCCCGTTCAATGATGACCGGTAACGAAATGTTTTACCGCAGGTCTTACAAAGGAACGGCTTCTCACCTGTATGGATGGGCATGTGTCTCTTGAATTCTGACTTAAACAGAAAACCTTTCCCACAAGTGTCACATTTCAAAGACTTTTCCCCTGTGTGAGCATTGTTCCTTTGACTTTCCTTTTTGCGTTGTCTCTTCTTCCGTTCAGGCTGTGTGTGTCTAGTCAAACCTGAGTCTCCATCTTTGCCTCCTTTGTGATCTTGGCTCTCAGCTAAATGAGAGTTGTTTGGGAGGAGCTGCTGGTCCCTGTTTGCTTCTGATACAATAGAGCTTATAACTGGCATTTTGACTACAGCCTGTTTCTCTGGTTCACGTAGAGTGTTTCCAGCATTCAGGTACATAGTCTGATCTTCACTGTGGTCACTTTCCTCATTAGTAGGAGTCAACATAAAGGCATCAGTCTCCTGCTTCAGTCCAAGCTGCTCTCCCTCCTGACTGCTGCAGAGTTCCTCCTGTTCCTCTTTAATCTGTGGAGGCTCTGGCTCCTCTTGGTCCAGACTGGAGTTCCTCTCCTGAACACAGAGCTGCTGGTCAGCGAGAACCTCCTCCTCCTCCGTACAGACATGTTGCTGTGGGAGCTCTGGAGGGACAGAGGACAAAGGGATATGATACTACTGTGATGGTATCATGAGAGGAAGACAGTAGCAATATGTATTTAATCAATTGGGATGATATATTTAACCTTCCTCCTGTGTTAACTTTCTGTTACCATCTCTTGTGTTTACGGGTCGGTTTTGTTTCAAATATTTTTATTGAAAGGATAAGTGCATATCACTTGACATTTACACGCAATAAGGAACTGCTTCAATTACAGTTTTACATTTTTTTCAAACATAATAGAGAAAAAAGAAAACCACAAAAAGGAGGCCAAAAAAAATAAAAAATCCATCTACCCACCCCTTAACCTACCCAACCAGGGCTACGTGTGATTTTTATGTGTATGTTCAAATTGTTTGTTGATCAAGAAATGAAATAAAAGGTGAGCATATTTTTGAAAAATGCTTCAATTTATCACTCAAGATAAACCTAATACGTTCTAGGTGCAATGTGTCTGTTAAATCTGAAATCCACAGCTTCACTGGAGGAACCTCATCACCCTTCCAAAATTTAAGTATGAGTTTTTTTGCTGCTATTAGTCCATAAGAGACAAAGCGTTTTTGAGAAGCAGATAGTTTGCTAAGTGCCTCGGAATGCCCCAAAATAATCATTCTAGGGTCTGGCTCTAGTGTCATTTTCAGAGTGTTGGAGAATATCCTGAATATTTCGGTCCAAAAGCTTTCGATTTTGGGGCAAAGAGTAAAGCTGTGGGTTAAAGTGGCCTCTTGGATCTGACATTTGTCACAGAGGGGGGAAACATTGGGGAATATTTTGTTCAGTGATTTGATTTCGAGTAGTATAGCCGGTGTAGCACTTTAAACTGAATTAGACAGTGTCTGGCATTTATGGAGCACGTATGAATATAATGCAAACTATCGTCCCATAGTTCATTGGGAATTAGATGACCCAGCTCCTCCTCCCAAGCACGCTTGTAGACCTCAGATGAAGGGGCGTTAATGTTTTGAAGAACATTGTAAATATAGGATATCAACTTCTCTGAATCCGCCTGTCTGTTAATACACAAGTCAAGTTTATCTGGGCTTGCAGTGTTGAAGTCCGGCAAGTGTGTTTTCATATTCATTCACATATTCACATATTCCCTGACCTGAAGGTATCTGAAAAAATTATTAGAGTTTAGTTTGTACTTCTCCCGCAGATCTTGAAAGGAGGAGAAGGTACCCTTCAGGTATAGGTCACCCACGGTTCTAATCCCCTTGTCCTTCCACTGGACAAAAGCACCGTCTAATGTAGAGGGTTTGAAGGAGGGGTTATTTGCGATTGGGAGAAGGAAAGACATATCTCTTAATTTAAGAGAGGACTTCAACTGCTTCCAGACCCGTATGGCAGCATGTATTAAAGGGTTATTGTCATATGATGACCTATTCAATGATACTGGGGACATGACAATAGCACCTTTTGAGAAAGGCAAGCAGTCCTCTCTCTCCATTTTTAGCCAATCAGAATTGAGATCGGTGTCATCCAGCCAAAGAATTACGGTTTTGATGTGCGTTGCCCAGTAATAGGCAAATGGGTCGGTTTTGACCCGTGTATAAAATCAGCTGTAAAAAAAACTAAAAACAAAGATCAATCATCCAATTTGTTTCTCATCTGTTGGTTACCTTGTCAGGATTCCATATCCATGAAATTATTGTTTTTTAATATTTTCGGTGTAGGCCGCTGGGCCTTTTTTTTTTGTCAGTATGCCCCTCAATTTCAATAACATTTTTTTTTTAAATGAACCTCAAGAGAATCATATAAATAAATATTTGTTTGTTGTGTTACCTGAGGGGTATGAGAACACATTTCTTAACTAAATTTGTTTTCTTGGGACTAGAGCGGAGGTTCACCTTCCAGAAGGACAACTACCCCAAACATACAGCCAGATCTACAATGGAATGGTTTAGATCAAAGCATAGTCATGTGTTAGAAAGGCCCGGTCAAAATCCAGACCTTAATCCAAATGATCACAATCTGATGCTGAATCTGAAGCTCAAGCGATTTTGCAAAGAAGAATAGGCAAACATGTCAATATCTAGATGTGCCAAGCTGGTAGAGACATACACCCATATAATTGCAGCTGTATTTGCAGCAATAGGTGGTTCTACAAAGTATTGACTCTGGGGGGCTGAATACTTTTGCACGCCACACTTTTCAGTTTTTAATTTATTAAAAATAAATAAAAACAAGGTATAATTTTGATTCCACATCACAATTATGCGCCACTTTGTGTTGGTGTATCACATAAAATACCAATAAAAACAATGTACGTGTGTGGTTGTTACGTGACCAAATGTGGAAAAGTTCAAGGGGTATGCATACTTTTGCAACGCACTGTATGTGGTTCTTTTATGCATTTGAAATCCAAAACGAGTTGGTGGCGACCCTAACCCAAGAGGAAGGTTAAAGCCAAAGTATGCATTTATTATTATCAAAATAACTCAGTGTTCCTCACCTATCCGGTGTAACTTTATTTCAGGTTTCCAAGCGATATCCAGCAGTCTGCGCTGACGATCTATCTCTTCCTGGAACTGGACAATAGTTTTTTCAAAAACTCCGAATATTTCTTCAGCAGCAGAAGTGAGTCGCTCGTTGACAAACTCTCTAAAACTCTCAGCTGAAGACATGTTCCCTTAGTAACAGATTAAACTGTGAGCCGCCACTACAATATCGTCCTCGAGCTCAATCAATAAGCTACTGTAGCTCTTTTGCTAACGCTACGAGCGCCTGTGTTGTTTACTTCCGCTGGATGTTACACTGATAAGTTCCGACAGTACGAGAGCTGGAGATTTACTTTCCGCCTTCAACTGATAGCCTACGTTTGCTCCCATAGACATAATAAATTATTATGGTTGCGTTCCGAATCGCATACTTTCTACTATATAGTATGTAGAAAAAAGATTTAGGATGTCCCGATTCTTATGGCCAGATTTAGGATGGTTAGAAGTACCCGGATGTCCTACTTCATGCGGCCAAGATTGTTAGTGTTGAAAAGTGCACCCTATTAGGCGCTCGAAGCGTTAGCAAAGGAGCTACAGTAGCTTATTGATTGAGCTCGAGGACGATATTGTAGAGGCGGCTCACAGTTTAATCTGTTATTAAGGGAAAATGTCTTCAGCTGAGAGTTTTAGAGAGTTTGTCAACGAGCGCCTCACTTCTGCTGCTGAAGAAATATTCGGAGTTTTTCAAAAAACTATTGTCGAGTTCCAGGAAGAGATAGATCGTCAGCGCATACTGCTGGATATCGCTTGGAAACCTGAAATAAAGTTACACCGGATAGGTGAGTAACACTGAGTTATTTTGATAATAATAAATGCATACTTTGGCTTAACCTTCCTCTTGTGGTAGGGTTGCCACCGACCCGTTTTGGATTTCAAATGCATGAAAGAACCACATACATTTCACAAACATGGATTAAGCCTAGTTCTGGACTAAATTGTACTTTCAATGGACAATCAACATTCACAATTCTATTAAGTCCAGGACTAGGCTAAATCCATGTCTGTGAAACTGGCCCTATGTTTATTGCACCAAGCCCTTTTGACTTTGTCAGGAACCTCTATTTCAACAAAATCTTTTTTTCACTTAATTATAAAATGCTCTGGTGGAAATTATAACCTTTGTGGTGTCAGGGTCGGTTTTGACCCTGTTGTAAAATAAGATTTAAAAGACAATAACTAAAGCCAAAACTGAAATCATAAGTGCACTGTCAGCCAACACAATGACAGCCAGCTCCTCTCCCAATCACGTGTGTTTGGTGAAAATGGCCACCTGATAATAAAAGAAAGAGGTGTCAGGTCTGCCGAAGCACTAAGGACAGAAAGACAAACGTATTGTGCTTCACCTGCAAGACATATCTCTGCAAAGAACACCAAAAGTGTTGCTTTTTGCCCCACATCTGATCACAAATACATACACATGCACACAGAGACTTTTACTAGGTTTTTTTTTACTAGGTTTGAAACTAGTAATTGATTTTGATTAGTTTGATTTGTTGATTGTTTATTGTTTGTTTGACCTTACAAATCTTTATTTTGTGTTATGACTTGTTCTGGTTTTCATTGTGTGTTTGTATATTTCTGAAATAATAGGCTTTTTGCTCTTTTCTGAAATAAATATATATGCATCGAAATTGACCAGTACCACCGTAGATGTTACTATAGTCAATAAATTAATATGAAAAAATAAATAAAACTAATGTAGTTAAGAAATGTGTTCTCATACCCCTCAGGTAACACAACAACAACATATTTATATGATTCTCTTGATTTTTCATTTTACATTTATTTTTAATTGAAATTGAGGGGCATACTGACAAAAAAAAAGGCCCAGCGGCCTACACCGAAAATATTTAAAAAACAATAATTTCATGGATATGGAATCCTAACAAGGTATCCAAGAGATGAGAAACAAATTGGATGATAGATCATTGTTTTTAGTTTTTTTTACAGCTGATTTTATACACGGGTCAAAACCGACCCGTTAACACAAGAGATGGTAACAGAAAGTTAACACAGGAGGAAGGTTAAATATTTCATCCCAATTGATCAAATACATATTGCTACTGTCTTCCTCTCATGACACCATCACAGTAGTATCATATCCCTTTGTCCTCTGTCCCTCCAGAGCTCCCACAGCAACATGTCTGTACGGAGGAGGAGGAGGTTCTCGCTGACCAGCAGCTCTGTGTTCAGGAGAGGAACTCCAGTCTGGACCAAGAGGAGCCAGAGCCTCCACAGATTAAAGAGGAACAGGAGGAACTCTGCAGCAGTCAGGAGGGAGAGCAGCTTGGACTGAAGCAGGAGACTGATGCCTTTATGTTGACTCCTACTAATGAGGAAAGTGACCACAGTGAAGATCAGACTATGTACCTGAATGCTGGAAATACTCTACGTGAACCAGAGAAACAGGCTGTAGTCAAAATGCCAGTTATAAGCTCTGTGGTATCAGAAGCAAACAGGGACCAGCAGCTCCTCCCCAACAACTCTCATTTAGCTGAGAGCCAAGATCACAAAGGAGGCAAAGATGGAGACTCAGGTTTGACTAGACACACACAGCCTGAACGGAAGAAGAGACGACGCAAAAAGGAAAGTAACAATGCTCACACAGGGGAAAAGTCTTTGAAATGTGAAACTTGTGGAAAAGATTTTCTGTTTAAGTCAGAATTCAAGAAACACATGATCACCCATACAGGTGAGAAGCCGTTCCTTTGCAAGACATGCGGAAAAACATTCAGTCACCAGCATTCATTGAACAGGCACATGTCCATCCATACAGATGTGAAGACATATCTTTGCAAGACCTGCGGCAAAACATTTCGTCAACAGTTTACATTGAACAGGCACATGACCATCCATACAGGTGTGAAGCCGTTTACTTGCAAGACATGTGGGCAAGGTTTCAGACTCCTCAGTGCATTGAAAGTCCACATGACAACACACACAGGTGTGAAGCCATTGCTTTGTAAGACCTGCGGCAAAACATTTAGTGACCAGCAATCATTAAACAGGCACATGACCATCCATACAGGTGTGAAGCCATATCTTTGTAAGACCTGCGGGAAAACATTTAGAGACCAGCATATATTGAACATGCACATGACCATCCATACAGGTGTGAAGCTGTTTACTTGCACAACATGCGGGAGAGCGTTTCGGGTCACTCGTGACTTGCAAATCCACATGAGAAGAGCCCACACAGGTGAGAAGCCGTACGTCTGCAAGATCTGTGAGAAAAGATTTTTTAGTTCGTCTCATTTGTCACGTCACAAGAGATGTCATACTGTCAAGTAGCCTTGTATTCACTAAAGTTGTGGGGGTCGTTTCAGTTCTAGTGGTTCATGGTGAGAACACAAAAGAACAGATAGGGGTGAGGATACACATGATTGCAGCTCTTGGGGGAAAAGCTTGACTCAAATCTCAAACTTGAAAAATCATTGAAGATTATTATATACAATAGAAACCATAGAGTTGTACCTCCACTCCAGACTTGTTTATTTACTGAAGATACATATTTGCCATTGCTACATCCCTGTAAGTGAATTGCAAAATGTTTTCTATAAGGATGATGTCCTTAATTTAATGTGAAGTTTCCCAACATATTTCAGTTAGAAACATGTATTTTAGCTTGATTAATTGGTCATGAATATAGTGTTGGATATTCAAGCTGGTCAAGATGCATTAAAGTTTATGTAATGCTCTGCTAGTCTCTGAGTGGTGTGTTTGTTTCAATGACCAAAAATAACCTAAAATAATATATTTTGGTATTCTTAAGATTATTTTGTATCGTTTTTTCATATTTTGTACTTGACTATAATAAGTAAACCTGCTATTTCCAAGAATTCCTTTTGTGGACTGTGTCTGTGTGCTTTCAATTTCCACCAGATAATCAAGTTACAGAACACTACTTAGAACTAATTTTTCATTTTTCATTTAACTTTTATTTATTCTCGAGAGACCAATTGAGGGGTGACATTCGTTCAGATAAGACTTATAAAGAAGCTATTTGGTCTGTAACATTAAGCTATTTTCTAACCAACAAAATCCTTTGAATAACACAAACATAACATTAGGTAACGAAGTAGGCGAATAAAACATTTGTATTGACTTACCTGATATAGAAGAGCAGGGGGGTGTCTGTTTCAGTCCCAGCTGACTGTTGTAATCCATACTCTCGCTGGAGACGTAACTCCTGTACTATGAGCACTTAGTATTCATGTTTAATGTAGCGGATGCTGATTCTCTTGTTTTTAACTGTGCTGTAATGTCCTGTTTTAAACATTTTGCTGGTGAAATGGTCTCAACATTGACGGCAGCAAGAGCAGCTAGCTGGCTAGCGCGATATTAACCAACAGAACGGAACAGGAAGAACGTCACACAGCTTAGTGCAGAGCAACCATAGCAACAAGCTGTAGGCGTTTTTGGCCGATATGGGCGTGTTTGGCAGATATGGGCGTGTTTGGCATGTTTGGCCGAGCTGCACTGGTAGGCGGAAGCGGCTGCATCTAGACCATATAGCCCTATTTGGGCGATTCTGACCCACAATCCAGTGCGCACGTGAAGTGACGTCACATCGACGAAGCCTCCATATGAAAACAAACGGGGATGCGACGGATATAAAAGCAAGAGGCAAGATCAAGGTGCAATGTTATGATAAAATAAGAGAGCAAAGTATGTCCCAATAGTATGCCTACTGCATCCTAACTAGATTCTTTTTATCATCGGATGTAGTATGTAGAATAGAAAAAAGAAAGAGTATGCCTTGAGTGGAGGTATAACTCTATGGTTTCTATTGTATATAATAATCCTCAATGTTTTTTTCAAGTTTGAGATTTGAGTCCAGCTTTTCCCCCAAGAGCTGCAATTATGTGCATCCTCACCCCTATCAGGTTCTTCTGTGTTCTCACACATACAACACTTTTCATAGCAAAAATAAAATAATAATTAATAATAATAATCAATAAATAAAGTTAAATAAATAGAACAAAATAAACAGATTGTAAAACAAGTGAAAGAAAATATATTCAAAAGGTCAACAGTAAATAAGATTCAATAAAAGCTAAAATAAAAACTAAAACCCATGAAAATTTAATTTTTTTAAAAGTATTTCCCAAGTAGGGGAGAACGGGGTAAGTAGGCACACTTTTTTACTCTAGTGAGAATTGCTCATCACCAAAACATCTGTCAATAGCCATTCCTACATTAAATTGAAGCTTAAGGTGTTGGCTAGAAATGTGTGTCTCTCTTTTTTTCCAACTTATTGTAATGAAGAAGTAATTTACCATCAAAGACACTCTGACACATTGTGACAAACAACCCCATCAAGGGGTCGGTTGTCACACACTATGGGGTTGTTTGTCACAATGTTATCTTAATGGGAAAAATCTTAAAAAGAAGGCAAGGAGGCAGAACCAAATTTGAATGTTTAATTGCATTGTCAAGTTGACAAATAGGCCTACATAACGTTCTTTAGCCTTGGCAGCTGGTCTAGTTTGGGATGCACTGGGTTGTTTTGATTTTGTTGCCCTTTTTTCTTTTGCTTGCAAGCTGCCTTTTCCTGCTCTATTCTTTCCTTCTCTGGGGTGTCAGTGAGGATACAGCTTGACAATTTCTTTCGTTATTGGGTTCCTTTTCTGGCTGCAGCCTTGAGATAACATGTGACAACCAACCCCCCAAAAAATTTGACGACCAACCCCAACTTGAATTTCTTGCTAGCATTAAGGCCAACAACCATCTGACAACTAATTAGCTTGCTAACCACAATCTAAACTATAGTTTACCCTGCACACTTTCTGAGGGTAACAAGTGTTTTGTTATAAACCCATTGTGTAAAAGCCTAGAAGAAAAATACTGAGAAGCAAAATATTTTGAATTTGACATGAAAAACACAAAACATCCTCTCACCTGAAATGCAGCAGTCTAACTCCAAGGAAGTCTATGTATGTGACCTCTGATCCCAATTCTGGACCTTTTTTATATCAACATTTCAGAGCTAGCGCGCTCTGGTGGCGAGATATAACGAATGTGACATCCAACCCATGTGACAAATTACCCCGTTCTCCCCTACTGTCCAACAGAGTAAGGACATTTTTAACAAAGCTTTTCCAAACACCCTACTTTTATATTGTTTACATTACATAACATAATTTTGCTTTGCACACAGAAACAAAATTATTTCACAAAAAAAAATACCAGTAAAAATTATTTAATTATATAAAATCCAGACTGATCTCTTAATGTTTTCTAGAGCTGTATGTGTGAGAATGAATAGAACCTGGATCCCTGTAAAGTTGAACAGTTTTTAGGAATCACGTTTTGCATTGGCCTTTAACAAAAGTTGAGACTTTGACACTCCTCCATTTTTTTCCATAATACAATACAAAAACAGTAAAAAGACAAACAACAATAAAAAAGACTAAAAAAGACTCCAGCTGTCAGTTCCACACTACACAAAGAGTGTTCAGATATTTGCATATAGGCTAAAGCACCAATGGTTCCATAATGTGGAAGTGAACCTAACCGCACTCATTGTAGGGTTCACTAGAGTTGTGATTATGCCGTTACATGACTCCGATTGTCTACACATACATCTGTACATAAGACTCCTGAGCACAGCAGGACAGGTGGGCACATTAACACTGACAAACATTTAGCTTGCACTGCTCCAACGTGGCATATGAAGCAGCAGCCTCATGCCATCATTATATGCTACATTGAGTTTCTGCATACTGCTTTTCTTATAGTGCCGCCACAAGTGGGCAGTATACATTGGGGTGCAAAAAGCTTTAAAAAGAGTGGTCTTCACAGACAATGAACACATACTAAACTTGCGCTTCAACATATTAGCTTGTGCATACATCATACAGTACTGTCTGCGGATGTCCCTGTCGTCAGACAGGTCAGCAGTTATAAAGTGCCCTAAGTATTTGACCTCCTCACACACTTTAAGGACAGCACCAGACAGAAGAAAATCAACAGTTTATTGTGCTCCCTGCTTCTAGCGATCATGATATTGCTCTTTTTGGAGTTGTACTTAATATCAAAGTCTGCACCATATTGGGAGCAGACCCTTAGCAGCTGTTGGAGGCCAGCACTGTATGGACAAAGAATCACCAGATCATCTGCGTACATCAGGTGGTTGATAATGGTGTTCCCGATCATACAGCCTGTTCCACAGTTATTTAGCAGCTTTGAAAGATCATCCAAATAAATATTAAAAAGAAAGGGAGATAAAATGCTTCCCTGCCTAACTCAGTTACTGTGCCATGTTTAGGTTTGAAGCCGAACTGGTTGTCAGAGGTCAATAGAAAATGTTCCAACCTATTCAGTATAATCCTCTCCAAGACCTTGGATAAAACACTGGCCAGAGCTATAGGCCGGTAGTTATCCGAGCTGTTAATTTTGCCAGCTTTGTCTTTAATGATGGGCACTAATGTGACAGATAAAATAGAATCAGGTAGAATACCATGGGTTAAGAACCCAGTGAAACAAATAGCAATTAGGGGGCATAGTTTTCTACTTGCATGTTTTAAGTGCTCTGCAGATATCTTATCCATACCACAAGCCTTATTATCTTTTAGCATTATAATAGCATCATATATCTCTTGAGGGAAAACCATCACTTCTTCATTGCTATCAATGTTACTCACTGTGAAAGAGTTACTTTTAACACAGTTGAGGAGATCATAACAATGTTTCTGCCACAACTATAGACAGGCCTGCCCACACAAATGGCTGGGCCCCTGAAAACCTCCAGTCAATGGGCCCCCCTTACCCATTACTCCTATCAACAATGAGTGTGAGTGCGCTCATCCCTCAATAAACACATACATGCATTTGTAGAGAGACTAACTATCTTATCAACCAGGTACAGTTGGGGGAGCAAGGGCTCATTATTATTTTAAAATAGTAGCACATTTCTGACTTAGCCCAACATACCTACCAATTTATTTTGATTCCCTTACACTCACACAATTGTTTAACAGATCAACAGATCTCTACAAAATAATCAGTTCACACAGAGACATTGTTCTTCTTTAGTATTCACTAAAGCAAACAGTTTTTTCACAATTTGCACGTTTTCTATGCTTCTAGTTTATGGTAAGATACATTTACACTAATTGACTGCACCAAATATTGCACTTTTTTGTATTTCTGCACATGAAATTAAATCATTTGAAATCTTTTGGTGGTATTGTTGAAATAAATAACACTTAAAAAACAACATCAACTACAAATTCTTCACAAAAAAATGAAAAAAGGCGGTTCTCTACATGAATAACCAAACCAATCTACCCTCAAAACTATAAAGTTGGCCTATGTTTGGTTGCAACATTTAGGCTTAGTTCATTCTGCTCTCATCACTGCAAAATTACTGAAAACATTACTGAAATCATTACAAAAAAGTTTTTAATCTTTGAACTCAAATCTGTTCTTCAATTATTTCCAACTTCTTTGTGCCTTGTGTCTTTCTTTGCATTAAGAACTTTTTTAGGTCTATTTTTATTTTTTTATTTTTAGAAACAATACAGAAAGCAGGACCTGGGTGGTTAAGGCAAAAATTAAAACAGGATGATGCTGCTCGTCAGCTTCATTGTGGTAGGACCCGGCTGGTTGGTCAATAAGCCAGGTTTCTGAAAAACTGGTCGGACCTGGCTGGCCGTGTCATCCTGAAGACTTATGTCAAAGCCTTTAGAAGTTAGTGTCCCCAAAGGGAAATTCTTTTTCACAAAAATGTATGAGGTTTGTAGACCCAGGAAAATTACAGAGTAACTAGCCTGTCCTCTTTATAAGAATGTAGAACTACAAAAGGTACCCAACCAGTTTTTTCATGGGGTCCAAATACTTTTCACAGCCACACCCAGACACAAGTAGCAGGTACACATGTTTTCCATGAGCAGGAACGACCCAGGAAATATAATCCAGACAAAACTGTTTGATATCAAAACCCAATCTTGTCACCATTTGGCACACAAAGGGTTTATAGGATGGATTATGTTTGAAACAGTTACACTCCATTGTGTGCTCAATCTGAAACATTTTGAACATTTCTGCTTTTCTACTGCTTTTTAAATGGCCATAAGCAGAGTTGCGGCTCTGTGTAAACACCCAACTTTGAATAGATATTGACATAAATATCTAAAAATAAAGTTTAGCTTAGTTAGGTTCTTGGCTTCCAAAGACCATGGGCCCCCCAAGTGGCTGGGCCTTAGAAAGCCTTCCCACTTTCTACCCCTTATGGGCGGCCCTGCGTGGATGTGAAAACTTTGGGCGCCCCTGACCTTAGGTTGTAGCTGCTGCTGTTGCTGCTGGTGATGCTCTCACTGGCTGAGCCCAGGGCCCGGGGGCGGAGTCTGCTGCCCAGCCTGCTCTACATAAAAAGTGAGCGCTCCTCACGGTGGACGCAACAACAGAAGATCCTTGGTGCGGTCCTCCACACAACGGTAATGAACTTCTCTCACTCTGACAAGTTGATCCCTGGTGCGCGATTTACCTGAAGCTGGAGGGACGCCTTGTTTACTTTGTCGGTTCATCTACTTTCAGGCTTGCCGGACTGTTTGACTGCTCTCTTCTATACATCTCCACAAATAGGCTACACACACACAAACTCCAGCAGCGTAGTTATCTAAAGATGACTTGGACGGCTAGCAGTTGTTTTGCCACTCTGGCCATTCTGTTTCTTTGGCGAGTGGAAGAAATCGCCGAAGCCTGCCGCTGTTACTCGATGCATCCTCAGAAGGGCTTTTGCATCTCAGACGTCGGTAAGTTGATTGCATTCAGTCATTCTTTGTTTGAAACGTTATACGTATGGATAATTTCATTGATGTTTTGACCAGGGAAATATAAATGTGCTCAGAGGGAAAACTTGTCCTATACGCCACCCCCCTCTCCCGTTGTTCACAATTAAGCTACAGGGGGAGGACTGGAGGATGGAAATGTCTGTCTCTCAATCTTTTTTTTATTTCACTTCCCTGTTCTTCTTCCCCCCTCTTTCTCTCCAATCAGCTGTCAATGTTTTCGAAGCCTTGACATGACGCAAGTACACTTCATGCCCAATTAAACATTTTGTAAATAAATGAAAATATTTTCTACTCAACTTTTTGATCTACAGTCTGAAAGAGCCAGCACAAAGATGGAAACTATTAGAACAGTGGAATGTTTTTCTAACAATAGTTTTTCTGCACTTCTTCATCATCCGCTAAAGGCCAATTTCAATTGACTCTCTCAAAGGCTGTGCAGCAGATCATTCCCTTTCCCCTTCAAAACAAAAGCCTGCCTGTTGCCTCCATTAACACAGGCCCTGAGCTAAGCAGTCCTGACAGTGAGGGGCTTGTTTAGTTATTTAAAGGCCTACTTCACCGGTTTGAATATGAAGGTGTATTGAATTCTGAGATCCTATGTAGTATAAATGTGCAAAAAAAAATTAAAATCGGTTCATCCTAGCCTGAGAAAAGGCAGAAAGAGTGTTTTTTAACCCTATATTTCTCTTTCTCGTGACATCACAGAAAGAGAAATATACGGTTAAAAAAACGTACTTTGTAAATATTACTGTGATGTCACAGTAAAAGACATCACAGTAATATTTACAAAGTAAGTTTTTTTGATGGTTGGCCTTTCTTTCCTAATAACCACGTAAATCACGTTATTCCGATGAAACACAGTATTAGTGTGTAGAAATGAATTTACTGCACAGTAAGACATTGCCCTTACTCTGTGTCAGATTTACATGGGAAAGTATTACTTAAGTTGCAAAGACTGTTGAGTCAGTTATAGTGTCTGGAGCCTCTGTGGAAAATTACGCAAGAAGGGAAGCTTACGAACTCAGTTTTAAGTGAAACTGTTTTAAAATTATTATTACAGTGCTTACATAATAGGGGTTAAGGTAGCCTATATATAAATATATATATATATAAAAGCATAAGCAAGTAGTACATTTGTAACTTTCCACCTCTGCTCCTTGTTGCCTTATTTCGCTTTCAGTTTCCTGTAAACAAAAGCAAAAAGCAGGTCAAACTACAGCAGTACAACATCAAAAACTCTTTCCCCCATAAATTGATATCCATCCCTTGGGCATTTGGCTGAGGCAAGAGGAATGCTGGGAGGCCATATGCTGTGATCATTATGCATTTGCGGTTTTTATTTCACAATTCTCTTTCTGTGATTATGGAGTTTACATGTGAAAGGAACCATGAGAATCATCGGTAGAGATCTCGGTAAAAGAAAATCTGACTTTTTTCTTTCTTTTGTTTTGTTTCTGTGTGAGATTTCTGGTATACGCATCACGTGCACTGCAAGCTGTTTACACACCGAGCTGACATTAAAACCAGATTGAATGTGTGTCACGCCCCTTACAACAGACACTTTTCAACTCCGTCTTCGCCGTCAGTTGTTGTGCAATCTTCGAAACATCTGTATGCCGGCATCATCATGTGCTATTCACAAATGGAGAAAGAAAGGATGGCTTTCAAGGGAGAAATAACTTTTTCAATGGTTATTATCAGTGCTTTATCTGGATGTGCATGGCAAAATAGAGCTTGTTTTGGCTTTCATTGATTGATTGCTCATTACAAAAAACAACTGGAATGCAGCTGTGCTACAAAGAATAACAATGCGGAGAAGACATCTTATTATCATGTGTCGATTTTTCAACAGGTTGAGTGCAGTGGGGGGGGGGGGGGCATTCTAGTTCAACTTTTCAAAGATTGCTGACGAGCTTCCTCATGCGTTGGCCCAGGAGAGGCAGAGCACATTCCTCCCCTCTGATTGCAGCTGATGAAACTCTCATGTGCCTATGTCTTCCCAGCACCTGGCACATGCAAGCTCCTCAGATCCAAGCCACAGCAATGTTGTTGTGGCCGATTCCAGCGTGCCAAACCCGAGCAGGGCTTAGATCAAAATACAGACTGACCCAGATCCAGTTCAGTTTCCACCGACGTGACAATAGTGTTTGAAACCTTTTTGTCTTTGAATGCAGTCAATTGTAAATGTTGTTTTTATTTTTTGTGATCTCTCCAGTTATCAGGGCAAAGTTGCTCGGAGTGCAGGAGGTCGTCGTTGGCAACAACATACGGATCAAGTATGACGTCGAACAAATCAAGGTACTGAATAATCACAGACAAATCATGTACCACCATTGGGATTGGTGTGAACTCAATTCTAACATGAACCTTAAATGTTTGTTTTTTCCCCTGTTTGATTTTCTAGATGTTCAAAGGACCCAGCCAGGACATTGATGCCATATACACAGTACCCGACTCTTGTGGAGTGACCGATCTGAAGACTGATGGCACGCAGTACATTATCACAGGTACAACCTTTCTCTTCTAACCACATGACAAATCACCAATATTGTCCCTTGGTACAATTCATATCAGTTTCCATCCGTCTCACTGCCCTCTTTTTTTTTCCCTCCAGGCAGACTGGAGGCTGACGGGACCATGCACATCACCCTGTGTGATTTCCTTAAGCCCTGGGAGGCCTTGAGTGCAACCCAGAGGAATGGTGTGAATGGGCGCTATGCAGTGGGCTGCGATTGCAAGGTAGAGAGAGATAAACTGTAGTTAAAATAGAAGTGACCACAAACGAAAAATAACCTTAAAAAGAGTTAATTTTTTTTGGTCTTGTTGCAAGTTTAACCCCTGATCTTGCTTTACTGTGTGTCCCTCAGATCACCCTCTGCACCTCCATCCCCTGCAGCATCAGCAGCCCGGAAGAGTGCATGTGGACAGACTTGATCATCGACAACACAATAGACGGAGAGCAGGCCAAACACTCTGCCTGTGTCAAGTGGAATGACTCGTGTTTCTGGATCAGGATGGGCGCCGCCCATCCTGATCCATGATTTCCTGGACATCGCAGACCCCTAACTCCACCACAATCCAGTAATGTGCAAATGAGATATACTGAGATATACTAAGATATCAAAACACAAATTAATACACAACTCAGATTCTTCTGTAGTTTTTTTTTTTTTCATATCAAGAAAGCCATAAGGTGTGTGCTCTGTGGTGGAAGTGCAATTGTTCTGTTTTTAATTGCAGGACTCAATATGTTTTTAATCAACAGTCTTATGAATTCAGCTCTTTCAGACACGTACAGTATGCCCCCTGGCATGTATTGTGGCTATTGGATGTGATAAAACTGTTCCGTTCGTACATTTTATGTGTTACATTTTGAAGTCCGGATTGAGTAAGGTTGGTTTCCGGGTGGGTTGAGAAAATGTGGGTTTATTGTGAAAAACCAAAGGAAGTGTTTGTTATTTTTTGTAGGTTAAGATAGTGACAGGGTGTATTTACGTAGGGGAACCGAGGGGGTGATAAGGGGAGATTTTCATGTGTTTTCTTGGTAGGCTCCTACCATGAGTTTTCTCGGGATAGAGACACCTCCCCTTTGATTAAAAGGTAGGGACTGCGGAGAGAGACGAGAGTTGGTTTCTCAACTCGGTGACATACAGGCGGAATGCAATAAGCACACCTCTCTCTCTCTCTCTCTGTCCAAACACAGATGACTTGGTCAAATGGTAAACGACTAGAGGGGGAAAGATAAGAATAGGAAATTTCATAGAATGATGAATGGAAGTAGCAGACTATTGGTGTTCTCAATATAAACTAAGTCCTCATAATTTTTAGATTTTTCAGGGAATTTAGATCAGGAATAGGCGGAAGGAAGTCTGGCGGGCATGCTCACACCCTTGTCTTTCTCGAGCTTAATAACTAATTTTGGGATGGAGTAAAGCTTAAGATAACTATGACGGGCATGCAAAACCTAATTTTATTTCAAGCTTTACACAAATTTAGGAAAGTGACCAAGTCCACATATATAATGGGAATAGAAATAACTCCAATTGAGGAGTATGTAGGCATATAACCTAATTTCTGTCTTTCTGTTATATGATGTTGTAATATCATGTAATTTGAATAAAAACCAGTAAAACTTTCCGCAAGTCTCCGTCACCGTAGTTTATGTTGAGAATCCAAGGACCTAGATAAGGTTTTTTTTCAGCAGAACGAGAGTCGCCCCTTTGAGAACACAGCGTAAATTTGGTATAATCCTTGCACAGCCTACATAGCTGACAACACTACAATTACATAATCTCATACACCTAATCTTTTAAAAATAAAAGAATAGGTTTTAATACCTTCCCAGGTTTAACGTGATGTTTAAATTCTGAAAATAGTATATCTGTTCTATTTTTTGGGAAGGGTGGTTTACAAAACTAAGTTGCATACAACTGAATAGCAATAATTTGTGAATGATATCTTCCGTAAAAAGAGGAGGAAGATTTTCTGAAGCAAATATAAAAGTGTTTATGCTACACGGAAATCGGCATCATCATAAGGATGAAGGGGTTCTGATGAAGTAAAATGCTGAACACGGTGGTATTTATTGAATATTGTACTTTATTTAGAAGTAATCTCAGGTAGTCTTGAGGGTAAATCTTGGGCTTCAAACAGCCTGTGACAGCCAATGAAGTTGCAGCATCGACCCCTGCTGACTATTGTCCTTAATCCCTCAAAGTTTTCCCTTAAGTAGTTAAGATAAATAGCTGGACGCCGGTGCAAACCCCGGAACGGACAAAGGTAAAGAGGTGGTTTTGAAACAAGAAATGTTAATCTCACTTTGATGGTCTTCTTCTATTATGACTATCATTTAAGTTACAGACAGAGAGGTGTGTGCTAATGTTTTCTACACTTTATATTCGTAATAAATTCAGGAGCTTAGAATAATTAACTCAAATGCAGTGTGGAAAAAAAATACTATAGCATTATGTCAAGTCCTTGGCATACTTATGATGGCTATTAACCAATTATATTACATACTTTTCATACTAAGTGTATACAACATGTTTAAACTGCAGCTACTTTTTCCAATACATTCAATGATCACAAAAAATTATTCACTTATTAAAATTACACAAGGACAGGGTTAAATCTTAATCATTTATTATTAACAATCTTCACAGCATCACAACTTAATATTCAAGAAACATAGTATAAATATAAAACAGATTTTTATTTTATTTACAATATTTAAAAATTTACATTTTCCTGGCTCACATTTGAGGAAATAAAACTGCAACAGTATTATTGTTGCATTCACGTTGAACTGGGAAGAAGTGAGTGGAATTAATTAGATTTTTTTTCTTCAGTTTACAGTAACTAGTGCATTGCCCGTAGGAAGCAGGTCTGCTGTGTGTGTCCCGCTCGTCACTCATTTCAAATCAGAGGGAAGCGGGGTTTACCTTAAAATCCCCCCTTTTTCAAAATAAGTGTCCCAGAAGAAACTGACATAATTGTCTTTTTGAAGCTTGTGTGTGCTGGTAGGGACGCCAATAACCTAAACAGTGTGCCCAAACACCGGCAATGTTTGGTTTTTCATAATATGTCCCCTTTAAAATCCCACCAACGCATCCACACTAGAGAGAAGCCATATAGCTGTGACCAATGTAGGAAAACTTTCACCAAAAGCAGTCAACTAAAAATGCACAGTCGTGTTCACTCTGGAGAGAAACCTCATAGCTGTGACCAATGTGGGGAATCTTTCACCTCAAGCAGCAATCTAAAAAGACACCACCAACGTATTCACACTAGAGTAAAGCCACACAACTGTGCCCATTGTAGGAAAACTTTCACCACAAACAGTCAACTAAAAATACACCTATTCATTCACATTGGAGAGAAACCATACATCTGTGACCAGTGTGGGAAAACTTTCACTCAGTTGAGTCAATTAAATCACCACCATCATGTTCACACTGGAGTAAAACAGTACTTGTGTGACCAATGTGGGAAAACATTTACCCGACGCAGTCACGTAAAAATCCACCAACGCATTCACACTGGAAAAAAAACATACAGCTGTGACCAATGTGGTAAAGCTTTTACCTCAAAGAGTAATCTAAAAAGGCACCACCAATGTGGTCACACAGGACAAAACACAATTGATGTGGACAATGTGGAAACCATGATAGCTGTGTGTTTATATCCTGAGATTCTCTACTAGTTCCTGGTTGATTGACAGAAGCGTAATATTCTATACAGCATGTATGTAAGTGTAGCTACATGCTATACAGATATCAATGCCATTAGGTAGGAGTTCTATAGTTGCAAATCAAACATATTTTATAATGTATTCCAATTGCTTTTATACTAACTAGTGCAGTGCCCGTAGTAAGCAGGGATTAACTTATGCATGCTTAAATGTGACCTGTCCATTAAAGTGGGACACAGAAACAGATGTAGCCTACACATAGGCAATGACAGACAGTCAGTCATTCAAATAACGTTAATCTGTCAATAGCAGTCAGCTGTGAAAGAACACTGTGTGTGTGTGTGTGTGTAACGGCCAAACTCAGACTATGGGTTTAGCTTTTATTTCAGAAACAGATATAAAACATGTTGTGGAAGCGATGGTGTTTACCTTCACACATAGCAGCCGAAACCGTGATAATTTAAATGGAAAAAACTTTATTGACAAGCTAACTGAAATTAGCATCACTGTTGCGATAGTGTTTAACTATGCATTAACTGTATTACAGTTAAAATGACAGGTTTGAGGTGTTGGTGATGTCTGTGGAAAGGTTTAAGAACGTTTTGTTTGGGAAGTTACCCCGGCAGTCACTGTTGAGGGTTCATAGAATGAGGCAGTAACAAAAGGCTGTGCCGGCCGTGTCCAGCTCGCAAACTGGACACGGCCGGGTAAGTTTTGGTTGAAGCAGCCAATCAAATCAGAAGGAGGCGGGCTTTACTCTGGGATTACTTCATGCCTGTCCTTACTGCTGCCTTCAGTATGCGCTCTGCAGCATGATATAAATATAATAACTTCTACATATTTGGTCCAAAAAACTTTAAAAATAAAGGAAGCACAACCTTGTGCCGTTCACAAGCCACATCCTGAAGCTTAGGCCGATCTTTTTAACAGTATGAGAGATATGCGAGCCACAGGCACACATACAGACAGGTGTTTCTTTCTTTATAGATAGAAATAGATAGGTAGAGGCTTCATAGGTAGATATTTGTTTTGTTATTTTTGTTTTGATTAGAATCAGGGTTCACTGCTAGAACTATTCGACTTACTACATTTATATGATACAATCTCATGAATGTTTCTTTGTACTTTGCATTATTATTATCAGTCCATGTTCATATTCTCATGTTTTGTATGATATGAAAAGTTACTGCAACTATCTGAATGTCACTTTTACCGCTTAAAAGTATGCAACAGTTGTAATGCTGCATGACGTCTGTGTGTATTGGTACGCCATGAGATAGCGCCTTTAATTTTTTTTACCATAACTTAGGGTAGCAGCTGTTTTAAATAGACTATAGTCTACTTTCACACATTTTATTTTAATTATAACCATTCACATCACTGTCTTAAGGTTTCAATTGTTTTTCTTTTCTCTTTATCAGTTGGGTATTTGATTTATTTGCATTGTATATTGTGTATCTATTGTTGTTTTTGCTTTGCATTGGTTTGACTCAACATCATTGCAAATGAGCGTCATCTCTCAATGTATCTCTCGAAGGTAAATAAAAGTTAAATGAAATGAAACATTTATTTGATCTTTATTCTATTTTAAACACTAAAATAGTTAAAATAGAATAAAAAATACAAGCAAATCTTTATAATTGAAGAGCTGGAACAAGAGCAGGGTTGTTTTTTTTTTAAAACAACAGTTTACAGAGTTTAGGCTTTTTATTAACATAAGGAAATACAGAGGATTATGGTGACCATGTATGCATAGAGAGAAGACCACACTTTTTATTGAAACCATAATATACAGATGATTATTTTGACTACAGAAAAGACCACAGCCTCCTACTCAGAGCAGGGCCAGGGTCTGAGTTCAGTTGTATTCCTTTAATCAGCCACTTTATACCTGTTGTCTGTGGTGACCAAGTGGTGGGGAGACTAACAATGAGATCATTCACACCTTGCTCCCAACGACTCAATGGTTATTGAGTGTGGGTGTTGCCAGGGTGATTAATTTACAACTCAGTGTAACCTTGTGTCTAGAATGTTTTAGGTGAAACCCCCTACCAGGTCGGGTCTATAGAGACCCTTCAGACAGAGATCTCATTAACATGGGCTGAAACTGTAATAAAAACTACATTTTCACCTGTGGAAGAAATTCCTTATAAGGTTTATATTTATTTTATAATTTAATTTGTTCTTTGATAATAGCCTGTAGTGTATTCCTTATACTCTTCATTAATGACGTACCCTGTTTGGAATGTTAGTTTAAATTAAACCAGCCTGGTAGTAGGGCATGACACCTTGAACATCATCAATCACCAGAACACTAGCACAAATCACAAGCCCTACCCCTGACTGTCCTTCCTTTGAATCAGCAGCAGAAAGGGGTTTAATTGTAAGGTTATGAAAAGTAATATCATAGTATAATATCAAGTGTTACCAATGGAGAGCATGGATTTAACAACAGACTGAATGTAAAACAATTATTTCTACATCTGTTATTATTCCCTCCCCAAGCTCTCTCTCTCTCTCTCTCTCTCTCTCTCTCTCTCTCTCTCTCTCTCTCTCTCTCTCTCTCTCTCTCTCTCTGACTGGTTCAACTGGTTTCACACATGTTTTTAAACACAGACAACAACAACAACAGACTGAATGTAAAAAAATAAAAACAGGAAACGCTTAATTGTAGCAGCATGTTGTCTGTTATTAATCCCTCCCCACCTTCATCTTCAATTTTACATATACAAACATAACCTCTCCACATTTGATATTTTACTAACTCCAGGTTTCTCTTCCACTTTAATTTAATTGAAGAAAAACGAGTAGCCATCCATCTGTTGCAACAGTAATTTAGAGAGGCGGGGCTTAGCGAAATACCCGCGAGACTTTGAGATCTCGTAGCTCAGCACTAAAGCCTCGTGCTTCAGAGCAGCAGCCACAGAAGAGACCTGCAGGACCTCAGAGAGCAGTAATGGAGGAGAACAACCAGGACCCGGACCAACGTAACAGCGACGACTCCACGAGACAAACAGCAGGCTCGCGCTCTGATACCACCAACGCTCAGGTCAGAAATCATGACGTCACATTAGAGACATGAGGGACACTGGCTCTGCGGCATATGGGCATTTTGTAGCGTGGAGTTAGCTGTTAGCGGTAGCATCCACAAGTGGTTGTTTTCTTATATCTAATATATTATCTCGTAACGGGACTGTTCGTCCGGGAGTCAGGCTCCCTGTAGTTGGAGATGGTTTATAGGCCCTAGGAGGACTAGACGCAGCTATGGCGTATGTGACGTCACGAGGCACGAGGGACACTGGTTCAGTATCAGACCGAATGTAGCCCTTGCATAGCGTGGAGTTAGCTGTTAGCGGTAGCATCCACAAGTGGTTGTATTCTTAAATAGATTATCTCGTAACGGGACTGATCGTCCGGGAGTCAGGCTCCTTGTAGCTGGAGATGGTTTAAAGGCCCCTGACGTTGTTGTAAGAGCCAATTTTAGTTTATTTCCTATTTGTAAAGGTGTGTTATTTTTATCGCTATGTTTATATGTAAGGGAACATTTTGAATAATATTTAATATTTAATATTTATAGTTTTGCATTTAATCAGTTTACATCATCTCTTATTGTTTTCACTACATATTAATGCCGTAACTTGTAGCCATGGCATGACTGTTAGGATAGTTCTTGCAGCGTGGTATTGACATCAGAGAATTTTGTTAGGCATGGTTCGATATAAGCTTTTGACCGTAGTCGTCATCATGTCCATTGTGGATTAGCATGTTATAGGAAGAACATGTAAGAACAAAAAAGGAACATACAATGTATCTGTTCGGTATTGGACTGGAGGAACTATAAATGTGGATTACCTGACGTTTTGCTTTTGGATAATAAACCCGTACAAGCTATCCTGCCTCTCTCGTGGATTTTATGGGTGTTAACAAAGAACTGGATATATGACACACGCGTCAAGGCTTCGAGTGGCAGCAGCCTACAAGCTATGTGGCCATTAAGGTTGGTCGGCCATAACAGTTGTTTTACTGCAGCTTCTTCTTCTTTTGTCCGGGTAAGACTAGACGCAGCTATGGCGTATTGCAATGTCCATGATTGCAACTACTGCAGCTGATTCTCCATCTTCCTTTTGTAATTTTTTTAATCGATCTCTGCAAATTATGAATCAATTTAAAATATCAAAAGACTGGAATTTTTACATGAATCGATTTCACCACCCCTATAAGCGCCAGACTCCTAGACTTCCCATGTTTGCTGGGCTAAGGGGAAGGACTTGATTGCCTTGTCTCAGCATTAGTTTGTCCTGCTCTCACATCATTAATGTTGAACTTTTATCAGTTCTTAAAATTATGAATGAAATCCTGTCTCTTTTTAAACTTGAAGCTCCGCTCTATTTCATGCAAAGCATCATGGGGGATAGGAATAAGGTAGTTAGATCAGAATTCAGTCATCATTTTAGAGTCAAGTCTAGTATTATGCACTTTTAAGACAGATTTGACCCAAGTTGACAATTTTCAATTTTGGTTAGAAAAAGATGAAAGGCTGAGATCTGCCACCTCAGTAAGTAGCTGTTGCCCTTCACTCCTGTATTTACTGCTAAGCAGGACACACATACCCATTTTTTTTTTTTATAGAATTTGTTGTGGCACTTTTGCTATATTACATAGTGTGGAGAGACAGATATGAAATGGGGAATAGTTTCCCTATCACAGAAGTTTAGTTTTGTTCATATCCTGCATTTATTTGTTGTGTTTATATCCTACATTTAAGCATATACAGTACGTTCTCCAGTGTACACATGAGGGGGCTAGACTGGCTACAAATAAAGACGGGTCATATGAATTTTCACTCAAATATATTGAGGCTTAACTTGCAGCTTGGGCAAGTGGCTGAAATAGCTCTGCATAATGCATTACTACACCCCCGCCTACGTGCCTAGTGTAGCTTTGGGGTTAGTCCATGGTATAGCTGACTTTACTGTAACATTTCACTGACTGTCTCACTGTTTTTCTTTATTTGTTGCTATAGAAACTAACAGGAAAAAAGGGAGACAAACGCCACCACTGTCAACACTGTGACAAATCCTTCACAAGATCTGAAAATTTGAAGAATCATCAGAGACTTCACACTGGGGAGAGACCATACAACTGTGACCATTGTGGGAAAACTTTCACTCAGTTAAGTCACTTAAGTTGCCACCGTCGTGTTCACACTGGGGAGAGACCATACAACTGTCACCATTGTGGTAAAACTTTTACCACTAACCAAAGACTAAAATCTCACCAATTAATTCATACTGGAGAGAAACCATACAGCTGTGACCAATGTGGGGCAGCTTTCACAACATTACAGTCTCTAAAATCCCACTGTCTTGTTCACATAGGGGAAAAACCATACAGTTGTGACCAATGTGGGAAATCTTTCACCACAAGCAGTGGCCTAAAAAAACACTTTCGCATTCACAATGGAGAGAGACCATACAGCTGTGGCCAATGTGGGAAAGCGTTCAGTCAGTTGTGTCACTTGAGTTCCCATCGTCGTGTTCACACTGGAGAGAGACCATACTGGTGTGACCAATGTGGCCAAACTTTCACCGAAAGCAGTAATCTAAAAAAGCACCAACGAGTTCACACTGGAGAGAAACCGTACGGGTGTGACCAGTGTGGGAAAACTTTCACCGAAAGCAGTAATCTAAAAAAGCACAAACGAGTTCACACTGGAGAGAAACCGTACAGGTGTGATCAGTGTGGGAAAACTTTCACTCTGTCAAGTGGCTTAAGTTCCCACCATCGGGTTCACACTGGAGAGAAACCCTACTGGTGTGAACAATGTGGCAAAACTTTCACTCAAAGCAGCAATCTAAAAATGCACCAACGTGTTCACATAGTACAAAACAGCTTTGATGTGGACAATGTGGGAAACATTTTACTATTGGGGGAGTTACCTTAAATCCCAAAAGCGCATTTACGCTGCATAGCTGTTAATGTAGTTACATGCTGGCACAAACACATTTCATTAGTTAGGAGTTCTATACTTGCAAATCCAACATATTATATTCATGTTGGGGTAGGATGAAATCTGTTTCTTCCTACTCCTTTTCAGGCATATCAATTGAATATATTTGATTTACTTTTTCTTTTTTGTGAAATAATTTGAACATCGTTTTGGTTTATTGTATTTTTGTGCTTTAATTTTGTTTTGTATTTTTGATATGTTTAATTTTCATTTTATATGTCTGACATAAATGCAATCAATCAATCAATCATGTCGTCAAAAAGCTTCTATACTTATATTAGCTTTATGTTCTTGTTTTGATAAGAATCAGTGTTCACTGCTAGAACTATCCAGTTTACATTAAGTTTTCGTCTATTAATTACCTTTAAGTTAATAAATCCCAGATTGCTGCTTTTTATGAGTTCAATGCAATTATATGTTACATTCTCATTAGTTTTTACTTTGTATTTTGTATTATCAGTTTATGTTCAAACTAACAAAATAAATCTACATGCACCAGACAGGTGTAGGTCTCCTTTAAAGTGAGATTAGCAGGTTAACAATGTATGTTAAGAGTTTTCAGTGTCACAGAGGTGGTGGGGAAGAAATAATTTTTGTTGAGGAAACACTTCACTCAGGTCCAGTATGAAGAAATAATCATTACACCGATTCTGGAGGATGCTTGTTGTCAAAATCATTAAGTTTGTCAAAATCAGCAAATATCTCTTCAAAATCCGCTACCTGTCTATACTGTGTGTGTGTGTTGAACACATATCCAGTGTTAATACACAACACAGACACTGTAAACGGACATGTTGGGCCCCTTTTGTTTACATACCCTTTGATTACATACCAGTTTACAGAGCCTAGGCTTTGTAATAACACAAAATGCTTTCAGAAAATACAGGTGATTATGGTGACCATGCATGGAGATTTAGGGGCCACTCACACTAGTGCCGCGGCCCCGTGCCAAAGCTCATTAGCATACTAAAGTCTAGAACGTTTGGCTAGTGTGACCACGCCAACTGTATTCCAGCACGGAACAGCCCCTTGGCCACGGCACACCTGGGAGAGGTGTGCCGTGGCCAAAGTACAGATGCTAATGAGATGACACGCGCACAAGCAAGCGCACAGGCGGCGTTCCTGACGTGAATTTATTAAGGCAAGGCAAGGCAAGGCAAGTTTATTTATATAGCACAATTCAGACACAAGGCCACTCAAAGTGCTTTACAGGGGCAAGATTATAATACATAAAACACATTATAAAACATTTAAACGCGAATAAAAGAAGCAAATAAAATAAAAATTGCAGGTTAAAATGGAGACACATTATAAAACATTTAAAAGCTAATAAAAGAAGCAAATAAAATAAAAATTGCAGGTTAAAATGGAAACAAAAAAGTCTTCAGACTCGATTTAAAAGAACTGAGAGTTGTAGCAGACCTCAAGTTTTCTGGGAGTTTGTTCCAGATTTTTGGTGCATAAAAACTAAAAGCTGCTTCTCCTTGTTTAGTCCTAACTCTAGGGACTGTAAGTAGACCTGTCCCAGACGACAGGTCTAAGGACAGTGGCGGCTCCTGACAATAATCTCAGGGGGGGCAATTGTTGCCATGATGGGAAATATGACCCAAAATTAACCTAAATCAGATAGCATATGACAATGTCATATTGCATTTAACTGTTTGTTTTTCCTGTTCATCTGGCATAACCACTCTGGCAACATTAGACAAGCATTGCACTGTACAGTATTTTTGGAAATTAAGTTAGTTAATTTCTTGAATAAAATTATTTTAGCTCTAAAATGATTTAATTATCCGGCTGTGGCCATCACAGATAACTTGTCATCTACCAGTGTGCTCCTCAGATAGGCTTCCTTTAAAAGTTAGGAGACAAAAATGGATGCTGGCATAGCATGTGCAACATTAACAGTGCTAATCATCACATTGGTTTGGGTTACTACTGTCTACAGCACTTGGTAGGCGGGTTTATGTCAGACGGTGAAAGCAGCTGTCAGCTAAACGACGATCAACAGCTGATCGCCGTTCAATAGCCGATCAGCTGTTGAACGGCGCTGGCTCGTATATGCAGATTGATGTTTAATGTTTGTTTTACCTTTTCTGAGAGATGATGCATAGGGGTGACACCCAAAGTTATCCATGCGGTCTCTGTGCTGCCATCAGGATGGATAAAAAGCCAGTATACAGTCCATATCATCATGCAGCGGCAGCAGGACAGAGCGTTAGCGCATTAGCATCCTGCTAGCCTCGTTAGCCGTTCAAACGAGCCCCGTGAAAATCCGCGTTTATAAGATCCCCCAATCCATCTTGGTAGATACTTGCTTGATGGTTACATTTTGTCTGGGAAAGACCTAGTCCGAGTCCGATCAAGTAAGTAGCTTGCCAGCCTAGCCTGAGTTGATATAAAGTTGTGTTGGTCTTGAATATGACCGCTCTGGGCTGCATACTGGACATGTGACTGTATCAGTCACTGTAATTGGTTTATTGTTTACTGTACGTATGACGACAACACGTTAGGGCGAGCACCCCCGGAACCCATAGAGATTGCATTGCGAGGCTTGCAGTTTGAAAAAAAAAAGTTTTACATTGATGTCTATGAGAGCGCTGGGGGCGATTTTCAACCAGCCCGACATCGCCCCAGAGTGACGGTACAGAGCACAGACGCTGATTGTACAATGATATTCAGACTTAGATGCAGGTAAAAACTGTATTGAAATCATAAATTATGATTATTAATACAAAAAAAAACAAAAAAAAACATCATTATTATTCATTATTATATTTTCGTTTTTTGCTGATATGGCTCAAGGAGGGCGGCGCCCTATCGCCCTCTATGGGCGAGCCGCCACTGTCTAAGGATGCATTGTCCGTTAACGTCCACTGCCTTACTAGTCGGCACCAGAATTGCCCATCACTTGGACTATAATGTGTGAGAATTAACGTGTGTGTAAGCCTAGGTGTGGGCTAATAAAAGAGGGAGAGAGCTAATTAGGTCGGCTCAGAAAGCACAGCAAAAAGGTTTTCGTGTTTACTCACGTTCGTCAGATGATTTTTTTTCTTTTTCCTCCCGTCAGCTGTCATAACTGCATTTACGCATGGCGGTGGAGACGCACCCAAAACAACACACCGCGGCCCGGTGATAAGGAAACAGTAGCCTACACTAAGGTTTAACAAGAAACTTTATAAAGACACTTAAAAGAACGATCTCTGCCCATACAAAAGGTTCTGACTTGGATTTGATGGAGCGATCGATGTGTACAAAACCATCCGGATACATATGGTCTGATGACGGGCCGTTATATTAATAATAAACAGCGTGCTGCACAAATATGAGACTGTCCACCGAGACCTATTACGTCAAGGCTACATTTTAAAAAAAACAATAGCTTAAGGATTCTCGTTGCTCTAATGTGGAAGTGGAATATTTGATGCAAATTTGGCCGGATGAAAATATTCACAAACAGTCGTATAGCCTACAAGTAGACTAAGCTCCAAATCCTAAACGCGCACGGTGACGTAGGCAAGGTGCAAGTGTGCCCAGGCCACGAGCAGTGTGAGCACGGGCCTGCGGGGAGAGTGGGGAGGGGGGGGAATCGTGCTGAATCGTGCTGAATCGTGCTGAGCACGGAACAGGCAAACGGCACTAGTGTGAGTGAGCCCTAAGACCACAGCCTCCTGCTCAGAGCAGGGCCAGGGTCTGAGTTCAGTTGTATTCCTTTAATCAGCCACTTTATACCTGTTGTCTGTGGTGACCAAATGGTGGGGAGACTAACAATGAGATCATTCACACCTTGCTCCCAACGACTCAATAGCCCCTTTTACACGGAGATTGCGGCATATTGACGGAACAACATCACTCCAATATGCCGGCTTTGCTTGCTTCTGTGTTATGTAACAATTTGAAAGATAACAAAAGACTGAATGTAAAAAAATAAAAACAGAGGAGACTAACAATGAGATAATTCACACCTTTCTCACAATGAGTGTGGGTGTTGCCAGAGTGATTCATTTACATCTCAGTGTAACCTTGTGTCTAGAATGTTTTAGGTGAAACCCCCTACCAGGTCGGGTCTATCACAGAGACCTTTCAGACAGAGATCTCATTAACATGGGCTGAAACTGAAATAAAAACTACATTTTCAGAGACATTCCTTATATGGTTTATATTTATTTTATTATTTTATTAGCCTGTAGTGTATCCCTTCTACTCTTCATTAATGACATACCCTGTATGGAATGTTAGTCTAAAAGTTTAAATTAAACCAGCTTGGTAGAAGGGCATGACACCTTGAACATTATCATCTTGCCAAAGCCCCCACCAGAATGAGGTAACACTAGAACAACGCATAAGCCCTACCCCTGACTGTCCTTCCTTTGAATCAGCAGCAGAAAGGGGTTTAATTGGAAGGCAATGAAAAATAATATCACAAAGTGTTACCAATGGAGAGCATAGATTGAAATAACAACAGACTGAATGTTAAACAATTATTTGTACATCTGTTTTTATTCCCTCCTATAAAGAGGGGAAGAGGGTTTGATAGCAGCAGTAGTGGCCTGCCTCTCTCTCTCTCTCCCTCTCTCTCACTCTCACTCACACTCACTCTCACTCTCACCCTCACCCTCACCCTCACCCTCACTCAGAGAGAGACAATACAGAGCCAAGGTGGAGGCAAACTACCATGGCTCAAACACCAGAAACATGTGGTCTGGATTAAAAACTATTACGGATTACAAGGGAAAAAACAACATTGCTGAGAAGGTGTCTGTAACTCTGCCAGATGAGCTGAATTATTTTTATGCACGCTTTGAGCATAACTCCCCTGCCCTGGAGATGCCTATGGACCAGGACCCCTACCCACTGGAAATATCAAGGACAGAGGTGTGCAAATCCTTTAAAAAGGTAAACCCTCACAAGGCCCCAGGCCCTGACGGCATCCCGGGCAGAGTACTGAAGGCGTGTGCAGACCAGCTGGCGGATGTATTCACTCACCTCTTCAACACATCCCTACAACAATCTGTGGTCCCGACATGCTTCAAGAGAACCACCATTGTTCCTGTGGCCAAGAAAGCAAAAGCCCTCTGTTTAAATGACTACCGCCCCGTAGCTCTTACATCGGTCATCATGAAGTGCTTCGAGCGGATAGTCAAAACCCACATCACCTCTTCTCTGCCTGACACCCTGGACCCTTTACAGTTCGCCTACAGGCCAAACAGGTCTACTGACGACGCCATCGCCCTCACACTCCACACTGCCCTCTCCCACCTTGATCAGGGGAGCACTTACGTGAGAATGCTTTTTATTGACTATAGCTCAGCATTCAATACTATAGTGCCCTCTAAACTCATCACCAAGCTCATGGACCTGGGACTGAACACAGCCCTATGCAGCTGGATTCTGGATTTCCTGACGGGCAGACCCCAGGCTGTGAGGATAGGCAACAACACCTCCTCCACTCTGACTCTCAGTACTGGAGCACCGCAGGGCTGCGTGCTCAGTCCTCTCCTCTACTCACTGTTTACGCACGACTGTATGGCCACACACAGCTCAAATAAAATAATTAAATTAGCTGACGACACCACAGTCATTGGTTTAATCTCCAACAATAACGAGACAGCCTACAGGGAGGAGGTGAGGGCCTTGTCAACATGGTGCCATGACAACAACCTCCACCTCAACGTCACCAAAACAAAGGAGCTCATAGTGGACTATAGGAAGCTGCAGGGAGGAGAGCACACCCCCATCCACATAGATGGGGCTGCAGTAGAGAGAGTCAGCAGCTTCAGGTTCCTTGGCGTACACATCACTGAGGACCTGTCCTGGTCACACCACACTGACACTGTTGTTAAGGCAGCAAGACAGCGGCTCTTCTTCCTCCGCAGACTGAGAAGGTTCGGTATGGGCTCCAGAATACTCTGCAACTTTTACCAATGCACCATCGAGAGCATCCTGACCGGCTGTATCACCAGCTGGTATGGAAACTGCAACGACCGCGACCGTAAAGCTCTGCAGAGGGTCGTGAAAACCGCTCAGCACATCACCAGGTCTGATCTGCCATCCATACATGACCTCTACACCCGAAGATGTCGGAGAAAAGCACAGCGCATCCTCAACGACCACAGCCACCCTAGCCAGGAACTGTTCACTCTGCTACCGTCAGGCAGACGGTATCGGAGCATCAAAACCAGAACCACCAGGTTCAAGATCAGCTTTTTTCCAAGCAGCACAAGAATGTTGAACTCCGCAAGTCCCTTAACTGCTGTCTGAGACACTTATATATATGTGTATATGTATTCTTTACATACATGTTTACATGTTGTGTGTGTGTGTGTGTATGTGTATATATATATATATATATATGTATATATATGTATATATATGTATATATATGTGTGTGTATGTGTGTGTATATATATGTATATACACTGTACATATATTCTAGGTTTATTTTATCTAAAATTTGGTTCTTATTGCACTATACGTTGATACTCTTTTACTCTATATACTCTATACTATTTTTAAATTTTTTATTGTTGCATTATTGAGGAGAGCTTGGAACACAAAAATTTCATTGCCAGCTATGACTGCTTGCCTGTTATGTTGTGCATTTGACGAATAAACTAACTAACTAACTAACTAACTCTCACTCTCACTCTCACTCTCTCTAATCTAATCTAAAGCTAATTGTAACAACAGGAATATCAGAAATTGTTACAGTTGGAAAGATAACAAAAGACTGAATATAAAAAAACATAGGAAAAGCCTAATTGTGGCAGCATGATATCTGTTACTATTCCCTCCCTATCACCTACAATGAAAGCTTTTACATATAAAAACACAACTTCGGCAGGATTGCCTCCACATGTGATATTTTACTCCATGTTATTTGGGTTATTCATTTTTTCTTCCATTTTTTTTTATGAAGGAAAACGAGTAGCCATTCATCTGTAGCAACAGTAACTAAGAGAGGCGGGGCTTAGCAAAATACCCGCGAGACTTTGAGATCTCGTAGCTCAGCACTAAAGCCTCGTGCTTCAGAGCAGCAGCCACAGAAGAGACCTGCAGGACCTCAGAGAGCAGTAATGGAGGAGAACAACCAGGACCCGGACCAACGGAACAGCGACGACTCCACGAAACAAACAGCAGGCTCGCACTCTGATACCACCGACGCTCAGGTTAGTGATCATGCCGTCAGATTAAAGACACGAGGGATAGTGGATCAGTATCAGACCGAATGTAGCCCTTGCGTAGCGTGGAGTTAGCTGTTAGCTAGCAGTAGCATCCACAAGTGGTTGTGTTCATGAATATATAATCTCGTAACGGGACTTCGAATCAAATCGATTGAAGAAAAAAGCTCAAGTCGTTCGCTCACTGTTGGTCCCCCATGTGCCGGAAGTCAGGCTCCTTGTAGCTAGAGGTGGTTTAAAGGCCCTCCAGACTCCGCTGACGTTGTTTAACTGCAGGTTCTTCTTCTTCTTTTGTAAGGCAGACTAGACGCCGCTATGGCGTATTGCAACTACTGCTGCTGATCCTCAATCTTCATTTTGTAATTATTTTAATCGATCTTTGCAAATTATGAATCAATTTAAAATATCAAAAGACTGGAATTGCGATTTTTACATGAATCGATTTCACCACCCCTATAAGCGCCAGACTCCTAGTCCAGGGGACTTCCCGTGTTTGCTGGGCTAATAGCTTATTAGCTCAAATAACTAAAGATGTTTCTCGGGGGAAGGACTTGATTGCCTTGGAAGCTCTGCTCCTTTTCACGCAAGGCATCATGGGGGCTGGGAATGAGGAAGATTTCACTAATAAAGTCTAGTATTATGCAAGCATTGCAAGACTGATTTGACGCAAGTTGACAATTTTCTTTTGGTGAAAAAATATTTAACTGAAAAAGATGAAAGCCTGAGATCTGCCAACTCCATAATAGCTGTTGCCCTGCACTCCTGTATTTACTGCTAAGCAGGACCACTTGTTTATCTTTTTCCAGCTCTCCAAAGCCATTCACACATAACCATTTAAAAAAAAATCTTTTTCTAATTATTTGGAACACAAGATTCATGATGGTTTTATTGTCATATGCACAACAATTACAGAGCAGTCGCTGGCAATGAAATTCTTTTGTCTTGGGCTCCTCCAAGAGTGCAATAAAGAAAGTGTATAAGTATACGAGAAACACAAGTGGGAAGCTGAGACTTAAATAATAAAAAACAACAATAATAATAATAATAATAAAACTAATAGAACTTTTATTTTTTTTATAATTTGTTATGGCACTTATATATTATGGCTATATTAGATAGTTTGGTGTGACAGTTATGAAATGGGGAATAGTTTCCCTCTCACATCAGTTTAGTTGTGTTTATATCCTACATACAGTAAGAGCTCCAGTGTACACATGAGGGGGCTTGGCTGGCTACAAATACAGACATGTAATTTTAATTTTCCCTAAAATATATTGAGGCTTAATTTGCAGCTTGGGGCCCCTTAGTGGCTGTGGGGTGCCCATGCACTCTCATAGTCCACCTATAGCAAGAAAAAACAGATCTGCATTATGCACTGATACAACCCCGCCTATGCGCCCAGTGTAGCTTTGGGTTTAGAAGGATTTCTATAGAGAGGGAAGGGGAAGGACTTGATTTCCTTTACTCAACATTAGTTTGTCCTGCTCCCACATCATTAATATTGATATTTTATCAGTTCTTAAAATGATGAATGAACGCCTGTCTCATTTTACCCGGAATCTCCGCTCTTTTTCATGCAAAGCATCATTGGGGATAGGAATATGGTAGTTAGATCAGAATGTCCTCATCATTTTAGAGTCAAGTCTAGTGTTATGCACTTTTAAAGACTGATTTGACTCAAATTGACAATTTTCTTTTGGTGAGAAAATGTTTAACTGGAAAAGATGAAAGCCTGAGATCTGCAAACTCAATAAGTAGCTGTTGCCCTTCAGTCCTGTATTCACTGCTAAGCAAAACCACATGTTTAACTGTTTCCAGCTCTCCACAGCCAGTCACACGTACCCCTTTTTATTTTTAATTTTTTTTAAAACAATATCTATATTTGGGGGACTTTTGCCATATTAGATACTTTGGAGAGACAGAGAGGAAATGTCCCTGTGATGGGAACTAGTTTCCCTTTCACAACAGCTTAGTTTTGTTCATATTCTACATTTACTTGGCCCATGCATTCTCATAGTCTGACTATAACAAGAAAAACAGCTCTGTGTAATGCACTGCTACAACCCCGCCTATGTGCCCAGTGTAGCTCTGGGGTTAGTCCATGGTATAGCTGGCTTTACTGTAACATCTCACAAACTGTCTCAATGTTTTTCTTTCTCTGTCGCTATAGAACCCGAGACGAAGAAATGGAGACAAACGTCACCACTGTCAACACTGTGACAAATACTTCACAACATCTGGACATTTGAAGATTCATCAGAAACTTCACACTGGGGAGAGACCATACAGCTGTGACCAATGTGGGGCAGCTTTTACCACTAACCAACACCTAAAATCTCACCATCGTGTTCACACAGGAGAGAAGCCATACAGTTGTGACCAATGTGGGGCAGCTTTTACCACTAACCAACACCTAAAATCTCACCATCGTGTTCACACAGGAGAGAAGCCATACAGTTGTGACCAATGTGGGAAATCTTTCACCACAAGCAGTAACCTAAAATCTCACCATCGTGTTCACACAGGAGAGAAGCCATACAGTTGTGACCAATGTGGGAAGACTTTCACTCGGTTAAGTGGCTTAAGTAAACACCATCGCATTCACACTGGAGAGAAACCGTACTGGTGTGAACTATGTGGGGCAGCTTTCACAAATAGCGGTGGTCTACAATACCACAAACGTGTTCACACTGGAGAGAAAGCATACAGCTGTGACCATTGTGGGAAAACGTTCAGTCAGTTTGGTAACTTGAGTGCCCATCGTCGTGTTCACACAGGAGAGAAACCGTATTGGTGTGAACTATGTGGCAAAACTTTCACCCAAAGCAGTGGTCTAGAAAGCCACCAACGAGTTCACACTGGAGAGAAACCCTACTGGTGTGAACAATGTGGCAAAACTTTCACTCGAAGCAGCAATCTAAAAAAGCACCAACGTGTTCACACAGTACAAAACAGCTTTGATGTGGACAATGTGGGAAACATTTTACTATTGGGGGAGTTACCTTAAATCCCAAAAGCGCATTTACGCTGCATAGCTGTGAACATTTCCATGAGCCAAGCTAGCTGCTGTTTCCCCATGTCCACACCCTGATATCTGTGTGTTTATAGCCTGAGATTCTCTACTAGTTGATGGTTGATTTACAGGCACCAACGCCTTCACGCTGCATCACTGTGAATATTTCCATGGCACTAGATGGTTGCTGTTTCCCCATGTCCACACCCTGATAGCTGTGTGTTTATAGCCTGAGATTCTCTACTAGTTGATGGTTGATTGACAGTAGTGTTATATTCTATACCGCATGTATGTTAATGTAGCTACATGCTGGCACAAACACATTTCATTAGTTAGGAGTCCATTACTTGCAAATTACACATATTTTATTCATGATGTCCAAACGTTTCTATACTTACATTTGGCTTTTATTCTTGTTTTGAGACAAATAAGTGTTCACTGCTAAAACAATTCAACTAACACTGTAATTAAGTTTTTCTCACTCCATTCGTCAATAATCAAGTTTTTTATTTCTTCTATTAATTCCATTCAAGTTAATAAATCCCAAACGACTCCATGTTATGTTCTGTTGCTTGACTCTGATCAGCTTATTGTTTACCAACGCTGCCACAAACCCATGAGAGACTTTGGGAATTTTTTTTCATTTTTATGTCAGATAATTTATCCGTGATTGGTGCTTTTTATATGAATACAAGAGTTCACTGCATTCATATGATACAATCTCATTCATTATTTATTTGTATTTTTTATTATTATCATTCCACTTTCATATTCTCATGTTTCGTATGAATTGTATAAGTTACTGTAACTGTGTATCTGCAAGTTTCTTTTATCACTTGTACATTTATAACAGTTGAAATCCTGCATAACTTGTGTCTCTGACATTTTTTTAATTTTCATCTTAACTTACTTGAGCATCCCGGTCTCTAATGGATGGATGTATATTGGTACCATTTATTTGGTTCTCTACTATGTTATTTTTATGTATGGCAAAAACAACAGTCGCCAAGCCGGGCTTTGTGGGGTTTATGAGTGTTTTACTATAATAAACGATGAGTATTTGTGAAGTCCCAACACTTGGAAGTGAGCTTTTGTCTTTTATTACTTCAACCAAGATTCTACAGAACCTAACATGTTCCAAGGAGAAGAGCTGCTCTGAGGTTGATGTGTGTTGCTGTGTATATGGAGTCAGTGTCTGATGCTCTTTGTTACAAACCTGTAGCTCGAGCTAATTTCAATCCCTTTGCCTGATGTGTTGATCGCCCGGCCAGAGTAATGTGAGCTTCATTTGGGCCATGATAGGAATGTCATTCATCATCACCTTCTCTTGTTTTGTGGTGCATGGCAACTTTGGATGTGTTAGGGCCACCCTCTGGAATGACTTGCATAAGAATAAGATGCTGGGTTATATGTACACTCATCGGCCACTTTATTAGGTTACTGTATATGCCTGGATTGGAAAAAACAATTAATTTGTCAGTGTATAGTTTCTCTTCACACAACAAAAATGTCATGTGTTTTTGTTTTTTTAAACCTTTCTTTGTTCAAAGCTGGTCCTGACCACTGGACAATGTTTTTCCCTTGAGGGTGAGGATGTAGTGCTGTGTGTAGCAAAGGGGCAAAAACACACATTCCACCAATTATATTAACTAGTAGAACGGACTCCTGGGTTCAACAATCTAATGTTAGACTATGTTGTAGTATTTGTGATTCTTATTGAGCAGACATAGCAGCTTAAAGGTGCAGTGTGCAATATGACATCATCAAGTGGTACAATTCTAGATCTCAACAGTTAGTCTCTATGGCTCCCGTTCAGAGAAGCAACGGTAAGCCTTCAAGAACATTCCAACTGGTAGTTCTGATGGACACAGTGTGGCCAACTGTTCCGTTCTGTGCTTCTGTAGAGCTGATGACATTCCAACCATGACGCGGCGCCAACATGGCGGCGCACAGGCCTATGGCGATATAAGAGACCCTTTCTAAGGCTAAAAAACAAAAATAAAAATCAGCTATTATGCACTAAATTAAACGTACTTATGGATATTATAATTATTTTCTACCAAGTCTGCTATGAATAAAATCCCCAAATTCTACACACTGCAGGTTTAAATATGCAGACCAATTAATATGAAATGTTTTGATAACCCTTCACAATATCACATATCGTTAAACTAAAGGAATCTACATGCACCAGATGGGTCTAGGTCTCCTACAAAGTGACATTAACGGGTTAACAAAGTATGTTTTGAGTTTTCAGTGTCACAAAGGTGATGTGGAAGAAATCATTTTTGTTAAGGAAAAACTTCACTCCTTCAGGTCCAGTATGAAGAAATAATCTTTCAGTAAAGAGTAAGCGATTCTGGAGAATTTTTGTTGTCAAAATCATTTAGTTTGTCAAAATTGGCGAATATCTATTCAAAATCCGCTACTTGTCCATACTGTGTGTGTGCTGAATACATATCCAGTGTTAATACACAACACAGACTCTCTAAACGGGCATGTTGCTAGCCACGGTGGGCCCCTTTTGTTTACATACCCTTTGATTACATACCAGTTTACAGAGCCTAGGCTTTGTATTTAAAAAAAAAATCAGAAAATAAAGATGATTATGGTGACCATGCATGGAGATTAAGACCACAGCCTCCTGCTCAGAGCAGGGCCAGGGTCTGAGTTCAGTTGTATTCCTTTAATCAGCCACTTTATACCTGTTGTCTGTGGTGACCAAATGGTGGGGAGACTAACAATGAGATCATTCACACCTTGCTCCCAACGACTCAATGGTTATTGAGTGTGGGTGTTGCCAGCGTGATTCATTTACATCTCAGTGTAACCCTATGCCTGGTAGTAGGGCGTGACACCTTTAACATTATCATCGTGCCAACCCCCCCAGAATGTGTTAACACTAGAACAAAGCACAAGGGCGTTTCTATCCTTTCTCATCCCAGCCCTACCCCTTTCCTTTGAATCAGCATCAGAAAAGGTTTCATTGCTGGAAATATGTTAGCTTGGAAGGTAATGAAAAGTAATATTATAAATTGTTACCGCTGAGGTTCATGGATTGAAATAACAACAAAAAAATAAATCATAATTAGTCTGTGTTTTGATTCCCTCCTATAAAGAGGGGAAGATGGTTTGATAGCTGCAATAGTGGCCTGCCTCTCTCTCACCCACTCTCTCTCTCTCTCTCTCTCTCTCTCTCTCTCTCTCTCTCTCTCTCTCTCTCTCTCTCTCTCTCTCTCATCTAATATAATCTCTCTAATCTAATCTAATCTAATCTAAAAATAATTTGTAACAACAGGAATAACCAGACATTGTAACAATTTGAAAGATAACAAAAGACTGAATGTAAAAAAATAAAAACAGAAAAAGCCTAAATGTAGCAGCATGTTGTCTGTTGTTATTCCCTCCCCATTACCAATGCGAGATTGTACAAAAACACAACCTCGGCAGGATTGCCCTCACATGCGATATTTTACTCTATGTTATTTGGGTTATTTTTGTCTCTACCACTTTTTAATTTAATCAAACGAAAACGAGTAGCCATTCATCTTGAGCAAGAGTAACTAAGAGAGGCGGGGCTTAGCGAAATACCCGCGAGACTTTGAGATCTCGTAGCTCAGCACTAAAGCCTCGTGCTTCAGAGCAGCAGCCACAGAATAGACCTGCAGGACCTCAGAGAGCAGTAATGGAGGAGAACAACCAGGACCCGGACCAACAGAGCAGCGACGACTCCACGAGACAAACAGCAGGCTCGCGCTCTGATACCACCGACGCTAAGGTCAGTGATAATTACGTCACACTTAAGACACGAGGGACACTGGCTCAGCTCAGAGGGACGTGGGCATTTTGTAGCGTGGAGTTAGCCGTTAGCTGTAGCATCCACAAGTGGTTGTGTTCTTGAATATATTATCTCGTTTCCTGCGGCCCGTTTTCATTCCGACCTCCAATCCTTCTATAAAGAGGGAAGGACTCGATTGTCTCGTCTCAGCATTAGTTTGTCTCGCCCCGACATCATTAATATTGAACTTTTATCAGTTCTTAAAATGAAGAATGAAATCCTGTTTCTGTGTGAACTAGGGGTGTACACGTGTAGCCGGTTAGTAAATCATAACCGTTTAGGAAACATCAATAAACGAAAACCTTTTTTTGTTTGGAGTTCGGAAAATTGAATTTAGAAACAACAAATGATTGTGTTTGGTTACGATATTTATTTAGCCTAACTATTTAACTGCTACACCTTCAGTTTCACTTTTGATTTCATCTCCGTGTCAAACAGCTGGTCCGATCAGCTGTTCGCTCATGAGCCCAATGTCCCAGACGGAGGGAGTCAGTCCAAAAACAGATGATCGCTAGGCTAGTAATGATCACCCCAACAGCATCGACCAAAGAAAAAAAGACGTCTGCAGCAAACTCAATAAGTAGCTGTTGACTTTCACTCCTGTATTCACTGCTAAGCAGAACCACGTGTTTAACTGTTTCCATCTCTCCACAGACATTCACACATACCCTATTTCTTTTTTTAAATAGAATTTTTGGAGCACTTTTGCTATATTAGATTAGCCTGGCATTCCCAGACCTGCCACTAGGCGCTGGCAAATTAAATTTTCTGCGCCTGTTGGTCTGGCCACGCTCCGTTGAAGCTTTATCAAGAAGACCAGAAATCTGGGTCTCACGTTTCAATTGGTTCTATCTCATATGGGCGCGCCAGAGCCCTTTATATGGTACTCTGGGGAGGACGTAACCGGATGACGACAGTGACGTGCATGGCTTGACTGGCTACAAATAAAGACAGGTCATTTGAATTTTCTCTTTAATATATTGAGGCTTAACTTGCAGCTTGGGGCCCCCTAGTGGCTGCGGGGACCCTATGCATTATTTTAGTCCGCCTATAGCAAGCTCTGTGTAATGCACTGCTACAACCCCACTTACGTGCCCAGTGTAGCTTTGGGGTTAGTCCATGGTACAGCTGGTTTTACTGTAACATCTCACTAACTGTCTCAATGTTTTTCTCTCTTTGGTGCTATAGAACCCGAGAACAAGAAAGGGAGACAAACACTGTCAACACTGTGACAAATCTTTCACAAGAGCTGGATATTTGAAGATTCATCAAAGAGTTCACACTGGAGAGAAACCGTACAGCTGTGACCAATGTGGGGCAGCTTTCGCTCAATCAAGTACCTTGAATTCCCACTTTCGCATTCACACTGGAGAGAAGCCATACAGCTGTGACCAATGTGGGAAAACGTTCAGTCAGTTGGGTCACTTGAGTTCCCATCGTCGTGCTCACACTGGAGAGAGACCATACTGGTGTGACCAATGTGGGAAAACTTTCACTCAGTCAAGTGGCTTAAGTGAACACCATCGGAGTCACACTGGAGAGAAACCCTACTGGTGTGAACAATGTGGCAAAACTTTCACTCAAAGCGGCAATCTAAAAAAGCACAAATGTGTTCACACAGTACAAAAACAGCCTTGATGTGGACAATGTGGGAAAAATGTTACTATTGGGAGAGTGACCTTAAATCCCAAAAGCGCATTTACGCTGCATAGCTGTTAACATTTCCATGAGCCAAGCTAGCTGCTGTTTCCCCATGTCCACACCCTGATAGTGTTTATAGCCTGAGATTCTCTACTAGTTGATGGTTGATTGACAGTAACGTTATATTCTATACAGCATGTATGTTAATGTAGCTACATGCTGGCACAAACACATTACATTAGTTAGGAGTTCTATACTTGCAAATCCAACATATTATATTCATGTTGGGGTAGGATGAAATCTGTTTCTTCCTACTCCTTTTCAGGCATATCAATTGAATATATTTGATTTACTTTTTCTTTTTTGTGAAATAATTTGAACATCGTTTTTGTTTATTGTATTTTTGTGCTTTAATTTTGTTTTGTATTTTTGATATGTTTAATTTTCATTTTATATGTCTGACATAAATGCAAACAATCAATCAATCATGTCGTCAAAAAGCTTCTATACTTATATTAGTTTTATGTTCTTGTTTTGATAAGAATCAGTGTTCACTGCTAGAACTATTCTGCTTACACTGTAATTACGTTTTCGTCTATTAATTACTTTTAGGTTAATAAATCCCAGATTGCTGCTTTTTATGAGTTCAATGCAATTATATGTTACATTCTCATTTATTTTTACTTTGTATTATCAGTTTATGTTCATATTCTCATGAATTGTATAAGTTACTCTAACTGGGTATCAGCATGTTTCTTCTACAAACAAACAAAATAAATCTACATGCACCAGACGGGTGTAGGTCTCCTTTAAAGTGAGATGAATAGGTTACAGTTTTTTTCGATCGCTAAACCACAGTTGGCACAACTGGAACGACAAGTGCAAAACTCTAACAACACTATGCACAGCAGTGGTTCATGTGGACCAAACTGTAGCTCTGTAGCTTTCATTGCTTAAACAATTTTCAAAACTCTACACACTTATCACATGGCTTAACCACAGCCTGCACAACACTGTGGGTTTCCAGCCCTTTGTTCAAATGCAAACACACTGCTGTCACAACTGTAAACCACACATTCAAAACAGAATGGATATCAGCCTAGTGCATTTCAAACACTGCTGATTGCAATCTCAACTGAAACACTAAGAAGGTGTCTTGTTTTAGACTTGTTAGTGAACATACTGTATACACAGTATAGGGAAAGCTAAAAAATGGACCAAGGAAGACAGGTTGTTGGAGGGAGAAGATTCAAGATGGTTTATTTTGTCATTGTACCAAAACAACGAAATTCTGTTTACAGTTATACCCCTCCAAGAGACATTGAATGACGGTAACTAAACATGGGAGACGGGGGATACACTGAAGAGTCGGCAGCGTGCGCTGCGCCCCTTAAAGTAGAAAGGAAAAAGAGAACATCAGGGAAAGACAGGTTAAAAAAATGCTACTCTCACACTAGCTCCTTAGGTGCAAGTGTGTGATTAGTACAAAAACCACCTTGGCATAGCGACGAGAAGAGAAGCAGTGAGACTGTGGATGTGTGGAGGAAGACCTAAAAGACATGTAGCTGTCATTTCTGATGAAATACAGTAAGGGCTACACTGATAGACCCTGTTGTGAATCATTCTCTCTCATTGAGAGAGGCAGGGTTGAGGGTGCAATGCAATCGGCAAAGATCTAAAGTTGCATCTGTAATACAAATTTCCCAGCAAACAAAAACTTAAGAGTTGCACCCTTACAGTAAATGACAACATTACCGGAATTGATTTCTGTATTACAATTTTAGAATATTTACACAGATACATACTACATTTGGAAATGTTATCAATAACATATAAAATAAAAAGATCTATATATGTATCTTTTGAAGCAAACTTCTGAAATTTATTAATTTGTTTACCTAAACATAACTGCTATGTTACAAAATAAAACAATTTCATGTGAACTAATTTCACTCTTTCCTCAAAGAAAATATTTCGTTATTTGTGTGAGCTTGTAAAAAAGCTTGTAATTTGTGTATTGGGGTTTGATGCTAGTGTTCATACTCTGAGTATGTTCTGAGTGACAGCGTGTGTTATCTCAATGAGGCTGGTTCATAGTGTTTGCTGCACTAAGTCTATTTTGCAGGTGAAGTGAACTGTTCAGCTCCAGTGACTGTTGGTAGTGCAGACTGTAGTTAGAGTTTTGCACATTGAGCTACAGTTGTGCCCACTGTGGTTTAGCGATTTAAAAAAACTGCAACAATGTATGTTAAGAATGTATTTGGTTACAGGAGGTAGAGGAGCCTGAAGAGCAGAACCAACAGACTGGCTAACAGCTTATTTCCTTGGGCAATCAGGACACTCAACTCTCATAAAACCTAAAACATTAAACATACATACATATAGGCTACCTCCCTTTCCACAAGTGCAATATGCTTTCTGCCTTTTAGATTTATTTATTATGACATTGCCTGTCCTTGTCTTGTTTCTTTTGTTGTTTCTGTGTCTTGTTTTTATACTGTTTTTAACTGCTTGTCTGTTTTTTCTGTGTGTGTAATGCACTTTCAGTTGGCAATCCCAATTTCGTTGTATAGGTGACTGTACAATGACAATAAAGACTATCTTATCTTATCTTAGCTTGTACTACTCACAATATGCTAACAAGCAGATGCTAAGCAGGTATATTGTTGGCTCAACAATCAAAAAATGTACAACCCTACACAAATTGGGATTTTCTTTTGATCCAATCTGAAGAATTTACTGATTCAGAGTTTGCGTTCATATTCAATTGATGCATGATTAAGAGGACATGTCACACGGCTAACTTTTTCCAAAGTGTAATTTAGAATGGGTTTACAGCAGTAGTTGTTTGTTCTAGTTTAAATACAGTATTTTTTTCTTCTGAACAAAATGACCTGATATCCTTTTATGTCTTACAGTATGTACACACATTTGAACCACATCCACGTTGCAGTCTCAAAATTCTATGGTTATAATGTTATACAACATGTATTGCTAATATACAGGTAGCCTACTTAAAAAATATTTAACAATATTGTATTACTGTATTACCTTAGCTTTGTCCAATAAATAATATTTTATGAATGCAATGTAAACTTGATTGGTATACAACAACCATATTTCAAGTGTCATCGACAAAGAATGATATTCATCATCAGGCATTGGGGGAAAAACAAAAAGCTTTATTTTGAAACAATACAAGAGATAAACTGGCACTGGCTGGAGTAGTGTAGAGTTAGCTTAGTTGGCTACACACTCTAACACACATTCACATTTTTAAACGTTGATATTTCATTCACAATTATTTGTTTTTTAAAACACAAATGCTACAAAAATATAAAACAAATCCTTCAAAAATATCTTAATGTAATTGTGACTCAAAAAACATAGTAATTTCATAAAATAGAATAATATAATTTGTATCCATTTATTTGTTGGTTTGATCCACCCCTTCTCTTCTCTGACTTGCAGTGGTCCAATATGTCTCTGAAGGGGTCCAAGGTCTTACTAAGGCTTCACTCCAAAGCAGCGTTTGCCCTGTGGACACATAGATATTAAGGACACATAAATATTGAGAAACAAAAGCTAAATGATTTCACCCCCTCTTCCAAGGTGATGACAGATACATGACGTATTGTGTGCTTCTGGTTGATTTTTAAGAACACAGAAAACGGGTCAATTGCTTTGCTCTGTATAGGACCAGATGAGAACTATTCTTGTGACTTCAAAATAAAAGCACCTGGATCAGTAGTTAAATTAGCATCTAGTCAAAGGTGAAGTAAGCGATATATTTATGTTAATTTACGTGTTAAATCGCTCTATATTCATATAATGATCAATGATATAGTGTGCGCACTTCATAACACAGGTCTCTCAGTCACCCACTCTGCATGAAATCGGCAAATAAACTTTTCTGGGATCACACAACCTGATATCAAATCAGAAGAGAGAACGCTGCAAACGGGTACGTCCCTCTGCCGGTGCACGCGCAGAGAGCGACAGAGGGGTGTATGTTTATGTGCCGACAATGGCGGAGCAGGTAAAAATCCTTCCCAATGTCTGTTTTGATAGTTTGTATCATGTTTTATCGCACTTACGGATCTGAGATGAGGCTCGTGGCTTGAAGACCGCAATGCATTAATGTAGTGACGTAGGGACGAGGAAGGGGACGGACTGCTAACTGCAGTCACTGACAGGAAGTTAGCTAAAAGAACCATTTCGCTCACAGCACCTTTAATGTTAGATATAAAACATTGAGGTAGAGCAGCGAAAGCTCTGACCACAATGTCACGTTTCCATTATTATAAAACCCAGCCTCAGCAAAAAAAAAAAAATCCCAAATGTTTAACAATTCCTTCAAATTGTGTTTTATTTGGAAATTGTAGTCGCTACTTAGGCCAGATTTTGGCAACACAGTAATAATACAACAAGCGGCTTAATATACCTTGAAGTTCTGTTTCTTGCAGTGTTCCCTCACGGTGTGGATATGGTTCACCACCTCCGTGAGCCACGGTGCGTCCACAGGCACGCAGAGTTTGACGCCTCGTCTGGTCAGCAAACTGCAAGAAACAGCAAATCATCCAGGTTAGGGTGAGAACTTCAGATCCAGCTTACGTTTGCAAATAAGTAAGAGTGCGTTTATTACATGCTCACTGTCAATTTCACGTCACATGAATTCATGACCTTTCACCCCTGGCGCTTTCTAACTGTTTTATGTAGCCTACTTGTAGGCTACCTGATCCCATTTGTTTTTTTTTGTATAATATATTTGAATGGTCAAAAGAAAAAAAAATAAGAAAAATAATTTAAATACATTTTAAAATAAAACATGTTGAATAAAAAGAAAAATAGTCATGCACTTACATCATGGCGGAAATAGAGCAGCCCTCCCCCGCGTTCTGTTTCCGATAGTCTGCAACGCGATGTTTTGGGACCGTTGCGTTCCTGACTGTCAAACAGCAGTCCATGGGTATCTCGGCCACCGTCACTGTAAAACAGAGAAGATCACATTAGTTCTGAAATGGGTCCAATGATGGGCTATATGACTTGTTACCATCAAAGGTTAACGTTTATTTTTATTTTTTTTAAGCACTTTGTCTTTGTGTATTTTATAATGCACTTATTTTGTATTCCTTGTTTCTGTTTCTCTTATTTTGGAGCGACCTGAGCAAAGAATTCCCCTTGGGAAGAATAAAGTTCTATCTTAACCTCTAATCTTATCTTCTACACACACACACACACACACACACACACACACACACACACACACACACACACACACACACACACACACACACACACACACACACACACACACACACACGCACACACATGCGCGCACACGCACCACTACTAAACACTCCCATACAAACAGCCCTGAGGCGTTTGTGACACAACTAAAAGTTGCCTCACCAGGTTTTGTCACTTGACTGGGATTTCCCGCAGTTAGCCTTTAACTTTCCACCGGCTACTAAATGAAAGGGGAAAACCAGGAGCACGCCCTGCACAATGAAAACTCACCCTGTGTTTGTTATCTGCTCCTTTTCACTGATAAGTAATGAGCAGATCAAACAAAAGGACATTATTTGATTGCCTGGCTTTCAGTTTAAAGAAGTGGACTGACTTTACTTAACTGGCACTATTAATTTTATTCTACTTAATTTTCACTCTATATTATATTTTATAGATTTAACTTGCCCTCTATTAACTTAATATTGTAATGCTGTTTTTTCATATTGTATTTCTGCTTCTGCTATGGCCCACCTTTGTCTGCTGTGCCAAGTGCCTTTGTGAGTTTTTTAAAGGGTTTTTCTCCTTAGTGCTTCCTTGTTAAGTGTAATGATGATAGAAGGTGGCATGTGCCTTACGAAAAACAGGTTGTAAAACTCTCTCAGACACATTATTGACAATTTAGGAAGATGCCATTTCTAGTCAAGTTGAGTAAAAGGAAAAAAAGGGAAGACCACAGATGTGTACATAATATAAACCTCACACATAGCCCTTCAATAGAGAGAGAGTCCCCCTTTTTCCTGCTCTCTTTTATAAACCAACACGTCCTTTTGGATGTGTTTCGAGTTGATACAGATAAATTACATCCTGTTATCAATGGTTTAGCTAATAAAAATACAATGCCTTGGCAAATGTTTCCTACTTTATGCTTTAGAAAGATATAGAAGATAGGAAGCATCATGGTTAATGAGTGTCAAGATGCTCAAATTGATATAAAGCATAGAAACCTTAGGATCTGTAACCTTTGTGTTGAAAATAGTTTTTGAGACTAGTATCATATCCTGTTTGCATGTAGACTGTAAATTGAATAAATTATAGGATAAAGTACCTGACACAATATTATGTGAACTGCCCTTCTAAGTTCAAATTAGTTTTGCTTTTGAGAACAGATACGCAAAAAAGTTATTGGTAAAATTGGTCTTGTAAAATGTTGTCCCATTGTTTAACCCATTGATGACTATGGCAATCTTGGATGCATGTACTTAATGCCTGAGGGTTTTCTGAAAAAATAGTACGAATTGTCAAGTCTACCAAAACCTTAATATGTAAGCCTGTGTAGCACATAGAAACATGAAATAAAATACATTTAAAAGTTAAGGTTCACAGGTTTTATTTAAACATGCTCCCTTAGCGCTTACAAACCAACAAATATTTCTAAAAATCGTCAAAATTAGATGAATTAGAAAATTATTAAATATTGTTAATAAATAGATGCAATGTGTTGTGTGATTTTCGTCAGTAGTCTATAGTAGACCTTGATTCTGCGCACCAAACGCCACTAACTGTTCTGTCGCCGACATAGCTGGCGTATTTTTTTTATTATTTTGTTTTATTTTTATTTTTTATTTGTTTTTGATTGACATGATTTTCGGCAAACCGCACAACTTTTGGGTGGTCACGTGGTCTTAAAAAAAATCAACAAAACCCACCTCATGTGTATTTGAACCAATGACAGTGCATTATATGCTGGGAATGCCATGAAAATTAGATAAAGTAATAATGCTGCGCGACGCAGCATCAGGCAGGAGAGCCAATGTGGCATCGCGCAGCAGCCGTCATCAATGGGTTAAGTCATATTTTTTGTCATTTGACCAGTAAAAAATCATGAGCCATAAATAAATTCAATTAATGGGGGAAAGAAAAAAATAGAAAAAAAACTCACCCGTGCAGCAACAGGCGATGAGAAGAATGCAGGAGAAGAGTAGTTTGGCATCACCCCATGGAGCCATATTGTCTGGTCTGGTCACTGAGCTGGTGATGTCGTCTCTTTGGTCTCTCAGGAAGCTGATTGGCTGATAGGGAGCCTTCCTTTCTTCTTCTAGCACCTGTATTGGCAAAGGGAGCTATGGGTGACTGCCTCTCTGTCTGGTCTGGTGGCCCTTTTTATAGGCTACTGAAAACAGCCAACACACACTGACCACTTTCACTTTTCCTCTTACAGCACCACCTTCTCCTCAACTGTCTCCTCCTCCTCCTCCTCCTCCTCCTCCTTATTCTAGTATGTGCATCATGTAGTGAGTAAATCAAAGTTTAAAAAAATAAATAAAAAATCCTTTGTATAATTTTTTTTATCAGCTCTCATTTCAATTCCTGGCATTTTCTCAGACTTGCATAGCTCTTGTCAGGTAACAGGAACAGTCTGTCACACGTTGAGTCACAAGTTGGTTCACTTCTCTTATCTCTGAACAAACACAAAAGGCCAGTACTAAGTGAATTAACCCTCACATAACTATGCATTGACATTTGAATTTTTTAACGACCGGAATATATGTGACTATGTGCCTATAGAATGTATGCTTTTAAAAGTCTTGAACAAGTCAAATGACCTTGATCGTGTTTTTAGGAGCCCCATGGGAGGATTTGGGAATATTTTTTGGCTTCTACAGTTTTTCCACTGTGGGAAAATTCAATATTAATTGAGAATTCATATGTACAATTCAGAGAAAAAAAATTATCTGTGTATCGGACTTAAAACTCTCTGAAACGGATCTGTTAAATCTATCTTAAACTTTAAATCATGGCATTAAATCAGACATAGAGATTCCTTGAACATTTTATTGCCGAGAATGAAGAAGTCCATTTTGGTTTAACATCATATGGAACTAACACTGTGCCTTGAGTCTGTTCTCAGTAAATTCTGGTTCTCCTTTTATTTGCCAGTTGCACAGACAATTGAAATCACCATCAGTTTTAATGCTAATGCTGTTCTATTAGAAACATGTTAAGACACATTTTAATGTTAAAATGCTGAAACTTAAGGAGTTCTTTTGAAATCCAAAAGGTGGCTCCCTTTGAACACAATCCTTGCACAACATTCCTCCAGGTGTTTTTCCTGATTTCTTCCGTCTTGGACTTGTCAAAGGATATTTTCACTAGGGAGGACCACACCGCAAAAATGTGTCCTTTCAAAGTTTAATATTATTCAGAAAATATGGTTAGCCTGGTCTATCTACACTATTTCTGGGCGTTTTTAGCTGTTGTCATGCACTCTATGTTACATCACAACCATGGCTCCAAGCACAAGCAGGAATCAATCAATATGTATTTACTTAATTTAATGTGTATTTTTTACTTAATTACGCCAAGACTTTTCGAGAGCATTCATGGATGGTCGTACATTTGAAGATCAGACGAATATTATTATATTATAGTTTTCAGCTTCTGGCTGGGGAAAGTGTTTTGGGTTTGCTAGTGTTGGTAGCAGGAAGAACATATGAATGGCTTTAGATGAAATCTAGCATTTTTGCTAAAATCTGGCATTTTTACAGCTGTAAAAGTTACAGCTGTTCATGAATATGCACTGTCCCTAACAAATAAACAAACAAACAAACAGACAGATGAGAGGAATGAAGGATCTAGGTTGGTCCATTAGGATGCACAGTGGATTGGGCACAGGGACACTCCGTTTAGGGTCCGGATGCGAATCTCACCCCAGATTCACTATATTTATTTAAAAATATATAATTTTGGGGCGCAGTTGATAGAGCCCGTACCATATTGGCTCTGGCCTTTGTTGCAGTGGTCGCGGGTTCAAGTCCGACCCGTGGACTCTAACTCTATGTCATCCCCCCTCTCTCTATCTCTGACTCCCCATTTCAACTTTGTACTGTCAAATAAAGCTTGAGAAAAATGCCAAAAAATTATCTTTAAAAAAAATATATATAATTTGTCGGGGGAAAATATTAGGTGTATTAGGGTCTTGTTTTTATTTATTTTTTTTCCTTTTTTAAGTGAACTACAATTGTCATGAGACCAAAAATGTTTGCACAGTACCTAATGTCAGTCATCATTTAATTGTGGTGGTTTGATGCTCCAGTTGGCCCCACTGTGTGCAGCATGGAACTCACTCTGTGTTCTCTACAAGGCACTTCAGATTAAACACTTGAATATGAAAAATGATTCATTTTATGGTCATATGTGCCGACAACTATACTGTAAGTGTCACTGTCCAATTAAACTCTCCTCAAAAATCTCCGTATTCTGCCATGACAGTACATGTAGATGTTATTATTGTAAGGCGGCCCTCTGAGGCTGTTCCACTTTCTATTGTAATATTATAATATGACACACTTTGACTGGACTTACTTTGTTTATTTAGTTCAGCGTGAAAGAGAAGTGACACTTCTCTGGTAGTAAAAAAAACTAAATAAACATTAATTCCTCAGAAATTGAAAGCAGCATGTTTGCATTTAACAGCCACTTCCTCTTCGCCACTTTCGATGTTGGTGAAGTTGATAAAGTCAGGCTGAGCAAAGGTCTCTTCATGTGGACATAGTTAAGTCAACCTCTACAACAGTATCAGATTAACCCCTTTGTCTGCCGTTATGCCTCATCAGCTGGTCCCTCATGTCTGAATGTAGGTTTCAGTCACACATTGTGAATGCCAATGGAGCGTTTTAGAGAAAGCGTTTCAATTTCTTGTAAATCCCTTGTTGGACTATTGCCATATTTTCTTCTGCAATGTTTACTCGTTTGGACTTTCGATTTCTGAAGTGTTTACAGGAAAAAAAAATATATGAAAAAAACTTGGACAGACTTGAAGTATGGCCTGAAGGCGGGAAAGGCTTGGAAGGAGTCCAGACCGCCGTTCCCCCTTTTGCATGTGTGAAGTGAGCGTGTCATTGCACAGCCAAGTCCTGGACTGACAGGAAAGGACATGTTTTACTGAGGTGCTTTTTCAGAAGTTGTTTAAGAGAACATACACACACATTTTTACAAATTAAATTTAGAGAAACATCACAAATGACAAAGTAAAAACATACATATAGACCACAGATACAAAAGAAAATACTGAAATTGCATTGTCAGTAACGTCGCAAATGTACTATAGGAAAAAGAGTATTGAAAACATTGGACAAAACAATCCTAATTGATGAGTTGATTACTTTTCAATATTTGTACATATTAAATATCTCATACACTTCTTATTAATATAATATTTGATTTTTCAAATCTCCAGTGACACCCCTTACTGATTATCCTGACTGAAATGCACACTGTAGATGCACACTGTTGCACTGTCAGCTGCACTGTTGAAGCCCCCCTGATACTTCCCCATATGGGAATTGCGCCGCACAACAACAGTCATTTGCTGTAAGTCAATGTCTCTGTCTCTTCTGTGGAAAACACACAGAGGCCACACACACGTACAAGAAATCGAAACACAAGCTTGATTTTGGTGTAAACCCTCTACTCTGTATTATGTTTTTTTTTCTATTTACTGCGACATATTAAGAGTGATGAGTTGGTGTTAATTCCCAACATTTACTACGAGCTTTTTACTGAAAGCCGAGACCTCTTGGGATTTGAGAACAGGAAGTCCTTTCGACTTCATTTGACCATTTGACCTTCTCATGACAGGACAGCGTCTCTGAGGTCACAGCCGCAGAAGAAGGCTCCTACTATCACAGAGCATCCTGCGGACTTTCCCACAATGCACGTGGGGGCTGTGTGAGGCCACTGCAGGCAACCCAAAAATAAAAACAAAATTCCCAGAGGATTTATGTACTAGCAGTTGTATTAGATAGATAGGATAAGATTGACTAAATAAAAGAACACAACAACAAAAAAGTCTAACTCAAAGTGGTTAAGGTGTCTTTACAAGCTATTGTTGGACAGTTTGCAGCACTGACAGTGAAATCAATGACACTTAGAGGTGGCTTTAAGAAAGTGCTCAAATGTATTATTTTCTTATTGCAGCCGCCATATCTTATGTCCCTAGATGATGCATGATTTAAAAACTGTTTGGAATTTACATTGTCACTACAAATGGCAAGAATAACATGTCCCATGGAAGAAATCACAAGCAATGGCACCTAAGGGATTAACACGTTTTAACATGCTGATTTGGACATCATGTGAGCTTAAAATATTTACAATTCACCAGTTCAGTGCCATGTGAAGTCGCAAAACGTTACAAAACAAATCTTGCGTACGGCTCCAAAAATCAGTGCTACCTTCCTAGCGCCAAACCTATAAAAAAAATTATTATTAAAATTGCAGAAACGCAACCCCCAAAGGAATGAAAATGTTGTTTCCTGGATGCACGGATACAGTATGCAGCTGTTTTCTAACTTGTTCACCATATAAGGGGATCGATAATATGTCAACGTTGTGTTTACTACTCCTCATAGTTCAAATGAATCTAAATGAATTACATTTCAAGTTAAAGGGTAATCCGTTAAAAATATTAATGTTATTGAAAATAAATATCTTAATTTAAGCTGCATGACCACTGACCTTCTTAAACCTTGATTTTCACCAGACTTCTACCACTTCTGCAAGAATAGTGATTATTACAGAGTAAACTGTATGGCTGTGCACTGAACTGTCCTGGTAAGTGTAAGAACTGTAGCATGTCCAGAGAGCCTGAGCCACTGCCACTAGTTATCAGTCTCTTGCTCCTCTCCAGCTGCTTGCACTGCCATTTTCAAACCATCCACCAGGTGACCCCATATTTTCCCTCCTTTCCCCATCACTCTCAATATTCACTAATCAGCAACTTTTTGTGTTGTGCCGGCTTTTTGTGTTGCCTTTATCATTGTTTCATGTGTAGCTTTCTGCCTAGCTTTAAAAATATCACTGAATTTGAACCTGCTGCTTCAACTTCACTCACCAGAGCTTAACATGATCTGTATCAGCTCCCACATTCATACCTAGCCTTCAGTGGCTCATATACTCAGCTACCAGTTAACAAGTTAACCCCACACATATACAGGCCTAGAGCATTCCCATGATGCAATTTGAACATTTGAAAAACAAGATATACTGTATTATGTTGTGTTTTATCTCGTCATAGATGGCGGCTAAACCCCTGTGTATATGATGCAGTCATGTGATGTGTTTCAGTTTTAGTGAATGGCGGCAACTAGAAGGTTTACAAATCAATATCAAACTTTATTTTAGGAACAAACTCAACAGTGGTTTCTGAAAATACACAACATCCCATTTCATCTTAGAACATGTTTGTACAACTTGTAGCTTAAACTGCAGTGACATTTTAGAACACTATTACAAAATATGAACAGAGCTTGTCAAAAAAAAAACAGTTCAGTGAAATATTCCACAGCCAACATACTGTCTTATGATTCAAACAAACAAAAATCAGGGTGTCACTGTTAGCACCAGGATCAACCCTTCTGGCAAGTCATGGCAAATCTTTCTCTGTCTTTAGTACATTTCATACAGGAATAAAGAAAAAAATATATATTCACAAAAGGTTTTATACAATAGTCGCCACACAACAGAAGAAATGCTTAGAGAACTGTACATTTAGCCTATATTTTTAGACTGGCATTAAGGCTCATATCATACAACATCATCATTGATTTCAAACTGTTCTGATTTTTTCCACAGCACAGCAGGGCCGTTCTGAGAGTCTGTACACAAACGGAAGTGATTCTGACGTCTGTCTTCAGCAGCCAACCTTTTCCCAGAGTCCACTTCCCTCTGATCCTGCAATAGAGGAAGTACAACGGTAAGTTAGCACACTGCCTAAGCATGTAAGGTGATATTTGAATGCAAAAAAAGGGAAAACGATATACTATATAATGCAATTTCTATGATTATATATTTACCTGATTTACTATTGTGCCCTCTTTTTGTCGTCCAGATATTTGATGTGGTTTCTCACCCATGCTTTTTCGCTGGGGTGTGAGACGCACAGTGTCCTTCCAACCTTTGTGATGAACCTGAAAAAAGCAGATAAGTGAAGTGAGATTAGCCTACAGATTGACAAACGGAAGGGGGGGGGGGGGGTAAGCGAATGCATTCATGCAACATCTACCGGTACTTTAAACTCTTAGGATCTGAGCAAAAGACTTCCCGTTTTATAAATGTAAATATTTTACGTGTGGTTCTTGAACTTACGCAGTAGCGCCGATGTCACAGCCTTGTCCGGCTTCCTGCAGGATGTAGCTGGAAAGGATTTGGAGAGGCAACGGCTTCCCACTGACCGTCAGACAGCAGTCCAACACAATCTCAGCTGCAGGGAGAGATGGAAAAAAATGTATTAAAGTGATCATATATATCAGAAAATGTAAACATTTAATGAAGCAATATGCACATGTATTTATCTTTGAAACCTTAACATCTGAAATGCACAGCTGGTGTAAAATTGATTCTACATGACATGCAAAACATTTTTCTAATTAAAAAATTCCCTCTCTGCATACAGTATGATTAAGAGCTTAATAAAAAAAAACACATCTACCTAGCACTTTGCACAATACGCATTCTGAACTATGAACCTCTTTCAATACGGATGCAATGCAGGTATGTGTCTCTTACCTCTTGCAAAGCTGATGCAGATGACACCCAGCAAAAGCAGCGCTGCAACTCGAGAGGCCATGTTGTCTTGATGTTTCTTGGTGTGGGTCTGAGCTCAAGGGTTGTTTGCTTCAGAGAGTGTCTTGAGTCTTGAGTCTGCAAAGGTGTTGTGCTGTCAGGACGAGACCGGCAGGTATTTATCCAGTTGCTCAGAGAAAGCGAAAGTCTCATTTTCGGCTCATTGACTGGAAGTCGGAGGAAAGTTGGCATGTTTCCCGATCACTTACCTCTCCGCTCCTCCTCCCTTCTTTCACCTCTCGCCAACATCTTAACGGTTTGTCTTTTTTCCGGATGCTTTACACCTGAGGCAGATCCTTACTGGGGCATGGGAATGTCATGCAGTGATGCAATGCAGAGAAGCATTACAGTGAAGTGGACTATTTAGTAGCACAAGCATAAATCAATTAAAACAAACAACTGATGTTATGGTCCTTAAACCTTAACATCTTTACATTTTGCTATCATAAGCCAATGAATTGTAATTATTATGTGTTTCCATTAAAAATGTCCTCTTATTACAGGCTGAATTATGCAGATCAACGCACAATCATGCCACACAATTCATTGCAAGTGCAATATAAACAAACACAGTAAGGTATTGATGTTCATCTATCTATCTATCTATCTATCTATCTATCTATCTATCTATCTATCTATCTATCCATCTATCTATCTATCTATCTATCTATCTATCCATCTATCCATCTATCCATCTATCCATCTATCCATCTATCCATCTATCCATCTATCCATCTATCCATCTATCCATCTATCCATCTATCCATCTATCCATCTATCCATCTATCCATCTATCCATCTATCCATCTATCCATCTATCCATCTATCCATCTATCCATCTATCCATCTATCCATCTATCTATCTGTCTGTCTATCCATAGCCTATCCATCTGACAATTACTGCATAATATACTGTAGAATTTGTCGATAATTAATCACTCGATAAAGGTAGAAACTGTAGCCCTTGAAAGCAGTCTAATTATGTTTATATACTGTATATATTCTATATTTTAAAACTTTTCCTATTGTACGCTGTATGTATTACAGTTACATTTGAAGTTGAAGCGCTTGAAGATGTGAAGTATTTGGTTTAAGTGTCAGCATTGAAAGGAGCTGAAGCGTTATCTGAAGTGAAATTGCTACTAAATTGTGATATATAGTCCCAGCTACACAATAAGAGATAAGAAATAGGAGAACTGTCTGTGCATATGTTTGCCTTGAGACTAATTCAAAGTGGAGATGACGAATGCTGTTGCAGTTTCTGTTAAAGCAGAAGCCCTCGGGGGAGTAGAGGTATCTGCCCTTGAAGTGTCCACTGCTATGTGACCATCTATAAGAGTGTTATAGCTGAAAGTAGTTTAGCTGTCAGTTGTGGGTTTGAGAGGTGCATCTGTGGCTGTCATTAATTGAAAATAAAAGGTGAATAGTCAGAGGCCTCCAGGTGTATTGACTCAGCTTAGGACTGCCTTGTAAGAACATTTAAAGAAAATGTTAAATGTCTATGCTTCTGTAAATGGAAGGTTCTTCATACTGTTAACCAAGATATATCTAATCTTTGTATTAATCTTTAACCATCTTGTCTATTCCGTAATTGTGCCACCATGTGAAAACAGTGTGGTTGGGGGATTTTTTTTCATGGAATGCATGCAGGCGCCCACTTTAACCTTGTGTGCAAGGTGTCTTGTGGGAAAGTTTATGCGTGTGTGTGCATGTACAAGAAGTACAAGATTACAATCGAGAGTTGGAGTGTGGGAGCTATTGAGCAACAGAAGGCATACTCTTCCCGACAGAAGAGTCAAGGTTTGCCAGGAGTGATGCAACCGACATTAACACAGTGAGCGGATATGTGAGGATACTTTCCAATAAGGCCTTTTTTCATTGTGTTTGACTAATGTGAAAATGTACAATGTAAGTTATATTCTGGGCCATTATATGATGCGTAATATGTTGTCATCCATTTATAAACAAAGTGACCAGTATGTTCATTCTGTGTTCATTCATTCTGTTTTTGGGGAAGCTGTTTTTTTTTCTTCTTTTTTTTGGTGGTAAAGGGCAATGTTTTATCTGGAAAAATGATTTGCAGTGAGGAAGTTGAACATGAAACCAACCTAAACCCACACAAGCCCTGCATTCCAATCCCCATACTTCCCTTCTATTTAGTACGCCAGAAAAAGATTTAGGATGTCCCAATACATGCAAGTCAATTGCAGTATGCTGAAAACACACAAATGCCCCACTAACTCCAATAGCATTTTGCAGTATTCGTCTTTATTCTTGTAATTTTTTGACATAATGAAAAATAAATCTTCCGTATCTGATTTTTTTTTCTCTCCGGTGGCCCTAAAACTCTTCTGTACTTTAGTATGTAGCGTAGTAAAAAGAAAAATTATGTGATTAGGAACGCACTGGTACATTTTTTATTGTAACTCCTGGGAGGTTAACTTGCACGTCCTTAAGTAAAATGACAGAATTTTTTTTTAAATACTGTAGCGCTTTATGGCTGCAGCTTAGAATCAAATATTGAGACCACCACCACATACACATTCAGAGACAGTGAAACAGAATATCAGCCAGATCTTAAAAAATATTACTTTTTGGATTTGTATTGGGGAATCAAGTGTCATTATTCATTCTAAACTGTCATCTTGATATTGGAGTGTAATCCATGCCGCGGGGCTTTTTACGCCTCTCAAGCATTCAGCAATTAGACACTCCCCGGACAGCCAGTTGTGTCATCATATTGCACCAGGCAGTGTTAGTGTAAAAGGCTTATTGTAGGTGAAGGGTAACCATGTGGAACTGGATGTTTCAGAGCAAAACTAAGTCGACGTTTGTTGGGATACACTTTCACTAACTTACATGGAATGTGCCAAAAGTTCCTTTTTTTTCTCGTCAGCTGTTTAGTTTTGGCTGTATTCCTAATAAAACAGTTTGGAAAAAAATAGTTTCACTTCTGCAAGGTACATTTAACAGACTATTCCGGCACCTGGCTGGCTCAAAACTATTTATTTTTTTTGTTATCTACAGATGACACTTTTATTCACCTCTACCATGGTTACGGAGATACTGTATTTGCTTTTTTGAATTATCTTCATTCCATCAAAAATGTGCGGCCACACGTAGATTTTTTTGTGTTTCCACTGAATATGAATGACAGGCCACCCACACACATCCCCAGTGAATTTGGGTCAGGCGTTGACTGGTCTGTATTGTATGTATTGTAGTAGGCTATATGATTACACTAGCAGTGACTCATGCAGCTATTCTCTGGAGAAATGATAAGAACACTGATTGAAAACTGATATGGACCAACAGATATTTTCTGTGGAAAGAAGCAAAGTTAAGTTGGAAATATTGGCAAATATCATAAGCACAAGTCATCCAGAATATGCCTTCTACGCTGCACCAAAAAAACACAGCTGTCTCAGTGTCGTCAGAATATTATCACATGACATATTTTATCCTGGATTTCTCTAAAACTTTCAGAGGGATTGCAAAAATCATTGGCAGACACGTTCATATCACCCCCAGAAATTCAATGATAGGGGCGGAGGTAGTGTAGTGGCTAGAGCGCCCCCCAATAGAGGCTCAGTCCTCAGAAGCAGCAGACCACGGGGTTAGAATCCGGCCTGTTGTCGTTATCTGCATGTCATTCCCCCCTATATCCCATTTCATCCCTGCCTCTCCAACCTGTGTAATAAAGCATATAATATAATCTAAAAAAAAAATATTATGGTGATCCTTGACTCATGATTTAACTTCATCATTAGAAAAAAAAGAAAAAAAAATCCAATACATTGTTTTATTACAAAATACCTGCAAAGCTAATCAGCCTTAACTGTATTTCCTGTTTAATGCAAGTGAACACTAAAATGAAGAACATGGTAAGCACTACATCCACAACACCTGTCAGTATTGTGATGTTGTGAACTTAGCTTAAAAAAAACACTCAGTCCCGTAAATGATCACACTATGATACAAACTGATGATAGATAGTGGCAAAATATCCATTTATTAGTATAAAAACCACACGCTTAACTACTTTATATCAGCTTCTATTCCTTTTAGACCAGCTCTGTTCACAGCATCTCGATAACAATCTGACACACCCACATCCCTAACATGTAAAGTTGTTATTGAAAATGTTTTTTCTAGTCAACACAATACTGCCACAGAGTGATCTTACCTTCCATTCATTGCCACTGTATGTATGCCTCCGACCCTCTGTTAGTTGGTGCTTAGTAAATAGCATGCAATGGGTTTATCAGAGCTTTTTTGCTGAAAGCGGGTGCATTTTTGCTACCGGAAAGGTTATGGATGACCTCGCAAATTCTGAACAACACATTGAATGTGACATAAAACCAAAACAATGAGTTAAAAGGGGAGGAAAAGCTGCATGAAGCTGCAGTGTTGAGCGATAACTTTGTTGGCGTTTGCCCTTTGCACATTAGCTATAGCCATTTATTTTACGCTGTTGATAATAAAAAATAAGGGGTAGCTTTTAAGAATTAAAAAACAAAATGAACCTCCACATCTGAGTGCAAAAATGTATTCACAAGTCCTTCAGTGTGGCTTGATCCCCGGGAGCGTTTACTGTCAATAGGACAACTGCCGTCTCTCCTGGCACGCTCTGAATATTGGACTGTTGACAAATCTGGGGAACCACGTGATTTTCCGGAAAAGCAGGGACAGTACAATTTAGGTTAAGATTAATTTATTGTATTGCGTATTGAATAGGCTGGGAAAAAAGGGAAGACATTCATGTTTGTCGAAGGAACAAAGCCCTGAGGCTCCTTTTGAAGAAACACCTGCCAATTTGTCAAGGAATCGAAACTCAGCTTGCAGGATTTTTTTTTTTGGTGGCAGGGCTGAGAGCATGGGTTGGGTAGTGTGCCATGCTTGTGTTTAGATGGGCAGATATAGTGCAAAATAAACAGTATTGGGAACAATGAGACCCGGCGAAACCATTGCAATCTCACTTCAAAGCATTCACGTGAACTGGTGTTATTGGACAGAAGTTCTAAACAGTTCAAGCTTCTCCTTTAAGCTTATTATTTATTTTTTCAAGACTATTTTTTTTTGGCATTTTCAAGCTTTATTAGATAGTACAGTGTTGAAATGGGGAGACAGAGAGAGGGGGGATGACCTGCAGTAAAGGTCCACGGGTCGGATTTGAATCCGCGACCACTGCAACGAAGGCCGGAGCCAATATGGTACCCTCTCTATCCACTACGCCCCAAAGCTTCTTTCTTTAAACGAAAAGAAAAAAAATTATATTTGAAGCCCATAATCACATATTGAATTCTCTCTAACAAATGTAATCTCTGCTTTTCCGCACTATCAAAATTATATTTTTTTAAATTATCAAATACCTTCCGTTTACCTTCCAGTGGTTTCAGATCCTGAATTGGTAAAGCATTGTTCTTGGTACCAGTGTTGCAAGGTCAGAGGTTAGTAGGCCACACAGAGTCAACAGAGCTGGTGGGAACTTCAGTGGGGAAGTTGCTCACTTTCATTTGGGCTTGACCTTGTGAAGCTTTTGTTTAAGGGAATTTCCCGACACTCACTGACACTTCACCTCAGGTCAGAAGGGCTATGTACTGTCTATTATTCATGTGACCAAATGTACAATGGAAAAGACAATCATTGTAATATTTTTGTGGCTTACTTTTAAAATGAATTTGTACTCTCACAGAAAAGACCAGTACCCATCAAGTTTTAAATGAATATTTCTTTGGTAAACATGTGTATTTGCTGCTCCGTCGAGAGAAAGATGAGACGATTAATACCAATTTCCTTTCTGTTCCTTTAATATGAAATTGTAACCTGGGACAGTTAGCTTAGCATAAAACAGCTAGAGAACAGCTAGCAGCTGATTCTCACATTATCTTGCTTGCCTAAGCCCTGCAAAATTGAAGTGTCAGAACAACAGGCTGCAACAAGTTTTATGGTGGGTTAAGAGCCAAAAACCTGAAGCACTTATTCATAGTAACACATCCAATGGGAATTTTTATTTTCTTTATTTTTTCAGATTCAAGCACAAAATGTTCCTTGGTGAGCTCAAGAAGTACCGGGAGATGGACTTTGTTATCTTTAGACAGTGCCATGTTAGCTGTTTAACCCTGTTTCTAGTTTTCAAGCTAAACCAAGCTAAACTAAGCTAAGCTATGCTACAATATTTGTTTCCTGGCTCCAGCTTTTAATTCATAAGAGTTCTTTAAATCTTCCCGTCTTAATCTCTGTACAAAAGCAAGAATATTTCCCTACATTTTTTATTTATAATCTAATATTTGTTAGCGGCACATGTAGTGACTTTAAGCGAGCAAATGACATATATTTTTTAAAAACACTTTCAGATTTCATTCGGAATGATATAAAGGTGCATCTAATTTTTCCCTTCCTACTGGAATGACTTTTACCGGAATTTTTTTTTGGACAGCGACAGACACAATAAAAAGCAGATTTCTGGGACGTAGCTGGCCGGGCTGCACACTCAGAATGAAAGTAGATAATATCTTGTTGTGTTATTATGCACCAGTGAAACTCTCACACAATTTCTGGCATTTGATAAGAGAAATGAAAGCATTCTATCTGTGATGTATACTCTTCCAACAACAAGGAGGCAACCATGCAAATATCTCTTTGAATTATATATTTTTTTCATTCTAAAATGCAATATTTCCATTTTAATTACATTACATTACATTTTATTTAGCTGACGCTTTTATCCAAAGCCACTTCCATTAAGTGCATTCAACCATGAAGGTACAAACTCAGAACAACAAGAATCCCGCAAGTACTATAGCTTCAAATAAACCAAACTACAAAGTGCCACATGTTAGTGCTACATGGAGTAGCATGTTAATTTAAGTTTTTCTCAAATATTTATTCCTTTAGTACCTGACGGACTTAAGATGACTGTTTATTATAGTTTTTCAATTTAAATTCTTCTTATGGATGTTATATGTTGAACTGAAACCCCGTCATGTCACACTGTCTTTCACTGGAAACGGGATCGACTGACATATTCTGACATTTCTTCACGCTGAGTGAGTAGAGCAACTAAACTCCTCTCAGCAGTTAACTCTCATCACCATTATTGTGTGCCAATGATTTAATCCACTTATAACAGTCACTGTGCACTTATTATGCTCATCATCATTGGAAAGTGATTGATGTGATCTCCATAAAAAGCCATGCAAACCATCTTCAGTTTCGTTTTCTGTCATTGTTTATCATTGTTGCAGACTTACAGTAAGTTGTCATGTTGGGGCTTGATTAAGAGGTGTGAAAGTTGGCCAGTGGCGCCTGGTGTGGTTTTCAAGAGCATTGTTTGTTATTTTTTTTTAAATGTTTACTCCAGTGTGGGAATTTTCCTCCAACCAACAACTAAACTTCCCCTTGGTCTTCTTGGCTATGGATGGGACGATAGGAGATTTTATCGCAAATCGTGATAAAAAGAACATTCACGATAAGTTGATTGTGGTGAATTCGGGTTATCCGGTTAATCATATACATTTCCACATGACTGACATGAAAAAACTGTGCATCTCACTATAATACCCTGCGTTCCAAATCACATACTTTTTATTTTTACTACACTACATACTAAAGTACAGGAGAGTTTTAGGGCCACAGACAGGAGAGAGAAGAAAATCAGATAAGGAAGATATTTTTTTCATTATGTAGAGAAATGTCAAGAATAAAGACGAATACTCCAAAATGCTATTGGAGTTAATCGGGCATCTAGGTATTTTTGTCATACTGCAATTGACGTGCATGTTTTGGGACATCCTTATTCTTTTTCTGGCATACTAAATAGTATGGAAGTATTGGTATTGGAACGCAGGGATACAGTCCAGTATTGATTTATTTTTAATTGCCACAGGGGGCGCTGCATCTTTCAAGTCACCATGGCTGAATGCCCATTGTGTCTGTGATGCAAGTCATGCAACAGAAATATTAAATTGATAAATAACTAAATATAAATATAAAATTAGATTGACTCTCATATGTTTTAGAGACCTCTTAAGCACTTTAAACACATCTGATGATTAACGGTATAAGATTGTGAACCACAATTATTTGGGCCAGATTAATCGTAAAGTGTTTTTTTCAGTCACACGACTAGGCACAATTACATTTTCCTAGCTGCCAAATCACTTGTTCAATCAAATATATCTCCAATCTTAAAACAGACAAACTATGCATGCATGGATATGACCTTTAAAAATGAAACATAAACAAATATTTCTTGGTTTTGTTGCCCACAGATGTAGGGTATGTGTATCCAATTCTATAAATATGCCTCAGCCTGTTTTGATATTGTTTTCTTCATGCATATTAAGTAAGAAATGAAACCTAAGGAAGACTATATGTGTTTGTGTTTTTATTATACTATCTGTGTTTGTCCCAACAAAACAGCAGTTAGCCTCCCATTCAGGACTAATCGCAATGAATGATTCCCGGCCAACCGCAGATGAAAGGTAGATTTTCAGGTCTGACATCCTCTGCATTGACATCATTTACTTATTGTGTAATAATAAAGGTAATTTCCAATTGGGGAAATGCCCAAACTCACTCCTCAAAGTGACACAATGGATGCATCTTTTGATTAAAGCTGCCAGTGCACAGAACATGAAAGTATACAGTAGATGACAAAAGGCCCAACTTAAATAAGTCACTATTTTGACAGGGATGGGTTTGAAAGTTTTGATTTGTTATTCAAAGACAGTACATCAAGGGGGTGCTCATGGTGTAGTGGTTAGAGCGTGTGTGTGTGTGTGTGTGTGTGTGTGTGTGTGTGTGTGTGTCCATAGAGGCCCAGTCCTTGCTGCAGCAGACCTGGGTTAGAATCCAGCCCGGGTCTTTCTCTGCATGTCATTCCCCTCTCTGCCCCATTTAATCTATGTCTCTCCAAAACGGTCTTAGAAAGGCAAAAATCCCAGAAAAATTATCTTTAAAAACAACGACAATGCATCCGTTTTGAAATACCAAGAAAACCATTGACTTTTGTAGGTATGACACCAAGGCATCGCTATGAGTGGCTAAGGTTGATGTGGTTTGTGGTTTGTGCTGCTCACAGGAAACCCTTCCACCCACACAGTGACTTTGATTGAATGTGTGTTCTTATTCTAACATGAGAACTGCTGTCACCTAGTGCATCCTCTTTGATATTACAGAGTTATTCAGCGGAGAGAGTTAGTATGGTCTCTGCAGAAGGTGACATTTAGAAGTGGGCCACAGTGCATTGTGATTTCTGCTTTTATTGTATTGCATTTATCCCTATATGGCAGTTTGTTGTCGTTTTACACACACACACACACACACACACACACACACACACACACACACACACACACACACACACACACACACACACACACACACACAAGGCAAGGCAAGGCAAGGCAAGGCAAGGCAAGGCAAGTTTATTTATATAGCACAATTCAGACACAAGACCACTTAAAGTGCCTTACAGGGGCAAGATTAGAATACATAAAACACATTATAAAACATTTAAAAGCGAATAAAAGAAGCAAACACACACACACACACACACACACACACACACACACAGTTCTTTATTTATTTAACTATAAATACTTACTTTAGCTACTTGTTGCTTATTATACTGTATATTTACATCACTATACATTTATTATGTACTTTGTTTAGTGTACTCATTTAAGTATACATAGGCCTACACTATACTATATTTATTTATTTTACTATACACTTATATAATCATTTTATTAAGCCTTTTACTCTGCTGCAGTCTGTTTGTTTTGCTGCAGTAAATATGGTAAATGCTGTGGGACTTATCTTATATGATCCATGAAGGTCCCAGTCCTAGAAGTCATTTCTTGGTAAGAACTTTTTGCAACATTCCTTTTTTGATTTCCCCTAATAATGTCTGTTTGCCTCCTGGGTAGGTCAGGTGAGGAGGTGGTATCATACATTAAATGGTATTATTCAAATATTGGATAGATGGATACAACTATGAAATTCCCCGCACCAAATTAAAAAGATAAAGATGTTTTTTAACCAATTTTGTTTAGGGCCAATAATAAAATTAAGGGGTGGTGGAGCAACCTCTAAAAAGGGGCTAAAATCGCCCCTGAGAGAGGAGATTAAATCCAGTGTCCTTTAAATCCATGCCCTGACGTGTGTTCCTCCGTTTCTCCGGCAGATGGCAGGTTTGTCCCTCTTATTGCGGCCTCTGGGTTTATGGTTTACGGTTTGGGGGTGAGGAGAAGAGAAGGAGGAGGAGGATGATGCTGTTTGCAGGAAAAATCAGGGACGAGCTCGTTTAGTTTATTTGGATGTTGAGTGTAGAAAAATGGCTACCAAGAGGAAGGACGGGGTGCAGTGACCACTTTATGGAGTTAAATGAAATAACAATGCATCGTTTGTGACATATGGATACACACGGAGCGAGACACGGAATTGACATTGGGCGATTTCACCGAGGATCCAGTCGGAGGGTTTTGCTGCTCAGTGGTGAGTGGACGAGGGGGGGTAGCAGGGTTAGCTCTGCGCCGCTAGCCACCTAGCATACGCGTTAGCTAGCACAAGCAGCAATGTGCATCTTGTTACGTTTTCACACACACAGCGACGTTAAAACCCTAATGTAAGCGTGTCCGTAAACACCACACATACTCAGTGTTACTATTCAACAACCCAAAGCAGCCTCATTTAGATTGAAGTGTATTTATTGAAGGACCATTGTCGCTGTTTAGCTTGACAGTTGTCGCTCAGATGCTGCGATGCTAAAGCGATCAGCTGGTCGGGGGAAGCTAACTGAAGGTTGTGCGCTGTAATAATTTGGGTTTCATTTCATAATTCACTGACATTATAACCTATTGTTTCCAGGCACGTTGCTTAGATGGGTCAATTTAACTCATTGCAGTCACTGGTAAACACATGACACCGGCGTGTATTCGCGAGGGGCTCAGCCACAGTCAGTGACGTTTGCTTTATAATTACTCGGCAATATTTGTTGATAATACTAATATTAAAATGTGTTTTTTAAAGCACCTGTCATGCTAATAATGCAGCTCAAACTGCTTTAATAAATAGATATGACACGCACAGATCCCTTTACATAAAACAGCTGAGTCTTCGGTGAGCTGTGTGTTGTTATTTTGTCATAATGATACTCATAAACCTCATTTGTATTGTAACCTTTCATTCTAGAAATAGGCCATCAGCTCAAATTGCTTTATGATATAAACATCACATGCAAAGGGTCCTTGACATTATAATACCTTAGAATAGAGATAACAACAACACCATCAACAACAACAATAATAATAGCCTGTTAATGACACATTGCATTTGAATGGCACCTTTCATACAAGAACTGCTTCTCAAATAGCTTAACATTATTGGAATTACATACAGTCCTTAACATTAAACTAGAAATAAAAACAGGGAGATAATGAACCAATGACACAAGAAAATGAGATGCAAACTATACACATTTGATCAAGGAAGAAGCACAGATAAGATTAAATGAAGTGAACTGTTAATAATAGCAGCAAAATAGGATAATATTTTAAATGCAACAAAACAAAAGTCTTCAAGCGTTCCTCATGAATTGATAAGCAGGGCTAAGAATCGCCAGTAAAAGCCAATGACTGATGTTATTGTGTGTGTGTGTGTGTGTGTGTGTGTGTGTGTGTGTGTGTGTGTGTGTGTGTGTGTGTGTGTGTGTGTGTGTGTGCGTGTGCGTGTGCGTGTGCGTGTGCGTGTGCGTGTGTGTGTGTGCGTGTGTGTGTGTGCGTGTGTGTGTGTGTGCGCGTGCGCGCGTTTCTGACTTAACTGAATTTCTGGGAAACACACTATAATACTTGAAACCAGTTGACTGGGGACAGCTTGTGCAATTTGAAAAACAACACACACATTTAAAACTGTACAAAATTTCAAAAGTGCATCTTGAAATCAATCAAAGAACATCTATTCAGACCCTCCAGACACATTAAATCAGTCTCAGTCAACTATAACCTGCTTTTCCTTTACGACCTTGTTAAGATGTGTTTTTTAATGTCCTGTATTTGGTTGTTTATTTGGGGTCTGAGACACTCGTCTGCTACAAAAGGGCCATGGGCGACAACTTAATCTTTCACAATTACATACCCTGCTTCACTTAATATTTCACACTGGCTTTGTTAGTTTCCACCCCCCATTCGGTCACACTCGCTAGCAGTGTAATAAGTGTAACACGCAGCTCAATTGTTTTTCTCTCGGTTGTCTCATCATTTTTCAAGCTTCACCTGACCAAAAACTAAATCATTGCCCGAGTCATAACTTGTTGTTACAGATCTACGGACCTGTAATAGGGAACTTTGAACCCACCCACACACAGACACACTTAACATAGTAATGTTAATTTGTATAGTACATTTATCTTCCAACACATTTGAAAACAAGGCCTTAAAAAGAACAGCTGAAATTGAAGAGCTTCATGAGAGCTTGACCAAATGTATAGGGCCTACTGCACGGCCACTGCATTGTAAAAGCCACGTTATGTTTTTTTTTTCTTTCCAAAATAATATAATTTAAAGGGTTTTCACTTGACAAATGCAAGTTATCAAAACAGTAAAATGACCTCAGACAATGAGCATATTTAAGGAAAATTCATTTAAAAAAATATTATATTGAAAAAGTAATTCATTAACTTAAAAAAATGCCACTTAAAATCAATTAAACACCACTTTTTAATTAGATTCAAATTTATTTTTCCTTAATGACTTGATTCACCTGAAATATCGTCGGCTGCCAATCTTAGTATCCAGACTCCTGCCTTGAAAGCATTGTGTTTTTATATTACATATAGTTTTGGCCATTTTAGCTAATAATTGGAAATGCCAACACCACCACGTAACCAAGACATGAATGGCTGTGGCCTCCAATAAAAACATCTACCTTGTTAAGGCATTGCATAGAGCTACAGATAGTCTAGTCATGCTGTCAACAACATTTAAAGTGGAATAAGTGATCATCATCGAAAATGTCTAAATCTAATATAAACATCTGATTAGTTGAACGCGTGGGCCGCATCGGCTGCATTTAAATTGAGTTTCTTCCTTGCATACAGGGCCCTGTGTGTGTGTGTGCGTGTGTGTGTGTGTGTGTGTGTGTGTGTGTGTGTGTGTGTGTGTGTGTGTGTGTGTGTGTGTGTGTGTGTGTGTGTGTGTGTGTGTGTGTGTGTGTGTGTGTGTGTGTGTGTGTGTGTGTGTGTGTGTGTGTGTGTGTGTGTGTGTGTGTGTGTGTGTGTGTGTGTGTGTGTGTGTGTGTGTGAGCACTTGGAGGGTGTTATGTCTTTTCATGTGTTTATAGAAAATGTTATGCCGGCAAGTAACTAAATTTAATTAGTCGGCAGAAATACTGCTGAAGGCTGAAGCCATAAATTGATTGACTTTTGGTCTTAAGTGCAGCCAGAACTAAACATATTTAATTAACTTGAACTTGAGAAAAAAATTATTTAAGAGTATGCTGTTAGTCATCCCTCACCAAAACGAAATAAAACCTTTGATACAAATTAAGCAGATTATTCCAATGACAACAACAATGAACGTCACCACCACACTCTTCATGCTTTTAAATATACAAAACCAGGGAAGACTTAATTCTCTACACACTGTGGCCATCCATTTAAATAATACAAATAAAACTTGCTAGGCTGAACTGTTGGGCATGAAACTGAATTACATTTATGGGAAAAACATGAAAGCATAGAAATCCGATTGCTGCAGCAAACCCATCTGCCAATTACTATGTAATATTTTTGACATAAGCCAACTTTGTTGCATTGACAAGCTTGTCCAAACAGTTAGTTACAGCCCTTAGCTCCATATCGGAATAAACTTCTTCTTGCTAAAGGTTTTTTGAATGACGTGCTTATACAGATCAAATAAAACCTCAATGTTTAAAAGGTGACCTAATATCAAACTGTTTAACCCCCTGACATGTAATAAACGAATATTGCCAAATGTTAAATTGCTAATCTCTGGTTCCAGGTGATGTAATCTCCATTGCTTCCCATTTCGCTGTGATGACTCAAAATTGGCCGGTATTTGTTGTTGCGATGAAGTAAAGTCAAATCTTTAGCCTCAGGGCCTTTGCTTCCCTCTGCTTTTTATCCTGCTGTGCTTTCACTGCTAACATCTAAACAGTGAAACTCTTATCATCACCAGTTCAGTCACTTGACTACATAGATTCACTCTCCAGGGCTTTAAAACAAGGTTTGCTTTATGATTTACTAAATACATACTCAATTCAGTTTATTTAAGAAAGGGACAGTGTAAATGAATAAAAGCATGATTAAACATGGGTTAAAAATGGGTACGGAATGAGCCAAAAGGCTACTTCATCTGTCCTTACTATCTACATAGATCTACACATGTAGTTTTTCTTTATGATTTGCTTATATTATTATATTTTAGTTAGCATTGTTCTTATATTTTTTAAGGAGAGATGCAGTAGTTGTTCCTGTATATGGCTTGACCATGACATACACATTACATTGCATTTTGTAATTTAAGTCCCATGCTTTACCAATGTCAGTAAATAACTGCTATACCTTATATGGAATTCTATCATGATTATTAGGTGATTCATATGACAATTATTTAATTCTTATGAAACAGATACAGTATTAAGTAATTGTTGTGAGTGATTGGGAGCAACAGTAACTGTTTGTTGTTGTTGAAGGTGCTAACTGCATCATTTGAAAATAGTTTTTGAACCTGGGGCCATATTGGAAAAAGAATTGTTCTCATGAAATAGGACGAGACCACACAGTATATTCGGAGAAGACTTAAATACGCAAATAGATCAAAGATTACCTGATAAAATAAGATTATATTTTTATTTTTGGATTTCCCTGTCTATGGTGGTATGGGAGCTGCAATGTGGATTATGTGCCTTTTGTGAGAAGCTTGTTATTGATTAAGCGTAAAAGCTAGATCGCTACATTAAAGCTTGGGAATATGTAGCACAAGGCCAATGATTATTTCCCTCTCAATGCACCAAGTGGGCTTTCTAATGATGCTTCACAAAGTGTGCTTCACTGATGTTATTGTGTGTGTGTGTGTGTGTGTGTGTGTGTGTGTGTGTGTGTGTGTGTGTGTGTGTGTGTGTGTGTGTGTGTGTGTGTGTGTGTGTGTGTGTGTGTGTGTGTGTGTGTGTGTGTGTGTGTGTGTGTGTGTTTCTGTGTGTGTGTGTTTCTGTGTGTCTGTGTGTCTGTGTGTCTGTGTGTCTGTGTTTCTGTGTGAGTTGGTTCTCACTACAGATGCCCATTTCAGACACCAGACTTCAGTTTAGCAGTTGTCATCTAAGTTGAGAAGTAGCAGCGCACAGTCAAACACTGAGAGCGTATAACTATTAATTAGCCCCCAGGGAAAAGATATGCACGTCATGAGCTCATGTTTACTTTTTTTCACAAATTAGACTTAAATGATTTATTCTGGTAATTAGATAAACATGGCGAATTCTGATATTAAAAATATTGCCTGTAGCCAAACCCTTTAAATGCAATTCCTTTGTGAATAGCGTCACTAAACATGTATTCTTTATATCCCTCCAACAAATGCACTATTTCCTCCCTTTCAAGTATTGTTTTTCTCAACTGCAGTATACACAGCTGTTGTAGAAAAGTGCTGAGCCTTCTAAAATAAAACAAAAACCTCTGTGGTCTGTCTTAGAGACCTGCGTCCTCATTAGGGATCAGGGAAGTCGTAAAGTAATGCTAGGTGAACAAATTTGTTGTTGGTTTTGGTGTTTTGATGGGGTAAGTTGCCTGTTAGAAAAACATAGAATAAAGCATACGTTATCGTTTTAATATTTTTATTTTGTTTATTACAGATAACATCTGCAGTATAGTTCATGAATTACATACACAGCAGCTCATCAAAATGGAGGATACTTTGTTACATTTCCTTCTTTATTTACCTCAAAATTGCACAAGTTAAAGGATCAGAGTGTAGCCTGTACATGAAACATATGTAATGGCTTATCTACTATATGTTTTAATAGCAGTGGTGGTGTTTTACGAGACAGGGCTGAAAGGGGAGATATTTTCCCAACCGTTTATAGCTAGAGTATAATTGGCTGTTATCACAAACCTGACACTGGAGAGTTATAACTGCCTGGGACACTGACAATCTTATGATCACGTTTGTGGCTTATAGATATTACTGTTTATTAACAAAACTATGTATTTTACTGCATTGTTTGTGAACATATTGGATTATTTTGTCCATTTCCCCTAAAACCGAATGGAAACTAAAATTGTAATGCATGATTATCAGCTGCCCAGTTTGCATAATAGGTTCAGTTTTAGGCAGAGCAGAGCTGTAATCACATCTGTACTGTACTGTAACTGTATAGTGAGTCATACCTCCAGGCTCCTATAACACAACAGGACTATCTGGCTGCAGTTTTTAAGCATCTCTGGCACTGCAGATTTTTTCCCACGTGCATATTCAACCTTGCCTCTGGTGGTATGTTGAGTTGAGTAGGAGATTATCTAGGAGGCTTCATTCAGTGGAGGTGGATAGTCTTCTTCTTCTTCCCCTGCTGGCCTCATTTCCATATAGTGGCCTTTGTGAAGGCTTGAAACCACACTTCAATGTATTTCTTGGGGGGACCAGAAGACTCAGTGGTTCTCAGCGTGTTTCAATACATTTTCGAGATCTTCGGAAATTCTCAGACACCAATTAAAAAGCTATAATGTGAATTTGAGCTTGGTTTTCTTATTATGTTGGGATTTAATGATAGAAAAATGCCCAATGTTATTTTCTGAAGCGCAAGGTGACATTTTTCACATGGGGCGCTTTTTTTCCAATCAACCCAAAGATAATCTATTGACAATTCTATAAACAGAGCAAATAAGACAAATACAAATGAAAGAAATGTTTGGCATTTAATGGAAATTAATGAGTCAAAATAGTGGCAGATTGATTTTCTGTCAATCAAGTAATCGATCAATTGAATTCCAGCTCTAGTATTCTGTTTCAAAGACATGCTTGGATTACATAATATGATACATTAAGAGATAATCAGAAAGATGCATTAGATAACAACATATCAGTCCCTTTTGTGTATTTGTGAACACATGTAAGGTTGAGTGACTACTCCAGAGAAACCTTTCCATTCCCTACATGTGTCTAAAAGAAGCCATAATAATGCAAAGTTAATGTGAACCCACTGAGCCTGGATGTACATAATGATGGCTAAATGAATTTTTTATGTTGCTCGCTGCTGTGAGTTATGCATATATCCCCCCCGTTTTCTGGTCTAAAATGGTACGATCCTCTTGCTGTGATGGCCACGGTTCCCTCAACACTCCACTCTCTCCCTCCTCCCCTCCCTTCCCCTCCTCTTCCTCCAAAGCTCTGTGCGCCCAGCCCGGTGTCAGGGGGAGATCAGCTGTGCCAGTCCCGGCAGGCCACACACACAGACTCTCTCACACACACACATACACAAACACCCCCACATACACACACACACACACACACAGCACGCTGGCTGGCGAACAAAGCCCCTGGCACTGCCAACGAAGACAAGCCCCATGCCTCCGAGTTTAGCCTCTCCTCTTTTCAGTTCCGCCGTGAGGGGAAAGGCATGACACTGCTATTGACGCCTTCCCTTATCCGAAAGAAACAGGGATTGTTTTGGTGGAAGAGGAGCCACTCTCTTGGTTCATATAGTGGAATATTTTTTTATGTCTTTTCTGCAACTGCTGAGTGCTTGAGATGCTGGCGGAGCGCAGAGAAAACAGCAGGTAGGGACCGGAGCATCATGCTGCTGCTAAGCTTGTCTCCGCGGTGACCAAGGAGTTTGTTTACTGATAGTGGCCACCCTGACCTTGGTGGCTACAATATAGAAAAACACGTTTGTTGCTATTATGGTGTATGTTACAGTGCCTGAGTCATTCATTTAAATGCATCGTCAACATCTAGTGCAGGTTGGTAGATCATTGGAAGATACATCCACAGTGACAGAGTGCAGTCGTGTAATATAAGGTTTGATTACCATCGCTACCTCCATCGTGCAGTGACGGATGAAACAGTCGGGAGCATCTGGATATGTAACAAAATACCATGATGTCTGGAGAGACATTGGGAGAAGCAAAGGCTTGCTAGGGCAACATTTATCTGTAATGATCTGAACAGTGATGACTTTTTATCCTGTAGATTTATGATTCTTTTTGTAAAAAGGATTTTTCAAAAATCTTTGTATATAGCATGCCATTGGTATGTAGTGAAACACAATGGTCCCTGTCTGATGTATTTTCTTCATTGATTTCAAAGATGAAAAATCTTGTTGTAGATGTGAAAATTGAGGAGCATAACATATCATTCAGGAATAACATTATTTTCAATTGGAATCAAGCATCCATGTTTAATTTTGTTATTTAATATCTTGAAGCAAAAAAACTAGACTTGTGGTCAAAACAAAAGCTGGGTTTGAGAGGTTGAGAAGCATGCACCGTTTGATGTTACACATTGAAACATGATAGACACTGTCATGGCAGATAACAGCCAGGGTCCACTTCAGTCCACATTCTAACACCTTGTTGTCTATCTGTTTCGAGGATAACACTGTGTGAAACGTTTTCAATTGGGTTGTAGCTAAATTTAGGGTAGAGGGGTTATTCATATGGACCACCAAAACACACACATTTAAAGGGCAATAATATTGAAATGTCTCATTTCAACATGAATATTATAGTTTTGATTAAAAAAATATCTGCTTTCCTCCCACTAGGCCTGACATTTCTGTAATTATACCATTTTGTATTTTTGGCTGTTGGCACCTAGTCATTTTGAATGAGAGCGAGTTGTCATGGATACTATTCAGTGATACAACTGAATGACACATTACTGAAAAAAGACGACACTAGCAACCTTGCAAGGCAAAAATACTCTTTTTACTTGTTAGGTAAAAGGTTAGTAGTGGTTTTTCAAGAAGTAATTGAACCTATTGTCTTCCAGTCTCAAGCTGTAGCACCTCAGCTTCCATCATTTACAATGATACAATTTTATCTGCTATAACAGCTGGGAGAAGAGTCACCAGTAGAATTTACTAGCATTTTGGTTGGTGGTAATAGCCCGTGTTGATGACACCATAGGTGTTGTTTGCTAAAGGCCTAAATGGATCCAGTTAGGAGGTGGCTGTCAACTCTTCTCCTGTGCAGACATGTTTGGTATTAGAGCATTTCTTGCCCTTCTGGTTCTTGTAACGCTCCTACAGGTTAAGCATCAGCTGTTAAGTTCAGGTTTGTTTGTATAGGTGATGATTTTCAAATGTCTCTGGGTGTCGGAATATATTTTACTGCTTTTTCTAGAGGCTTAGTAAGATAACAAGGGGAAGTATGAAATGGTAGATTATGTGTCGCAAAGGCTTGTAGAGGAGACAGTTTGTCACCCACAGCCAAACTGAAGTAGCATTTGGCTGGAAGTTGGTGTGAATTCCCCCCCCCCCCCCCCCGCCTACACAGCCTTTTACTTTCTTTTGAATTAGCATTTTGTTTGGTTTCATCTAGCTCCTGTCAACCCAGTTTCTTCTCCTTTAGTGGAGCTCCCCAGTTTCCACCACAGCTACCCCCGTAAACTGTCAAAGCAGGAGACATTTCTCTGATTACATCACCTTCTCCGGAGGAACAACCAACACAGGCCCTTTGAAGAATTTGGGCTTTTTTCACGGCACTGGCTGCTGCCTTCATCTCCCAGGAGTTAGCGCTAACTCTGCAAGACGTTCATTGAAGCTGGCGCCCGGGTAAAGAGAATGCTTTGAAAAAAGACTGGAGGGCCAAGAAAGCAAGCAAGCTCAGTTCCCCCAACTGCAAACGAGATGGCATTCCATTGATGCCATTGACTCATTACTTTCTTCGGTTCAGCCGGGGAGAAAAAAATACATGGTTTGATGCAGTTTCTTCCTTTAAACGGAATGGATTATGGCTTATATAGCATAACAGAATCAGGGATGCTCACCGGTTTTGTTTTTGTGAAGTGCTCTACAAACATATTGTTGGCTTTAAATTGGTAATCGTTTTGTATATTGATGGTGCTCTGGGTATCTAATCATGAAAGCTGCTATCTTAATCCTCTGTATGCGATAAAGGTTGATCGAGCATGCTACAAATTCGCATCAGGGCAGATGGAAGAGTAATGGGCCAGCAAGGTCTAAACTTGTTTGGTGGTATTGGGATATAATAAATTCCATGTCACGTCCCAAGCTGCTCAATGGCAGTGTTGGAGATAACGACAGCATCATGTGGACGCTGTGCCAAGAATCTAAATAGCTTGCGCATACAATTCTTAGGGTTTCTGAATGGTTTCCAGCTTCCTTGAGGTGACATTAATTCTCCCGCAAACACATTTTGGATAAACAGATAAGGTGGCCTCATATATAACTGGGAGGAAGAGGGCTCTGTGTTGCCAAAAAGGTGTGGGCATGTTTTTCCTGGCTAGGTTTCCAGATCCCAAATTAAAAAAATTGGATCATGTTGATTTAGAGACAAACGCTTGAAATAGAGCACTGACTCCCCAAAAATCCTGCAGATATATTTTTTGGTCCAACACATTTTTCTTTGCCCAGACTTTTTAAAGATAATTTCAGTAGTTAATCTATTCATAATAGCTGTATGTACAATTACACACGCTACTGTCTTGTAAGTATAATTTAGTTTTTCGAGGAACCTCTTATTTTTTTCAAACCAGACTTGATAAATAATGGATAGGAATCCAAACGGTAGAAAAATTTGGCTTTTTTAGGCAAAGCTATACACCTCCCTGAGATAAAATAATCAGATGAAGCTGCACCACCAAGACTGTAATTAATGCACCCCAAATGTATTTTCCATGACTCTTCAGTTTCAGTTTTGGAGTTCACCCAAGAGCCTATAGTCTTAAAAGGTGTAGACAGAGTTTAAATGTACATGATGTGTCCTGGGCCTATAGGTTTATGTGGTTAGGTGATTCTCAATGCTTACCAAGTAGGTGGAGTGACTTGTAATCCTGCATTTGTCCGCGGATCACTGCGTCTCTCCTTTTGTTGATTTTCCAGCTCCGCCTTATGCCGAGTCTTATGACATGTGTTTGCCCCGGTTTGTGGTCCCCGGCCCTGCTGAGCTCCGACTCTACCATTCTCTCACAGCCTCTTTTTCTGCCTCAGTGACTCGCTGTTAGATCGGGCCCAGCAGCAGTACAGCAGCAGTGTTTAACAGTCAGCATTGTTCAGAAATAAATGCTGGCTTTGATCTGAGGTAGTAAGGCCACATTATAGTACAAAGAAATGTAGGTGGGTTGTGTCGTCTTCTTGAATAGAGATTAAAGGATAATTCCAGGGTATTACAGCTGACTTTGAATTTAGTGTCAATTGTGCTCTTTTAAACAGAGCCCCCCTGGCTCACCAAACTGATTTTGATAGATAAAACAAAGACCAAAAATGACATTATTATCCTTTCTAAATACCCATCATGGTTCATAGACTGATTGAATTTTAAATCTCATCTCTACCTTTGGTCCCTACAATGTTACAGCATAACCGATAGAGATTGTCAAACTCAATGTGTTTCCCCATTGAAAAGGTTTTCATTGTCTTCAAAGTGAACAAGGTGATAAGTCGATCAAATGCTGAGCTCAGTCAGAGAGACTTTAACGCATCTCTGCTTAATAATGTAGAATGTGCAGCGCTCGTAGCTCAGTGGGTAGGGCGCCCTCCCCCCCCCCCATGCCCAGGTCCCGCAGCAGACCCGGGTTCGAATCCCGCCTGGGTCAGTTCTCTGCATGTCCTCTCCTCTTTACCCCATTTCAATTCTGTCAACTATATGTCTAATAAAGCAAAAATGCCCCAAAAATGATCTTTAAACATTTACCATATGTGAGCAAAAGACTATGCACTTGCACTGTCAGTTTTACCTGTATCTTTTATAACCCCCCTTGTGACCCCCACCAAATGACCTTTTAGATTGTCTGGCAGAGTTGTAGGAAGAATTCTCCAGGTTAGATCAGGATCTATTTTTAATAATTACACCAAGTTTTAGTGAACGACACCCAGGGGGAATCTCCAAACCAAAACATGTCCAAAGAAGCTCCAACAACTTTCCATCCTTCCTTCCTGTCTGTGTTTTTTCTTTTTCTTTTTCTTTCAACTTCCAGCTTCAAACAATGAATTTGGGAACCTGGCCCACTGGGCTGCTGGATATTTTTATAAACCGGCCACAGGCCAACCGCTTCTGCTTTTGCAGATTCTCATTTTCATGACATCCAGCAAGATTTTCTCCTTGACTGGCAGCTTTTCAACCGGCTTGTCTGTGGCTCAGCCCGAGTTTACCACTTTAGCCAACAGCTGAACACTGTTTTTTCTGCTGATGCTGCTGAGGCTAGTATAGTTCATGTAGATCACGTTATTACCCAGGTGTTGCTGTGCTGGCTTGGGAGATTTTTCAGTAGATCCTACTAGGCCTTTTCTCAAAGCTTTGCCCAGCTTTATGTGTTGTGTGTATGTTTGTTTCACTACTGCCAATGGTCTGCCCAATTCTCCTGTGGAGAATCAGTGTTATTACAAGTCAGAATGGTAATAAACCTGTACTGTTTTATAATGTGTTTCCATTTTAACCTGCAATTTTTATTTTATTTGCTTCTTTTATTCGCTTTTAAATGTTTTATAATGTGTTTTATGTATTCTAATCTTGCCCCTGTAAAGCACTTTGAGTGGCCCTTGTGTCTGAATTGTGCTATATAAATAAACTTGCCTTGCCTTGCCTTACTGCCGTGAACTTAATATTAATGGGTAACGCTAAGGATAAATAATCGCTTCATATTCATGCAACTAGTTTCTAGTAGCTATAACTTTTTGATTGAAAAGGTGTCATTCGGTGGTCTTCAACTGTTTTTCAAAAAAGATTAAAAAAGGAATGGATTTGGTGAAATTGTTGTTTTCAGACACATGGAATAGTATTCATATGGTGAAGACTTTTCGTGTTCTAACTAATACAAATTGCTTAGCCTCAATCGTTTAGTATGCAGTCAAAATTGAGTACTAATTTATTTGGGAAACTCGTCAGTTCTGCTGGAAGACTGCATCTTGACTAGGTTATCTCATAAACTGTGCAAAGTGTGCATACTGTTAGCTGTTCAATCTGATAACCGTTTTATGGTGTTGTTTGCTGATAATGACCGTCCCAGTTGGCCTACATTAACAGTAGAGAAAAAAAACAAATACATTTTTAATTGCATCTGGCACGTAAACAGCCATCAGCATTGTAAATATACCCCAGATGCTCATCATCCATCCCAAATTAATATTGCAGACTATGTACTTTTTCAACGTCATGGATTCTAAGTATATTAGTTAAACTTGTTCATCTGTCTACAAGGTAGTTAATCTTACATGGTCTTGCTGCTTCCTGTGGCTGAAAGGACTTCATCTTTTGCATTCACTTCCTCTTATAAGTGGAGCGAAAGTGGAGCTGTAGTCATCAGTCAGTCTTTAGAAAAGTATTTTTTTCAGCCAAATGGAAAACGTACTTTTTTTGGTGCACATGTGGTATTTATCCCTTTCCAAACCAGTTCACCTTCATATAATCTAGTCTAGAGGGCATGCAATAAAAATGGGACTTCTAAGAATTACGAATTGCTGCACCTTCAGGCCTGTCTCTGAAAAAACAAACACTTGTATGTTCACCAAACTTTATCAGTGTCCACAGCAGGCGGTGGCATAATGTTGTTGTTTTGGAAAGTTGTATATTATACACCTTATCTCAGACAGGCAGAGCTGTTTGTTGGTAAAAAGCTGTATTGTGGAGTTATATCGCTGCTAACACAGGCCGCATTGTAAATGTCAAACCTGGATTCTTTCAGGGTCTGGTCTCATTTGACCTCCATAATGTGTCTGAAATAGGTCTGAGACTAACCCAATATCGTACCTGTCAGCGGTTATTTTCTTAGGAAATTTCAAAACTGAGTTCAGAAAGAACTAATTATGTATCTCCCTGAGATTACGGAAGTCGCAAAGCAAAGTACTTACCAGGTGAAGGGGCTTAATCCCTTGAATAAAACAAAATCCACACACTCATCATGGACAGTGTCAGGTACTTTGGATAAAGGTGTACCCATATGCGGATATTAAATCAAATTGGCGTTTCAGTGTGAGTTCATGTAGAGGACAGTCTTTGTTGTGTTGTGTGGGCTAAACAAGCTACTACAGCCTTTAGCTCCAGGGTAATTATGTTAGTGCCACAGCATGCCACGTTCCTGTAAATCAAAATAACACTTTGAGTCTGCTCCGTAGCCATCTGTCTCACGTTCTTGCTTGTCTTTTATGACCGTCCTTAAAGGAAGGAGAGGGACATGAGGAAAGTAGATGTGGGTTGTTGAGATGCCAGTCATGGCAAAGCAGACCTTGAACAAGAAAGCACTAAATGAAGGCCCTTAGCCCGTCTTATGGGCACAGTCAACATGGTGCTGCATAGATGATAAAGTATTGAAAGGGTAGCCAAGGTGTTCTATAAAGGTGTCAAATAAGTGACTTTTACAATGTTTGGAGATGGATTTGTGCAGTACATTTATTAACACATTAATGAAATACATACTTACAGATTTCTTTCTGTTATGTAGATACTCAAACATGAAAATGTGTTGTGGAAACTGTCTGGGTTTGACAAAAAATGTTGATTTCACATAACGTATATCATGGCTTAATTGGTAGTAAAATCACAACTATAAGTAGTCTACAAAGTTACAAACTACCTTAAACATTCCCTAACATCTCCATTATGCCAGCCCTTGTGATATTTCAACAAAAAAAATCAAATGTATATACAGCCAACAGATGGGAAAAGCTTGCCAAGAGTGACTTAGCCTGCCTAGGGGGGCTCTTACCCTGAGGGTTGCTGGTTTCAATCCAGAATTGTTAAGACTTCTCACACGAGCCTAAGGACATAGAATGAAGAATGCTATCCAAGTGCTATAGCTACTTCTGAGCTGCCATCATGCAAGTCAGTAAATTTACACCCTGTTTAAACATATTATTATTTTCTTTCGGTTAGCTTCCAAAGTACAATAGGTTGGCCCAGATTGTCCTTTAGTGACTACTGGTCAAAAACTAATACCATTGTTTTGAATTTTTGAAGTCTTACCTGGTTCAATGATGCATTACTTAGTTATTAAGTAACTAAAGTAATGCATTGTGTGACAGTGGTCATAGGCTGACTTTTCATTTTTCAGCTTTCTGTTCATTTGAATAGAATTTGCCATCATTCAAAGGAGGTCAGTATATGATATAGTTCATTGGTGATCAGATTTTAATTGGCCAGTTTGACTATGTTAGAAAAAGGACAATTAGCACCCAGTAAGCCAGATAGTTGAGTCTTTCATTTTGTGAAACTAAAGGAAAGGGACTATTTTGTCAGTGTCTAGAGTGAGAGTGAGAGAAACACTTCCTCCACCGGGGAAGCAGTGACAACATGGCAGACTGTCATGTCTTCTAACCGTCCGTGGTTCCAGCCAACTCTCTCAAAGGAACGGAAGTGTGAGTGAGCTGTCGGTGCTATTTATCTGCAGTTCACCTCGGCATAGTGTCGACAAGATGATGAACACAACAGGGATGTAACCTTTTGCTCAAACATCTGTATACACACACCTTGTGTTCCAGATGTTAAAGGGAAATACCCATACTGTTTTCTTTACAATAAATGGCACATTCTGATCATTCTGATGTTTATAAAGAAACATTTGATTTACTTACTTAAAATCTATCATTGCCTTAAACAAGGTTAATGTTTCTTTTGTGCATTGTTCAAATAAAATTACATTGACGTGATTTCATACCGAACATATGTTGGCAAATGTAGGACAAGCTTGCAGCTGCTAAATCACCACCTTTTTACAGTAATACAACCAATGAAGTGTTATTAAGATGCATGTTGCACAATTTATTAGCAAACTGATACTAGTGATTATGTTTGATGGATTTGTTCTGGAAAGGGAAACAATAGCTGAGCAAAAAGGTTGAAAGTTGTTTTTACGTATCTCATTTAGCACAATGTTGCTATTTATTTTGTTCTATCTATTATATAATGTGATGCATCCCTACAGGCTCGTACTCTATCATGTGGCGGAGGCACATAAATGAGAAAAGCTTTTTCTCTCCTGCAACCCACTATTGTCAGTGTGCCCTTGAGCAAGGTACAGTGTGTGTCAGGGCCGCTGCTGAAAAGGGAAACTTGTATTTATGATTGATTAGCAACTTTGCCGCCCCGGTTCCAGGCAGTTGATTCTGTTTTTTTTATCAGCGGATGTCGTTGGTAGGCTTTGCGGTACACTGATGTCTCCTAGCAACCATCTTAAGGATAATGTGGAGAGAAGTGGACCTGTGGAAAATAATAGTTAGATGTATAATGACCACGGTACAAATATAGCGCCGTAAAATGATCGCGTTTTTAGAATTCATTGCAAAGAATAAATAAATAAAAAGCAAACAGTAGTACAGTACAAGCTGCAGAACACAAACCTGAACAGTGATGTGGCACATGAGGCAGCAAACCCACTATATTTTGTCGAAACAATCAAGTCTCCATTTACCTCTAATGTGGGCTAGCTATCTACACTGCCCCCTTTGTTTATATACCATATTACAGAGCCTATAGGATTTTGTTTACAAACCATATTACAGAGCCCAGACTGTATATTTACACTGTATTTTTTCAAGTAGATCATGAGGAGACATTCACTGATATTGACAAAAAGCGATTTTTACAACAAGCGTTCATCCAGAATCACTGACTCCACCTTTTGAATTATTGCGTAGCTTAAACACGTAACATAAACCTCCCTTTTCTCTCCCCTTGTCTGTAGGGCTGCCTTTGCCCTGACCAAGCCTCTGAAGATGAACATGGTGAAGCGGATCATGGGGCGGCCGCGGCAGGAGGAGTGCAGCCCCCAGGACAACGCCCTGGGCCTGATGCACCTCCGACGGCTCTTCTCCGAGCTGTGCCACCCGCCCCGCCACATGACCCAGAAGGAGCAGGAGGAGAAGCTCTACATGATGCTGCCCGTCTTCAACAGGGTAAGTCACAACAACAGAGTCGAACAGGAGAGGGCTGGAGGCAGATTCCTGTTGAAAATAGGGGTCCATTTTGATTCTTGGGGGCACACATCGATTTTCTTGATTTCAGGATCTACTCCAGTCTGCTGTTTGCTAAGATAGGCATTGTGGCAAATTATCGTATGAAAGAGTAAAAGTTATGCTAGTTAAGTTCAACATTAATTCATGCTGGCAAACACAGGCAGGTGAATGTCGAAAATGGCATTCTCTTTTTCGACAGACTTTACATTTTATTTTATACAGACAAGAGATAAATTTAGTACATACAGCCTTTGATGACAAGACAACAACATCTAAAACATGCAAAGTCTAATAAAGATTACATACAAATACATAAATGATAGTAATAGAGAAAAAAAGTCCCTTTTGCAATCGTAAAGAAAAAATACTTCTAATATTTTGATGCAAAGTGCCAAATCGTATGAAAGCTGTCTTGAGATATAGTCCAACTCTTTTTATCCCAGTTCAAGTTGTGTTGGGCTACTTTATAGTTCTTGAGTTTATTGTAAAAGCTTTCATTTTGGCTCTGTAATATATGAGCCTTGCATCCAAAGTTGCTTCTTTTTGTCCATGTCGTTTTCAAAACAGATGAACTGTTGTCTGGCATGTAGTTGCACTCATGTTGTTATGGAAAATGTGGTGCTCCATGAACTCCCCACAGTATCACTTATATGCCATCATGTTCATAATAGATACTATGGATGGATTGAAATGTGTTCAACAAATGAGATGTCACCTAGGAAAATATTTTGAATTCAAATCCTGCGGTTAACAGTTATACACCTGTGTAGACACACACACACACACACACACACACACACACACACACACACACACACACACACACACACACACACACACACAGAGACTTCCTCAACGGCCTGCAGTGAAATATAATGGAAATGAGTCTGTACGCTTGTGCAGATATGTTGACTTTATGGCTCAGGTTCAACTGAATGAAAAACAATTGGATTCACGTTATCAGTCCAATATATCAGTATATCTAGTAACTACAGTGTGAATGATCAAACTACTTTACATAGACTCATACTTTATCATAACTTCTTGTAATGAACTTGAATTGGACTTTTGAGCTCCGAGATAGCACACACAGACAGACAGACAGACAGACAGACAGACGGACAGACAGACGGACAGACAGACAGACAGACAGAGACACACACACACACACACACACACACACACACACACACACACACACACACACACACACACACACACACACACACACACACACACACACAGCCATGTGGTATTTGACAAAGGGAATATTGTCTAAGAGGCACATCTGGTTCACAGGTGCATATTGCATAAAAGTCACGCAAAGGTAGAGAACTCATCAACCTGTCACCAATACGTTTAATTTAAAAGTTATTATTATAAATGATTAGTTTATAGACCTTTGTAAGGCTTAAAAGTGACATACACCATCACTATACTTGAGCCTAATGCAGAAAAGGATGACAATAACTGTAACTGAGAAAATACATACAGCTCTCGAAAAAATTAAGAGACCACTCCAAATGTTCAGTGTCTCTTGTTTTACTATTTATAGGCATATGTTTGAGTAGAATGGACATTTTTGTTTTATAATATAAACTACTGACAACATTTCTACCAAATTCCAATACATTTTTTGTCATTAAGAGCATTTTCAATAAATAATGTAGTGATGAAGATTTAAGAAAAATCCAGACTGGTCTCTTAATTTCTTCCGGAGCTGTTTGTAACATAGGCCAAAAATTATATTCCTATAAACATTATATTATTTTTCTACAAAAATATTGTTCTTCAAGAAATAAAAGCTTCTTATAGCACAGCACACTGATACATTAGTTTTCCTTATCGTTTTCTAGCTGCTGTTGCATCAGCCCTGTCGAGTGTTCTCGTCAGACTGGAGTGCCGTACCGAGGGTCTCTTGACTTGTCAGCTAATTATCCGAGGCTGGCTGTGACTCACTCACTGGTGGCAGAATAATAATTCCTGTCAGAATGTTAAAGTAGACTCATTCTCGTTCCGGCATCAGGACTGTCTGCAGGCCTATCACCTCAGATTTGCTAGATAAATAGATACATGATTTATTTTTATTTTTCTTAGGTAAATAAAGAAATAAATAAAAACTATCTCTTATTTTATTGAGATAAATAAATACACAATTTTTTTATTGTTAGATATAATGAAATAAATAAAAAACTATATTTTATTTTATTAAAATTAATAAATAAATACATGATTTTTTTTGTTTGTTTTTTCTTAGTTTTTATTTATTTTGTTATATAACTATCTTTTTTTTTCTATTGAGATAAATACATAAATACACGATGAGTCGTTGTCGTTGAATGAAGTGTATTGTATTTTTGCTCAAAGGCTCAGGCGGCAGTGTTCTCTCTCTGTGGCTGTAACATCAGGACATGCCGGGAATAAGCCAGTGAGATGTTATCCAGTGTACCCTCCGTGATTCCCTGTGTGTCACTGCTTGATGTGATTACAGCTGTAATTGTGAGGAACTGCAGGCTGTGATAGAAATTCATAACAAATGTCTGTTGTTTTCTCCTTTCTCTTTAAGGAAACAATCAGTTACATTTTCAAATAGATTAATTTCAGATTTTCTGCTCTCTGAGGTCCATTTAACACTTGTTAGGAAGCCATTCATTTTAGTTTTTCTTATTATGCTGGTTATTTAATGTATTTTTTTAAAGGTGGAGTCAGCGATTTCTGTAGAACGCTTGTTGTCAAAATCACTTTTTGTCAAAATCAGTGAATATCTCCTCCGCAGACCTGTTCCTTGCTAGGGTGGGCCACCTTTGTTTACATGGCAGTTTACAGAGACTAGGCTGTGTATTAACACTGGATTTGTTTTACAGCGCACACAGTACCAACAGGTAGTGGTTCATGAGCAGATATTGATATTTTGACCACAAGCTTTCTTCAGAATCGCTGACTCCACCTTTTTTTCGGATTTCTTTTGCACTCTGCTGCCAATTTAACTCTTGTTTTCTTGAAGTTCTTTTTGTATTTGAATTAGAATTTTTCAATTTTTTTTTATTTATTTTATTAAAGGTTCAGTAAGCAATATGGTCCTTTTAGCTAACTTCCTCTCAGTGATTGCAGTTAGCAGTCCCCTACCACATAAACACACAGCCGTCTTCATCAGATAGTGCCGCGATGGAGAGCAGTGAGTCATCGTTCACGGGCACAGAGACCCCGCCTCTTTATGGCGCTCTGTCTCCTGATTGGATAAAAAACGAGCGGGATACTCAACATTTTTTCCGGCAATTACTGCAAAGCTGAATGACTGGGAGACCTGTGTTATGAACTTTGCATACTGTTGAAGTGATTGCTGTATGAATATAGATATATATAGATTTAACACGTATATTAACAAATAAATCTCACTTACTTCTCCTTTAACCAACTCTTTCCCATGTGTGTTTTAGGTGTTTGGTAACGCTCCACCCAGCAGCATGACAGAGAAGTTCACAGACCTGCTTCAGTTCACCACTCAGGTGTCACGCCTCATGGTGACCGAGATCAGAAGAAGAGCTTCCAATAAGTCAACAGGTGAGGCCAACAATGACACGAAGATGTATTACTCTAGACATGTGATGGGAAGCAAGAGTAAACATCCATTTATCATTCCGTTGGCACCTGTTCCCCTCCAGTGTGTTTGTTCTTCCCTGCTGATAAAGACAGAGATGCTAGAAGGGGATTTATTTTGTCTATTACTCCCTCCATCTTCAGTTTGGGTGATGTTTTTTTAAGGGAAAATCATGATGCCAAATACAAAGATTTATTTAGTTCTCAGGATTATCATGAGCAGAAAATCGATAGATACACGTATGCATGTTTTTCCCATTGAGAACAGTGAAAGTCTTACAACTGACTAAAATGTACAATTGCACATTTAAATTAAACTGCTTCTCACTCAATAGTTTTTGTACTAAGGATCAATGCAATATGTGTTGAATCTACAATACAGGTGTCAGCTCTGACAGCAATGACTGTGCTTCTTCATAGTGAAGACACTACTACACACACACATGCACACACGTACACACACACACACACACACACACACACACACACACACACACACACACACACACACGCAGTTGTAAGTCTCCAGCTTCCCTTCTTGTCAAATCTCTCCTTATCATCCTTCTGCATCTCTCTCTAGTCTCTGTCTGAACATGTGATGTGCTGTTTTGTTGTTTTCAAGCACAAAGCGTCTCTGATTTTGCAACAACACACACACACACACACACACACACACACACACACACACACACACACACACACACACACACACACACACACACACACACACACACATGCACTTTTCCAGCTTGTCATCAGGCTTTTCACAATTGAGTCAGTAGTTGACGCAGGCTCTCAACCGACTAACCTTGCAGAGCTCGACATCCTCAAATAAACTGTTTTTTTCTTATTTAAGGAAGCATTTTTCAAAGGTGTGCTTATAAACCTATACTTCAAAGTAATATCCCCCTACTCTATGCAGATCAAAGGAGTAACTGTTGCCCATCAAAAGTGTCCGAAATCTCAAATTATTTTCTCCCTAGAGTAAAGCAATGTCTGTTGCAGAAAGGGATTTTTAGATGCAGTTTTTTTTGTAAACAATGGTTATTCCCACGCTTGGAGCTAAATGTAACCTAATCAGAGCTTTTGTTGCTCATGATTCTGACAAATTGGAAGTTAAACACAGTGCCATTTGCAGTTTAATCACAGTTGTATTTGCTAAACAGCACGGATATGTAGACTAAATACCAATTATATATTGTATAACCTCATTCTTTTCAATCAAATTTCTTGTTCTTGTATTACATTGTGACTTGATTAGGGTAAAAATACTCCCCATCCCAACGTCAAACAAGAAGCTAATGTCAGATTTAATAATGTAGCGGTAACAAAATGGCATTTAGTCTTATTAGGAGCCAGGCTATTGCCCTAAGGCAGGATGCTTCTGTTGTTTTGAAGGAGAGGGAGAGAGAGAGAGAGAGGGAGGAAGAGAGAGAAGAGGGGGACAGAGAGAGAGATAGATTCACGTTTAAATTGGATAAAGGTTGATGTCCGCAGGAGACAGTTGGACAAACGTGCTCTGTGAAGCATGGATGTCTTGGAGCTAATATGTAGCGAGCCACCAGCTACAAGAACCACATGAGATGGATATTTGCCCTATTTTTCACCACTCTATCATCCCTAAAATTTTCTCTGAGGGAGGGACCATATATGGTGACTCAAGTAACATAACACATGGGTTAGAGTTCCTTTATTTTTTTCTATACTTACACTTTGGTGATTTTTCTTTACCCTAGATAAGGGAGGAACCATATACAGTAACTTCAGTAACCTTGATTTGCAACAGAAAAAATTGAAAATAATTTACAAAAGTGTAAAAAAAAAAAAAGTCCTGGGATATTTTCCATTTGGTTCCATTTTCCAGCTTTAATCTTTGAGTTTCCAAGTGTTTCAATGAGTTCCCTATAGAGGTTTCAACAATGAACAGCTTCATTAGCTTTTCTAATGCTTCTGTAAATAATGGGTTCCTTCACTAAATAATGTAGGAGATTGAACACTTTCAGATGGGATATAATCTGGAAAATCACACATCTGAAATCTCCTAATCACATTTTAAGATCTACAATGTCGGTTTTTTTCTTCCCCCTTTTTAGAAGTTGATTGAAGACGAGACAACGTGTCAAATCCACCCAGATAATTTATTCATTGCATAACTGATTGTTGTTCCAGCGGCGCATCTGCCTTCCACAATGAACTTGTCAATTTCCATCTAGTTAACTCTGTGTGTTTGTGTGTTGTGTGTGTGTGTGTGTGTGTGTGTGTGTGTGTCTGTGTCTGTGTCTGTGTCTGTGTCTGTGTCTGTCTGTGTGTGTCCTTTTCTGTGTGTGTGTGTGTGTGTGTCTGTCTGTCTGTCTGTCTGTCTGTGTGTATGTTACAGAGGCTGCCAGTCGAGCCATAGTGCAGTTCCTTGAGGTGAACCAGAGTGAGGAGGCGAGTCGTGGCTGGATGCTTCTGACCACCATCAACCTGTTGGCCTCCTCTGGACAGGTTGGTACAAATAACACCTATCACCCAATTTTCGGCGCCATTTTTGTTTGTGTGCCCTTGATATGTCTTAAGGTTTGCGCCTTATACGTTAGTGGGTGTATAAAAAGAAAGAGGTTCTCAGCGGTTTTTTGTCTGTTTTGACCTATTTTGCATCTCTCCTCTTTGATCTCCCAGCAAAAAATAGCATCAGGCTTTGTTAGAAAATGATAAACAAGCCCCACCGGACCTATCCTGGCTTATTCTCCCCCCAAACATAGTCATTTGTTAAAAGCAGGGTTGGTTATTCTGGAAGGCTAGCTAGATTTTGAAAGTAGCATCTTCAGGGATCGAAGGGTTGGCGGTTCGATTCCCGCCCGGCTACTTGTGTCATGGTTGTTGTGTCCTTGGGCAAGACAATTCACCCACCTTGCCTTGTGTTGATAGTTAGCTGCTGATAATGTAGGAATGGTAACGTGTTAATGGGAACAGGTCTCCCTTGAAAAAAAGAGTCTCCGGTCTCAATGGGATTTACCTGTACAAATAAAGGTTTTAAAAAAAAAGAAAAAAAGACATACCCACACAAAGAGATGTGCACAAGCAAATGCAATTGCCAATGTTTACTCACATTTGTCCTCTTGCTGTATCTGAGAACTTTTTTAGTTGGAGATTTTTCTGCTTCTGTCTCTCTTCTTCCTGGCATTTTTTTTAGCAGGGCAGGTTGTTAAAAAAATAAATACAATTTGGCTACGTTTTCTCAACTTTCCACGTAGACTTGCATTAACTTACCTTCAGCAGCAATGACACGCTTTGAGTTCAGGCTCGTACATGTACATGGGAAACGCTAAAGTATGTTCAGTGGTGCAAGGAGCCATGTGATTGGTTCTTTTCCAAGCTGGACTGTGAGGCAGTGATTGGTTGGTCGTTTTCACAGGATTACAGCAGCTACAGATGACAGATCTTTTTTTTTTGTGCTTTTTTAGAACCCATACATTATTTTATTTTTTTCACAATTTAAAGAACATTTCAAACAATATAATCAAAAGGGTTAATCGGATGAAATAACCAACCTTGCCTTAAACCTGATTTATATATTTTTTTTTACACACCATTCCACTGATGCCTCTCTATGTCACATGACTAGTATTATTGACATGAGATCAAGTCAAAAACCATCATTCTTAATTTGAACATGGCAGCTTTCTGGGCTCCAGGTTTTAAAGGTTAGGCATTAAGGTCTTCTCCGGTGCGTGTTTGAGCTTTTGAACTGTGGCCAGCAGACATCTTTTGAACTCCTCAGCCCCACATTCCTCTAGAGGTCGTGTGGGGAGAATGGCTGTCAACTGGCCTTCTGGCTCGCAGCTTTCTCTGCTCCGCTGAACCTCAGAAATTCACTGTTGTTTTTGTTTTTTGTTGATTTTGAGTCAATCGCTTCCTCTCTACTGCTGTAGACATGTTTCAAAATCCACTCTTTCTTCCCTTTAAAGGTGGAGTCAGCGATTCTGGAGAACGCTTGTTGTCAAAAACACTTTTTTGGTCAAAATCAGTGAATATCTGCTCACAATATGCTACCATTACATACTGTGTGTGCAATGAGAAAAAATCAAGTGTTAATACTAGAGGTGGGCATAGATTAATTTTTTTAATCTAGATTAATCTAGATTAATTTTGGAATTAATCTAGATTAATCTAGATTAAAATGGCTCATTTGAATTCATTCATAATATGTGTGTGCTCCCTAAATAATGACTCAAAGTAAGTCTTTGAGAACGTGTTTCTCAAGCCAGGTGGCGCATCAGACCAGGGGCTCATCTCCTGTGCAGGTGCACACCTAATGCATCAAGTTAACTTGCGTGCAGAAAGAGGATGTCACGGAACTCATGTCCGTTAGCTTTTCAATATAAGACTGTCAAAATAAAAGTCCCGCAAAACAATCGTTATTTTGGGGATTAACTTCTCCGCGTGAGAAATTTGAGTTGTAGGCTAGCGTGTGAGAGTGTGAGCTGGTTGATATGAGTGTGTCTCACGGCCAAAAGGGTGAGACTTGGCAGCTCTGTCAGTTGTCAAACAAAGCGGACGGACGTGGTCTCTATAGCAACGAGATCAGCTGAGCTATCACTGATAAAAAAAAATATTGTTTCCATAATGATTTCCATAGCCTTAAGCCATAGGCTAGCCTACATGTTGTGTAATTCAGTGATTTTCAACCTTTAATGAGTCGAGGCTATGCATTGGCTTTGGCGATTTCCCTTGCCTCTTTTTTTTCTCTCCACACAAAGCTCTCCCATTGCACACACGCATGCCCCGGCCGCTTCCGAGAGCAGACTGTTAGAACTCCTACAGTAAACCAATTCCGCATTGCACAAGGTGCAAACAACCTTGGTCTTGTCGAGGTTTCCATTGGGAAGCTTCTTAAAAATACATTTTCCCTGAAGCAAACCCGGCGGCTTCCTAGCTGCATCCATGTCAGCACGTTACGTTTGATGTGGTAGGCTACACAGGTGCGAAGTCGGACTCGTTCTGACTCGTGCACTACAGTGCAATTCGGCCAGGTATACATCCGCGCTAAAATAAGAGGAACAAGAGATTAACGGCGATATTTTTTTTATCGCCGATAAGAGTCTGGCGTTAACGCAGCACGTTAACGCCGTTATCGCCCACCACTAGTTAATACACAGCCTAAGCTCTGTGAGCCCCTTTATTTACATACATACCCTTTGTTTACATGCCAGTTTACAGAGCCTAGGCTGTATTGCTGTATTAACACC
>NC_137231.1:30875151-30907651 GCF_949987685.1 Ammodytes marinus
TCCATTGTGCAGCTGGTCTAAATATATCTGTTTGTGAATTTGAATACAGCTCTGGAGTTCAAGTTTAGGTTTTAGGTCTTTCTCTTAAGCTCTTTTAGTTCTTTTAAATCTGTCAAAATCACTTCTTGTCTAGTCCAAAATCCAGTGTTAAAACACAGCTTAGTCTCTGTAAACTGGCATGTTACTAGCTACAGTGGACAACAGTGTTAACAAACCCTTTGTTTACAGAGCCTAGGCCATGTATCACACCAGCTTTTATTTCAGCTCACACACAATACATATGGGTAGCGGATCGTGAAGAGATATTCACTTATGTTGACAAAGTGATTTTGACAACAAGCGGTCCCCAGAATCGCTGACTCCACCTTTAATTTCTTAAATATAATTTACAATCTGTTTTTTTTTTCACTTTCTCCCCGCCATCAGAAAACGGTGGACTGCATGACGACTATGTCGGTCCCGTCCACGCTGGTGAAATGCCTGTACCTGTTCTTTGACCTTCCTCACATGGCGGAGGCTCCGGTGGCCCCCCCTCCCCAGCCCCCTCCACCCCCACCACCCCCTCCGGCCTCCCAGGACAAGACCCCCGCACAGGGACACACACAGCAGGAGCTGCCCCTGGCCGACCGCAGGGCCCTGCTACAGAAGGTCTTTGTCCAGGTAAACAAAAGACCAGACAGGTGTTAATGTACATTAAGATCCAAAGCGATTACCGGCACTGGCTCGAGCTAGCAAATATCTTTATGACAGCAGGCGCTGGTGGTGTAAAAACACTACCACTTTCGGTTGAAAGCGATGCTAAAATCAACAAAAAGAGACGATAAGGACATATTTCATGATGTAGAAATTTTGAATTTTACTTCACAAAAGCACATTTTGGTAATTTGTCTCACAAAGCTTGTGTGGAGAATCAGTACATCAGCAAATTATATGTTGGTTATTCAGTTAGTTCCAGTTACAAACGGCACATGCAACAAGCTACGACTTTTGCGAGCAGCTTCATTTTTTTAGCCTTAACTTTGGGCTGTAGTTAATTTCCCGCCGTTTACAATCATTCTTGATTGATTTGTGAGGCACTTTGAGTTGGCTTTTGTGTTACAAAATGTGCTATATGAATAAAGTTGCCTAACCTTGCAGATCCGGGCGATTTTAATTTTAATTTTACCAGTAACAAACTGCACATTAAACAAACTTTTCTTCTTTCTCCATGATACAAGACTTGGGAAGGCCTTTTTGCAAGCGGATAACTTTGGCTGGAGTTAATATCTTGTCCACTCTTTCTAGATCCTTGTGAAGCTGTGTACCTTTGTTTTAGTCTTTGTCCAGGTAAAATATATCAGACAGGCTAAAGAGCTGTACTTAATTCCCCGTCTTCTCCCCTCTCTCTCAGATCCTGGTGAAGCTGTGCACCTTTGTGTCCCCGGCGGAGGAGCTGGCGCAGAAGGACGACCTGCAGCTTCTGTTCAGCGCCATCACGTCGTGGTGTCCGCCTCACAACCTGCCCTGGAGACGCAGCGCAGGGGACGTGCTCACCACCATCTCCAGACACGGCCTCAGCGTCAACGTGGTCAAATACATCCACGGTCAGTACATATGAACTGTTTAAATGTGGTCAAATACATCCACGGTAAATATACATGTGTGTGTGGGACGTAGAGTTGCAAAGGGGTGGAAAGTTTGCGCTACATTTCCGGAAAACTTTCCACGAGAACTTTCGCTCTGGAATTTTGGGGATATTCAAATTTGGTAATTATATGAATTAATGAAATGGCGGTAATTTAAAATATATATTTTCTTAATATCCAAACATAAATGTAAACATATGAACATTATGTTTAGTCATAGGCAGACAGACATCCATGCAAAATAATAACATTAAAAAACATTACATTTGAACAGATGTATTTGTAAGTAGAACTTTATCAAGTTTTTTTTATTTTTATTTTATAAGTTTTGATTATTTTATGAACAATCAATAATTTCACTGAAAAACTAAAAAGATTAATGTTGAGTAAAACATTACTCATCTGTCTGACCCCATCCATTCAATAAATTAAGTAAATTCCCGGAAATTTGCAACCCTAGTGGGACGTCTGGAGTCATGTGTGGGTGTATTAGTTATTTATGCACAGTATCAACATGCATCATGGATGGTTTAAATGTGGTTGTGTGTTGGTCAGACCTGGTTGCATTTTGTTTAATATGTTATAATACCACCTAACCTAAATTAGGTTCCATTCAATCCAATCCATTCATCCAAATGTCGGGAGTTAATTCGACACACAGTTGGCCACATGAAAAAAGGGACATGCTCTGGTATCCACATAGAAGAGTGCAAATAAAGTGAATGATATGTCATGCACCTTAGTGACAAACAATGCATAGATAGTTAGGAAACTGGCAAAGAAAAAACGAAAATGTTGTTTACTGACATTTTTAAAGCATAAAAAAAAAATTCTACAGAATTTACAGTTTTGTTTTGGCAACTTTGTAAACTGTCAGGATTGCACAACTTGCGGTGAGACTTGCAATACTATGATTTATGTGACAGCAATCCTAGTTTAGACAACAAAAAAATATTTCAAGTGTCAAGGCAAAATATATTATGATTCCATTGTTTATGTAAAAAATATACACATAGTTCCTTATTTTCACTACTGACAGGACATTCCTGCACCTCAACGCCAACATGAGCGTATTGCAGAACCAATTTTACCAAAACTCGTATAAAACTAGACACAAATAGGGAAGAAGACAGACTGAAACAAGTCAGACGAGCCGTTCAGAAAAGTCTGCTGGTCATTGTCAACCGAGAGGAAGTTCTGCTGCTGCTCTTTGGATTCCCGTCATCCAACTGCATACACTGATTTCACAAAATCACTTATTGAAGAATGTGCTGGATTTGCGGTTTAGCTAAACAGAATTGAACTTTGGGACTTGTACACAGAGAATTTATGCTATCTCTAGTTTAGTAACAGTATGCAAATATGCTTCAATATGTAAACATGTCTGGCTCTATAAGGGTTTCAAATAATAACACTTTCATTTTGAAATGTTATAGCCTACTTGATAGAAGGATTCATCCGTCAACTATTCCATTTCAAAAACGATTCATCAAAAAGTAGCATGGTTTCACAGAAAGCCGTTTCTGTAAAATAAATGGGGGAAATGTGTGTCGTTTGTAATGTTCCTGGCTGAAACAATGGCACAAAGCTACAGTTCCCTTTACAATCCTGAGGCTAGACCGCCTCCTTTTAATGCAGACGGAACTGTACTAGTCAAAAAGAATCGCATGAAACCCATAAGTAATCTTTAACAGTCAACGTAACGGTCCAACCCTCAAGATGCACATCTCTACAACTTGAACAAGTTTCATGAAAGTAATTTCCAAGTTTTCTTTCACACATCAATTCACATACTTCATAGATACTGTATATAGATGGCTAGATAGATAGATAGATAGATAGATAGATAGATAGATAGATAGATAGATAGATAGATAGATAGATAGATAGAAAGAAAGAAATCCCTTCTTTTCCCCTCTTTTTTTGACACCTTCTGCCCTCCTCTCCTCCGTCCACAGAGAAAGAGTGTCTGGGCACGTGTGTTCAGAACATGCAGCAGTCAGACGACCTGTCCCCTCTGGAGATAGTGGAGATGTTCGCTGGTCTCTCCTGTTTCCTCAAAGACTCCAGTGACGTTTCCCAGACGCTGCTGGACGACTTCAGGATGTGTCAAGGTTACGCCTTCCTCTGTGACCTCATGCTCAGGTACGCTCCTTCAAAATCTCAGTCCTACCACTAATGATATGCTAAACAAGAAGACACTCCATGATGGTTATTGACAACACAAGGAAGCCAAGTCGAGTGAAAGCAAGCGCGTCAGCCAGGTGACTCGAACAATCTCAGTAGCCTATCATCCATTGAGTGTGTTGTATGATATTCTGACGTTTTTGATTTGGTTTGGGCGGGATCACGGTATTGCGATTACAGCTCCCAAATGTGTTAATTTGAAATGTCTGGGTAAACGACAAAATATATTTTTTCGACTGAACACAATCTTTATTTTACAGAGCCTAGGCTGTGTATAAACACTCGTTTATTTCCAGTGCACACACTCAGTTCAGACAGCTAGTGGATCGTGAGGAGATTTTTTTTACTGATTTTGACAACCGACATTCACCAGAATAGCTGACTCCACCTTTAAGTGTGTTGTTTGAACATTGGGCTGTATACCTTGACACCTGATACCGACCCCAGCCTAATTCATACAAGCTTTATTTAGATTTTACTTTAGTATTACCATGTAAAAATCTGGTCATATACATACATATGACATATATTGCATGATGTCCGTCCTGGGAGAGGGATCCCTTACTCTGTCAACTCTCCCTTAGGTTTCTACATTTTTTAATCCCGATAAAGGTTTTTTTTTTACTGGGAGTTTTTTTCTCAGCCGAGCTAAGGGTCTAAGGGCAGGGTGTCATACTGTATGGAATGTAAAGACCCCTCTGAGGCAAATTGTCAATTTGATATTGGGCTATACAAATAAAACTGATTTGATTGATTTTATTTGGCTTCTGTGTCTCTCTCCAGACTGGAACAAGCCAAGGAGGACGAATCAAAAGACGCCCTGAAGGACCTGGTTAACCTGGTCACGTGTCTGACCACATACGGAGTGACGGAGCTGAAACCGGCCGGGCTGACAACCGGAGCCCCATTCCTGCTGCCCGGCTTTGTCCTCCCACAGCCCTCTGGGAAAGGTGGGTCAACGCTAGGTAATCCTTACATTCATCAGCTGCTACTCACTGTTTCTATAACTAGATAGACATGTAGTGCTAGTGGTTGGACAATTCTTGGAAAGACTTGACATTGAAATAATGCTTTGCTACGAAATTAATTAGTTGTAGAAACACAGCAAAAAAAATCAATGATATGGTCATTTGAAGTGATCTGCCATTTTGTCAGCGTCTATTACTTATTCAAGTCCAGTACTCTTTTGTCTCCTACATAATGACAGGAAACTATTATTTTATCCCATGTCGATTGCAGCCAATTTATTCTTATTTCATTAAGATTCTCGATTACAAGATCTATCCGACTGAGCCAAGTGAAAAGTCCTAATTAAATGTAATAGCACCAAACCACAAACAATTAATAAGCAGAATTACACATTACTTTTTTTTTTTTTTTTTACGAGATATGTTGACAAAGACACAAATATAGTATAGCCAACCTTGTGGTACATTGACATTGTTTGAAGCCATTTACAGATGTAACAGCTAGGGTGAAAGTGTATTACGCTGATGCTGAAGTGCCTCTCCTTGTAAAAAATGATCCTCCACTGTCATCATCCAAAGAAGGGCCCAGGGACAGTTTATCTGTGACCGTAAAAGCCTTTCCTCCATCCAGGATACAACCCAGTGATTTCTCTGATCACAAAAAAAAAATCTCCTCTTAAATCTCCACGGTCCCATCAACCTCGGTTTACCCCCGAAGCCTTTAAAACAAGAGGGGGAATTACTTTGTGGAAAAGTCTTCTGTCATGTATGTGGCGGCCGTATCTCCCCGGCAAGATCTTAATCCCTGAAATGACTTTGATGCTTGGCTGATCCCAGTAAGCTTAACCTGCTGACAGAGAGACAGACAGACAGACAGACAGACACACAGAGCGAGAGACACACATACACACACATACACACAGACAGAGACAGAGAGAGAGAGAGAGAGACACACACACACACACACACACACACACACACACACACACACACACACACACACACACACACACACACACACACACACACACACACACACACACACACACACACACACACACACACACACACACACACACACACACACACACACACACACACACACACACACACACACACACACACACACACACACACACACACACACACACCATGGCAACTCTGCTGCCGTCTGCCTGCCTGTCACAGTGCTGTAGATGAATGCCCCGAGCCTCCTGCATACTAATGGGCTCTTTGCAGTCCAGGGACGGAGCTGCTTTAGTGCTTCACACAACTGTCTTCTGAAGCATGTTTACTTCTGCTGCCTAAGAACCTGTCCCCATTGACCTTCCGTTTCCTGTGTGTGTGTGTGTGTGTGTGTGTGTGTGTGTGTGTGTGTGTGTGTGTGTGTGTGTGTGTGTGTGTGTGTGTGTGTGTGTGTGTGTGTGTGTGTGTGTGTGTGTGTGTGTGTGTGTGTGTGTGTGTGTGTGTGTGTGTGTGTGTGTGTGTGTGTGTGTGTGTGTGTGTGTGTGTGTGTGTGTGTCTTTCTGGCTCCTCGCTCTTTCGCCTTTCACCATTTAAAGGTGGCGTCAACGATCCTGGAGAATGCTTGTTGTCAAAATCTTTTTTTTTTATCAAATTCAGTGAACAGTCCAGTGTTAACACACAGCCCAGGCTCTGTAACCAGGCATGTTAACAATGGGTATATAAACAAAAGGGGGCCCACCGTAGCAAGCTACGTGCCCGTTTACAGAGCCTATAGGCTGTTTATTAACACTGAATTTTTTTCAGCACACACACAGTACAGGACATGTATATATTCGGAGAGCGAGACATTCCAAGATTTTTCCCAACCATTTTTTTGACAACAAGCAATCTCCAGAATCACTGACTCCACCTTTAATACTTTATTATGAGCAATCATTTACATTTTCGCGATAGCACACCTGATGACATTTTTCCACTTGACATGTTGACATGACACTTCTAGTTGCTGTACAGTGTCATACTTTGGCTTGTCACCTCGACCCAACTGTTGGGTGACAGCTTTCTAACCTCACACACCAGCCGAGCTCCGCCACACACACACACACACACACACACACACACACACACACTCTCAAGCACACAGAGACACACAGACAAGTACACACTTATGTTTACCATTCTAATGACGGCTCCAGCTGTGTGCAAAGTCATTACCAGAAGCCATCGTGGTGTGAGGGTCCGCTTACATGCCTAATTAGCCTGCCACATTTTCAGTGAATGTGTGTGTGTGTGTGTGTGTGTGTGTGTTTTGTTGTGTGGGATGACGCACACTGGTGTCACTTTTCTTGTGCTGAATGTGTGTTCCCACGAGTGAGTCATAGTTTGTGATTCTGTGTTAGCTACTCATCCCCAAAATGGAGGTCATGTTGTGATTGCAGTGTTGTTCAGAGAAAACATCCATCCTTCATGTTCCTGCGCTCTATGCTGTCTCTCTCCTTACAATCCTACTTAAGAATATACAGCTCTGGAAAAAAATTAGGAGAGACCACTCCAAATTTTCAGTGTCTCTTGCTTTGCTCTTTAGAGGCATATGTTGAGTGAAATTAACATTTTGATTTTGTAATATAAACTGCTGACAACATTTCTACCAAATTCACAATAAAAATATTGTCATTTAGAGCATTTTCAATAAGTAATGTAGAGATAAAGATTTAAGAAAAATCCAGACTGGTCTCTTAATTTTTTCCAGGGGCTGTAGCACCAACTACAGTATTTAAATTGATTTGAATTACAAAAACATATTTTTGTTGTTGCAATATTTACCCCCTCAAACACATTGGACTTTTTCCATAAAACTAACTAACGAGTACATTCTGACATCAAATAATATAGGGACAGCCAAGCATTTAACTAAGGAAGGTTATAATAACGCTGGATACAAGTTTTCTTTCGAACTTCAACTTTTTAGAAAATTAAATTACCCCATTAACTCCTGATAGTTTTTACCACAGTACACTTTCCCCTGACTTTGCAGTGCTGCCATATTAAAGCAAATATTTGCCTCATAGCATAATTGCCTAAATCATATTTACTCTACTCTACTTTTACTCTACATCTACTCTACTCTACATCTACTTTTCGTTAGCCTAATAGCATAATTGCCTAAGTTATATTTTAAGGGTTATAAAGTAGATGTAGAATAGGGTAAAAGTAGAGTAGAGTTGAGTAAATATGATTTAGGCAATTATGCTATGAGGCTAACGAAATTAGAGACAACATTGTTCCTGGGTCTTGGGTTTCCTTTAAGCACATACTGGACTATGTGAAGTCAGAAAAGCTGTGAGAAGCTACCTAATTCCCCTACCCATACCAGCACTGCTTTTGAACAGGATTATTTTTCAGTGTCACTCCGGCCGCTGTTACTGCTCTTTAGGTTTCATGGACCTTCGAGGCATTTTGTTCTGGTCTTATGTAACATCAGAAGCGGTGTCAGATGTCTGCTTTCACTTCAGCCAGAGAGCTTTCAAGGCCAATACAATCACTTTCTGCATTGTCATGTGATGGTTTGAGAAATGTTGAACATGAAACATGTTCAATATCTTGCTAATTATGCATATATTTGCTTTATAAAAAATATAATAGTGCAAAAGATGATTATGGAAAGTTTAGTTAGTGAGTGCTTTAGACGTTGAGATTTATTTCTGTATTGGGAAAAAAAAACTACTGTTGAGATAATGGCCATTAAAGAAGGTTGTATTGGAAACATACACAGATGCAAACAGACAATTTATAGTAAGAACACTAATAAACACTATATAGTACACGTCGGACATTTTATTTTATACTAGTGAGGAAGACATGTTATGGAAGCAAAATTGCAAAATTTCCTGAGTTTTTCCTGCTGTATCTCGCCTTAACCTTATGATAAGTGCAGTCTCAGTATAATAGTCATTGTCATACTAATGAATACTTTCCTTTTCCCATGTCTCTAGGCCACACAGTGCGTAACATCCAGGCCTTCTCTGTGCTTCAGAACGCCTTCCTGAAGGCCAAAACCAGCCGCCTGGCCTGCATGCTACTGGACGCGATCGGGAACATCTACCTGGCCGAACCCGCCAACTACTTCATCCTGGAGTCTCAACACACACTCTCTCAGTTTTCTGACCGTGTGGCCAAAGTCCCCGAGGCCCAAACCAAGTACTTTGAGCTCCTGGAGTTTGTAGTTTTTAGTTTAAACTACGTCCCCTGCAAGGAACTGTTTAGTGTGAGTGTTTTGCTCAAATCGAGCACGTCACACGCGTGTAGCATCGTAGCGGTGCGCACGCTGCTGAAGCTAACCCGACATGATGCGGTGTTTAGCGACGTGCTGAGGGAGGTGGGACTGCTGGAGGTGCTGGTTAACCTCCTGCACAAGTACGCTGCCTTGCTCAAGGACCCGGCCACGCAGCAACCACACAATAATGACCAAGGTGAGGGGCTTTATTTGATAATATTTTTTTTATCTATTTGTGATAGTGAAAATGAGCAGAGTCGACAAGGCTGTATAATTTATCAGACCTTGATTTTATTTGTAAGAACTTTTTTCAGTGGCCTAGCAGCTGTCCAATGGGAATTTCGAATTAATAGATCTAAAGTAAAATGTGAATATATACTAAACACAAAATATAGTAAAATGGAACTTCTTGATGTATTTTCTTGTTGGATCAAAAAGTGATCCTAATCATTCTGCACTCAGGTTGGACTTATTTCAGTAGTAGTAGCAGCGCTGCCTGAGTTTTAATCTTATCTGTCAATGCAAAAATCCAAATTGCGTAACGTCCAACACCTAAAGAAAACAGTCTGTTTGACTTGTGGTTACATCCATTTAGCCTGTAGATAATGAACCTGTCGATCTGGCCTGACCTGAAATGCACCGAGCTGAATCAAGGAACAGAATAGGATTAGTTTATTAGGAAGGATTAAACCCTTGAGACCAATCATCACACTTTTGAGGGGGTCATTAACATAAATATACAGAAAGTAAGTACAGAACACAAAATAAACACACAAACACACACACACACACACACACACGCGCACACACACACACACACACACACACACACACACACACACACACACACACAGAAAGCTCTCCCAAGCCTTACTACTCTGACCCCCGAAACTACCGTAATAGGACCTGAAAGTTACTTTCTAATTTCTTCAAATATACTGTAAAAAAAATTCAATTGTTTAGCGCATGCCCTTGATTATTCTGATAATGTTATTCACTCACTTTGTGTAATTAATGCAGTCATGATGCCGGCTAATGCCAAAACATTTTTTTCCCATCCATCTTCAGCTGACTGTAAGAACAACACGGTAGCAGAGGAGCAGAAGCAGTTGGCCTGGCTGGTGATGGAGACACTCACTGTGCTGCTACAGGGATCCAACACCACCAACACCAATGCAGGTAAGAGTGTGTGCGTGTGTGTGTGTGTGTGTGTGTGTGTGTGTGTGTGTGTGTGTGTGTGTGTGTGTGTGTGTGTGTGTGTGTGTGTGTGTGTGTGTGTGTGTGTGTGTGTGTGTGTGTGTGTGTGTGTGTGTGTGTGTGTGTGTGTGTGTGAACCCTAACCCTCAAATCAGGATTCATACGTGCCATATACATTTAACTAAGAAATTAAAAATTTACAATTTAAGGGCATGACAATTTACAGACTCGGTATAAATATTTAATGCCAAAAAGCACTATAAAAGTGTCCCTACTTGTCACTTTTATACTTTTTTTATTGAATTTTTTTATACATGACACTTTTTAAATCTGCAAGAGTCACTTTAAACCACAGCAGCCCAAAGATAAACGTCCTCATAGCGCATTTCTATATAGATGTTGTGCCATGTCATAAGTATGGGACTGATTCGATGTTTTGAATGCTGATGGTGTGGTGGCCATTTTGTTCACATTTAGATAACAGGGTGTGGCTTTAATCATTCCATTAGATCAAAGGAATTAACCATAGAATGTTGGCAAAAAAAACCGGAATGGAACTCTAGGAGGTAGAATGATGTCACAGATGATGATGTCAGTAATATATCGCATGATGTCACACAGACATCAAAGGCATTTAGAATGTTTACTGTTGCAAGAACTTACCAAGGACTCAGTCACTTCAGAACCGACAGGACCTGAGACAAGCACATTGTCCCAGAGACCTCAAGTGCCGAACACACTTTAGAACTTTAACTTTAAAACTCAAAACAACGATGGAAGAGAAGAACAATTCAACGGAGGAGACATCCCCATCAGGTGCCATGAGCTGGGCCCTGATGGTGGAACAGGAGATGGGACCTCCCGAAGACAATTGGAAACAACTGTGCTACCAAGGCCTACTGCAAGAAGGCAGCAGTGGCAGCAACAGTAAAGAGGACCAGGTGATTCCCAGCCAGCCAGAATGCAAGACCCCCGTGCAAGAGGTGGGGCAGTCTGGGGACATCCACCAGCAGATTGTGGATGTCCAAAATCTGGAAGAGGTTGCCTACCAACATGCGCAGGCTGTGGACATGGAGCGCTCTTTCAAACGCCTTACGAAGCGCCTGCGAAAAACTACCTCAAGACTTCAAGAGGAAATCCAGATGCGGGTGGCGGCCAGGGAAGAGATCTCCATCGAAAGGTCCAACTTAGAGGTGGTTGGGAGAAGGTTGAGGGAGGAGAAGAAGATGAGGCTAGAACTTGAGACGGAGGTCCAAGAGCTCAGAATGGGACTCACAAATATGAGCCTTTCAAAGTCCATCATTGTGCCTCAGGATACTGTGCAGGTGCCTGAGAGCACTGAAACCGCACTGGAGCAACTACAGCAGCTGTTTAAGAATGCGGCAATCAAAGATATGAAGCTGATTCAGGAGCTAAGAGGGGAAAACCAAGCCCTCATGAAAGAGCTGGAGAAGCTTAAGGTCCGTCATAAGAGGACCTTAAGAAAGGTCTTCTACCAACACCTAGACTTAACCATGCTGAATAAGGCTTTGGAGGAAAAGGTGGACAAATTTAAGCTCCAAATGTGTGAGCTCGATATAAAAGCCGCCCCACAGTCCCACATGACAAGAAACTGTGGAGGCATCACAAACGCAGATGCTTCAGAGGACGTCCAGCTGCAGACACAAAGTCCCGAAAACCAAGAGGCGCAAGAGACACTTCAGGGGGGCCCAAAACCACCACAAGTGTCCATCCAAGAGCCTTTGACGGAGGCAGACGCGCCGACACTTAAGGTTGAAAATCCTGAAGCCGATAAATCAAAAATGGAAGCCCTGAAAACCCAAACGCAAAAGGCCTGTAAAGAACCACTAGATAATAGAGTTGAAGACGCAGAAAAAACAGTACAAGTGGAAGAAAAGACACCACAATGTCCTCTTAAACCAACACCAAAAGCCCCTAAGGAAACACAAGGTTCTTTAAAGGAAGACGCCGAAATGCAAGACGCCGATACGTCACCAGTGGAGGACCAGCAAGCACCAGAGGTCGACAATCCGCCTAAAGAGCACAACACACCCGCAGAACAGGCCCTAAAGCCTACTCGGGGCTCCCAAGATTCACTGAAAATGGCCCTAACCCTAACCCTAACCCCTGACCCCCTAACCCTCCACAGGAAACCACAAGGAGAGGCAACACAGGAGGTCAGAGAAGCGCAAGAAAAGCCTTCTCTTTGGAGGCGTTTCAAGAAGGCTATCACGCCTAGAAACCGCCGCAAATATAAGCAGCAGGCGTAGGAATACACAGAAACAGCCTTATAACAACCACAGGCTGTCCATATCAGTCCACAGGGCAGCACACAGCTTCAGTATCTAGTCCTCACATACAGAAGCAAACTGGTTTCTGTCCCTGCGTTCCAAATCACATACTTTTTCTTTTTACTACACTACATACTTAAGTACAGAAGAGTTTTAGGGTTACAGAAGAGAAAAAAAAATCCTTATCTGATTTGTTTTTTCATTATGTCGAAAAATGTCAAGAATAAAGAGGAATACTTCAAAATGCAATTGGAGTTAGTGGGGCATTTATGTATTATCAGCATACTACAATTGACGTGCATGAATTGGGACATCCTAAATCTTTTTTCTGGCATACTAAATAGTAGGGAGGTATGGGTATTGGAACTCAGGGTCAGTCTCAGGACTTTGCATTTTCCACCGTGTCTGCGTGGGTTTACTCCGGGTGCTCCGGTTTCCTCCCACAACAAAAACTCAAAAAAGAAAACAACGATTGGACTTGATTTAAAAAGTGAAACTTCAATAAAATTGAATTAAAAACACTATATATTTCTTCTCAATACTTTTATTTCTGTAAGGCTTAAGAAGAGTTTTCTTTATACGTTTGTTAATTGTGTTTTAGTGTGATATCATAAAACCTCCTTACAAATAAAGTAGCTGCGAGGAACAGTCAAATTTTTCCACTGATGATCAAATCAGGGGCCACCTTCCACAGGTTGTGTCTGTGTGTGTGTGTGTGTGTGTGTGTGTGTGTGTGTGTGTGTGTGTGTGTGTGTGTGTGTGCGTGTTCGTGGCAGGTTGTTTGTGTGTATGTATTTTTACAGCGCTTTGCAAGGAGTGTGTGTGTGTGTGTGTGTGTGTGTGTGTGTGTGTGTGTGTGTGTGTGTGTGTGTGTGTGTGTGTGTGTGTGTGTGTGTGTGTGTGTGTGTGTGTGTGTGTGTGTGTGTGTGTGTGTGTGTGTGTGTGTGTGTGTGTGTGTGTGTGTGCGTGTGTCAGTCCCTCTCAGCTGTAGAAATATGATGAGTCACAAAGGTTGCACACTGACAGTTCAAAGCTCTTTCTCTCTCTCTACGTCCTTGATGATATTTTCTGTTCGCTTTCGTCAGAGAATCACAGCATGATGCTTTCACTAAATTTCCGATTGATGCAACAGGCTCTGGGTTGGAGTTCTTATGAAGTGTTATATTTAGGTTTAGATGAACAAAGAACTTCACCTACGTCACAAACAAACAATTGCTTTGAAAAGATTTTAATCATTTTGTTTTTTTTACCATTGACTTTCCAATATACACATGGTGAAACACAACATATGTAGTCTCAATGACAAAAAAAACTCTTGCCAAAAGAAATCTTGTGATAGTCAACTTACTGCACAGTCAATTGTACAACAGGGGCTAAAACAGCTCACTTATCTCACTCGGTTTCCCTGCAACATAAATCCACTCATCTTACAAACCAGCTAAAGGCTCTAAAACAATGGTGAAAAATGAAATTGATTAAAATAGACTCTATAATGAAACCAGACAGACATCAGTCCTGATTTTACTAACAAGTATCTCACATCTGTTCTTGGACTAAACCATTGAATGGAGGGTTAAGATTTCAGCTGTGCTTTAAATGGGTAACGGATTCTAAAGTTACGGCTGGAGACATGTGCACACGTTTTAAACTTAGCATTGAAACTTAACTTAACCATTGCTGCAGCATAATGCATTGTTCCACTGTTGATCCACATGCTTGTTATGTTCCAAACAACCTGTGATTCACCAATAATTTGACAAATGAATGGCCGAGATGAAAGCAATATATTTATCATGTAAATGCTAATTTAAGAAACAAGCATTCTCTGCTTTTCTCTTGTTTTATATTATTGTAAATCAAAAAATATTTGGGTTTTGAACATACAGCTCTGGAAGAAATTAAGAGACCGCTCCAAATGTTCAGTGTCTCTTGTTTTACTCTTTAGAGGCATAAGTTTGAGTAGAATGGACATTTTTGTTTTATAATATAAACTACTGACAACATTTCTACCAAATTCACAATAAAACATTTTGCGATTAAGATCAGTTTCAATAAGTAATGTAGAGATAAAGATTGAAGAAAAATCCAGACTGGTCTCTTAATTTTTTCTGGGGCTGTACATTTTCGCACAGACTAAATTTCTGCCTGTCTGTGTCTGTCTGTCTGCCTGTCTGTGTCTGTCTGTCTGTCTGTCTGTCTGTCTCCTCCAGCTCTGTTCCGGGAGTTTGGCGGCGCGCGTTGCGTTCACAACATCGTGAAGTACCGTCAGTGTCGTGAACACGCCCTGCTCATCATCCAGCAGCTGGTGCTGTCGCCCAGCGGGGACGACGACATGGGGACGCTGCTCGGGCTCATGCACTCTGCGCCCTCCAGCGAACTGCAGCTCAAAACTGATATACTGAGGGTAAGGGGATAATACACACACACACACACACACACACACACATGCGCTCAAAACTGATATACTGAGGGTAACTACAACACACAACCACACACACGCACACACTGAGGGTAAGGAGGACAATACACACACATGACGCACTCACTCACTCACTCACTCACTCACTCACTCACTCACTCACTCACTCACTCACTCACTCACTCACTCACTCACTCACTCACTCACTCACTCACTCACTCACTCACTCACTCACTCACTCACTCACTCACTCACTCACTCACTCACTCACTCACAGGTAGCAGACCGTGAGGAGATATTCACTGATTTTGACAAAAGTGATTTTAACAACAAAGTTCTTCAGAATCGCTGCACCTTTTAATTTTTGTCTTCGAGACATACATCTTTGATTTTTTGAGAATTTGTCAACTCAAAATGATAAACTCTGGTGTATTTAAGAGAACTTCAAAAAGACGATGATTAGCATTAACAAAACCTTCAGTTTCACTCGCTACATTAAGGCAAGGAAAGCCTGTAATACCAAAAACAAAATCAATATGCATTTGAAGCCCTGCCTACAGTAATTGCTTCAAACCGGGGCCACTAAGTCTAAGGTGCACATAAAGGCATATATATATATACACACACACACACACACACACACACACACACACACACACACACACACACACACACACACACACACACACACACACACACACACACACACACGAAAGGATGGCGGTCTCATTTTCTGAGTCATAATTGCATTTTCCAATTCCACTTGCTTCAGACAAAGTAAATCTCACGCCAGCGAAAGGCTTTGGCTGGATTAACCCGCCGCCATTTTCATCCCATTTTCACTCATCAAGGGATTTCAATTATCACCCGCTAGGAAAACTGCAAAGAATTACCACATAAATCCAGCTTGAGTAAAAATAAATAAAATTTTTTTACTTTAAATTGATAGATACATACAAATATTAATCTCAATATTAAACTGATTAGGCGTGGGAAAGGGCAAATTGAACCGTATAATCTCTCAGGAGGCCACAGTCAAAAACTCTGGTATGTTGCTACTAATCTTCAAGGCTGGTAGAGTTAACACACAAACCTAAGTATTACTAGCACATGTTGTAGCTGATACACTGAGGGTTACTACAACACGCACACACGCACGCACGCACACACACACGCACACACACACCCGCACACACACACACACACACACACACACACACACACACACACACACACACACACACACACACACACACACACACACACACACACTGACTGCTGGTAATTTCCCATAGTGGCGAACAGGAAGAGGAAGTCTTTAACATCCTGTGATTGGTTTAAAAAAAATAAAATAAAAATGTGATGATTCTGCAAGTATTCTATTGCGGCAGGAAACAGCTGGGTCACCCCGGGCAACATATAACAGTTTTAACTTCTCTTTTAGTCCGTCTTCCTCCAATGAGATGCGTCATTATGTCTGGGACTATCACAGTGACTTTGCTATTTTCATTTTGGGTTAAATGACCATGATTCCAATAGTAATTCTGGGCAAAATGGATGAAAATTAACTATCAGGCTCTATGGGTATAGGTTTATGTGATGATAATATATATTTAATGATGATGTTTTATGGGAAATTGGTCAAGTGTCTTGAGCATGGGAGTTAATTTTTGAGCTTAGAAATAGTACTCTTAAACAAATTATATTGAGATTAGCTTCACTAGCTTTTTAGACCTCAAACTCAAAATGTATTTTGTCTTAATTGATGGAAGTGTCTTGTTCGAGGCTATTCCACTAGATTAAATACCTTGCTTAACCACTTCCAAAATTACCCACAGTGATCCATACACCCAAACATATTAAAGGAAAGCTACCACAGTATAAAGGAGAAGGCAAATAATTCACTGAAACTTTTATTGATCTCATGGTTTATATCGTCAAATCATGCGACACTATTTTATGGATTAGTATTTTTTTCTTTCTGTTAGTTCTGTTGACAGTTCGTAGGATATTTTGTTTGGAACTCAAAAGACATTTTTTGAAACACGCCCATAATTCCATACAACCACATTTTTATAGTGTTGTCGTTTAGGGTTTCGACCAGAGAATTTCTTGCATGGTTGGAATTTCATCTTAGCAATATTTCATCAGATAATTAATTAGCAGAGAACAACAAAAACAAAGGAAGGGCATGAACATTTCACAGTGAGATTTAGTGAAATAATAAAATGTGATGAATCAAGTGTGTCATAAAAACACTGTCAGGTGCAGTATGTACTTAAAGCTGTACTTATATTTCTAATCATAGTTATTTTAATAATGAACAGTATATACATAACAAATGATGCAATCTTAGTGTTATGGGGCGGGTGCTATACTGATATTCTTCAACTGTTCCTATGTTGTTGTGTTCTTCTTTAATAAGGTACTGATAGTGTTATCTGGTTCATCAGGCAGCATATATACATGTTCCCAAATAATACAACATACAGTATAATTTAATTTTGTCCCGTCCTTCCAACATGTATAATATAAAATAAACTCAATTGTTGACAGGAATTCCCTCTGAAGGCATCATTAAAATTGCTGGGAACTTCCAAGTTGAGCCCTGTTTTCCTTCCCCGTGCGCCTACACCCACGTCACCTGCCTCAGTCAAAAGCTTTCCCATCCCAGACACATCCTCCGCTTTTTCGCTTGCTAATTAAAAAACTTTGCCTGTCACAGCCATTTCTAAGCTCCCGGGCTGTTTTTCTAGGTCCCCAAACTCATATCTAGGCTACAGTTTGATGTAACAGTCTAGGCTACATCATGCAAATGCAAACCATAACACTCGGAGAAATGTAGCGGGGGAAAAAAAAAATATCAGTCATTGCAGTGCGACAGAGTAAAACCCAGAGGGGCTCATAAATATGTCTCGCTACAACATAAGAAGTGAGTTGATGAATACAGATATGACTGAATGAGCTGCAAAAAAACTCAATGGGAGAATAATTGAGCAAAGAAAAATGGAAAAAATAAGTAAGTGAAATAAAGAGTGTGTTAAAAATATGCAGAGAAAGTGAAACAGAAGGCTGTAAGACATATATTTTAATGGTCTGACAAATTATGCAACAACTGATGTACCTGGGGGGGAATCAATGTACAAAAACATTCAAATACTGTTACTTTAAGGGGTAGTACTTCAACCATAAGGAACCGGCGTTCTATCATAAAAAAATCGCTATTATAATATAATGAATTAGGTTTTTCTTTCCTCAGTCTTTCCTCAGTCTTCCCTTATGTTAATCATAACCCTACATCTTACCGTGTGAGATGTCCCACATGCTAAAATGTACTGCGAGACAGTGAGACCATAAAACACTATTTCTGCCTTTTCTCAGGCTAGGATGAAGCGATTTCTAAAATCTTTGCACATTTGTAACTGCAGATATCTTACTGGATTTTAATTATTCTCCTCTTTCTTTCTTCAGGCTCTGTTGGCGGTGTTGCGCGAGAGCCACCGGACGCGCACGGTGTTCCGTAAGGTCGGCGGCTTCGTCTACATCACGTCTCTGCTGGTAGCGATGGAGCGCTCGCTGTGTCAGCCACCGCGTCACGGCTGGGACCGCGTCAACCAGAACCAGGTGTTTGAGCTGCTGCACACCGTCTTCTGCACGCTCACCGCCGCCATGCGCTACGAGCCCGCCAACTCACACTTCTTCCGCACCGAGATCCAGTACGAGAAGCTGGCCGACGCCGTGAGGTAGGAGCTTGATTGCTTTCACACAGAGATAGACACACAGGCCTACTTAAGTTTTTTTTTAATGCATGGGTGATCATTCAAGCATTCCTACATACCGAGGATCTTTAGCACTTGTCTCAAACATATTAAACCATACAATTAAATGATTAAGTTTGGAAAAAGTTATCATTAACAATTGATAAATGGACAACATTTCTTTTTTAGCTATTTGTATCATTTTTACATTTATTTAAAGAGAAAGAAGAAAAGATTTTTTTCCAAAATTCAGTTGTTAAATTTCACCGGAATGAAAGCCCAAAATGTCCAAAGTTCAAAGAAATAAAGACAATTCACTTTCTTGCTTTTAATGGTGTGTGTCGATAGTGATATGTGGTGTAAACCAATCCTTAGCTCTTGTTAAACCACCTCCTTGTCTACCTTCCACCACCAGGCTGCTGGGCTGTTTCTCAGACACTAAGAAGCTGGGAGCCACCAGCGTGTTCCCCTCTAATGCTCAGCCCTTCCAGAGACTGCTGGAGGACGAGGCTGCCCCCGGAGGCTGCGCCGGGGATAGCGTCTGTCCCACGCTCAAACACTGCAGCAAGCTCTTCATTTACCTCTACAAGATGGCCACAGACTCCTTCGACAGGTCAGTGGACTACACACACACACACACACACACACACACACACACACACACACACACACACACACACACACACACACACACACACACACACACACACACACACACACACACACACACACACACACACACACACACACACACACAAGACACACTTTCCAGATCACATACTCTTTCTTTTTTTCTACTCTACATACTACAGCTGAGCGTAAGAAGTAGATGGTTAGCATGCAGTATGCTACAATTGGGAAATACTTTTACTTATATTCATCATAACATCGCACCTTGAACTTGCCTCTTGTTTATATATCCGTCGCATTGCTAGTAGGTTTTGCTCCGAGCCTCCCTCGATGTGACGTCACGTCCGCTGCGCAGTGGATTGTGGGTCAGAATAACCCCAAAAAAGCTGCGGTTGGCTGCTGGGATGCGTTATGTTGTGTTGTGTGTGTGTGTTTTGAATTCAATTGTTGACCTTTGCAGTTTAAGAAACAAACTGCTGAATCATGGAATATACACTTCTTTGTTCCCCTTTTTTTTTCTTGTGTGCATGTGTGCACCATCTGGAGGTCACGATCAAAAGAATATTTTTATTGTAAAACGATGAAACGCATATGGGGCTTTAACCCAGTCCACTTGTGTATAAAACTGAAGTCTCTGGTGACCTTGACACCACTACAGTGCTGCTTGAAAGTATGTGAACCCCTTGAGCATTTTGGAATTTTATTCAGTTTAACCCTTAATCATACATTTTTATGAATACCAATTTCTTCCCTTAAGATCTACCATTACATTGGTCCATTTCATCACTCAATTTGGCCCACCTGATTGTGTTTACCTGCTCGATTTTAGCAATGCAGCTCAGAGTTCACAAACTTCTGCACATACAATAGTTGGCAAATGATTTGTTTGATCTGTTTTAACAATTGATTTCCGGAAAAGAAGAATGTTGAATTGATAAACAAACATCTGTTATTTCATATGAAAAAATACTGGTATTGATAAAAAAATAATTAATAATGGTTAAAATAAATAAAATTCCAAAATGCTCAAGGGGTTCACATACTTTCAAGCAGCACCGTATATGTCTGTGTGTCTAGTGTGTGTAGTTTGTAGCTGGCGTCTTGCATGTGATCCAGCTGTAGCTCTCTGAACCTGTTTCTCCTTTCAGCTTTTCCACTAACCGCTTCTTTCCCTCTTTTTGTCTCTTTGTCTTTTTTCTCTTCCTCTAACCTCTGGTGCTGTCTGCCTGTTCATCTTCCTCGGCCTGGCCCATCTGCGCGGCTGTGTGTGTGTGTGTGTGTGTGTAAATGTGTGTGTGTGTGTGTGTGTGTGTGTGTGTGTAAATGGGTGTGTGTGGGTGTGTTTCTGTGTGTGTGCAAATGGGCGTGTATGTATACCTGTGCAATACTGTGTGTGTTTGTTTTGTTGTGGATATGGGTGTGTTCATAAATGTCTGCACGTGGGTCTATGTTTTTTCCCTCTGTGTGTGTGTGTGTGTATGTGACTTTGTGTGTGTGTATGGGCGTGTGTGTTAATGTGTGTTTGTGTGTGTGTTATCCTCTGTGTGTGACTGTGTGTGTGTGTGTATGTGCGTATGTATGCCCATGTGTGTTTTTGTTTATGTGTGTGTGTGTGTGTGTGTGTGTGTGTGTGTGTGTGACTGTGTGTGTGTATGGGTGTGTTCGTTAATGTGTGTTTGCCCATGTGTGTTTGTGTTTATTTGTGTGTGTGTGTGTGTGTGTGTGTGTGTGTGTGTGTGTTGCCATGCAGTCGTGCGGAGCAGGTGCCTCCCTGCCTGACTCACGAGACCTCTCTGCCCTCGCCGTGGGGCACGCCGGCCCTCGCCAGGAAGAGGTAGCTACTGCGCTCTGCCACTGTCCCTCTCACCTTCCAGCCTTTCTCTGGTTCTTCACACACCTTCACTGAGAGCGCCCACTAGTGGCACAATGATCACACACTCATCTAACTTTTCACGTCAACATTGTAAAGGTGAAGTCAGCAATTCTGGAGATCGCTGGTTTCAAAATCACTCTTTGTCAAAATCAGTGAATATCTCCTCACGATCCGCTACCTGTGTTCTGTGTGCGCGCTGAAATATGGCGTTAATACACAGCCTAGGCTCTGTAAACTAATTTATAAACAAAGAGGGCCATCGTAGCTATCAACATGTCTGCTTACAAAATCTAGGCTGTGTATTGACGACAGATTTTTTTTTTCAGCACAAACACAGTACGGATAGGTAAAAGATTGTGAGGAGATATTCACTGATTTTGACGAAATGTAGTTTGACAACAAGCGTTCTCCAGAATCACTGACTGCACCATTAAGCAAATCATGAAAGCCAGACTCCGCTGCCCTTTGAATTTCATTTACGAAAAAGGAAAAACAGTTTGAACATTTAGAATTTATTGAGCTGTAATAAGGGTCAAGGTTATGTGGAGTCTCCTCTCTGTAGTCTCTCCGTCTGTCTGCCTGGACCAGCTCCAAGCGATGCATATTCATGAGGTGGAACTCATTTAACAATTAAAGATGATAAAGGCTCTCGTCCTTGTGTGTGTGTGTACTTCACTAAAAACTGTAGTATGGAGTGTGTGTGTACATTGGAACAGGGCCTAAATAGTGTACTCAAAACATCTGATATTCTGACTTTAATTAAGTGGGCATAAAACCATGGTTACAAAGAGGTTTGTTGGTTAACTAGCTTTGTGAGCACACCACGAAACAGGAAATACATATCAAATTCTTGGAAAAAATATTTGGATGTCTAGTCTTATTGTGAATTTCACTCCTCAATGAAAGTAAGTATGTAGGATGTTTTCATACGCTTTACTAAGACAAACAGTATAAAGTATATACTATGTTTACATTTAGTATGCTGTAGGGAATTTTGACCCACCAATGCTTGTCTCTCAGTCACTTGCTTATACAAACTCCTCCTACTGCTTTGTTGATTCACTGTTTGAGCTCCTTATGTAGCCACACATCAGCCAACTCACTCCTCTCTCTCTCGTCTTGAAATTCAGCAGAATAATAATTTAGAAGTTAGTCAAGTTACAGTGAAAGTGGCAGGCTGCCATTGTGAACATGAGCAGCCCACTTTAGTCTCCTGCCCTACGTCAGACCCCTCCGGCACTAAATGCTGACTCCAGTGTTTCCACCTCGGCTCCTCTCCTGAGGGGAGATTTGCAGCTTTGTAATTAGCATCGTAGCAGCAGCAGCAGTAAGCGCCTGTGTTGTCTAAAAAGCCCCAAAGATCTCCTGCTCTCTGCTGTTTGCACATGTATTCGACTGACACCTTAAGACGGCTAAGAAGTGTTAAAACAAGGATTACATCGATTTTATGATGTCATTATTTCCTTCCTTATGATAAGAATGTTTCCACTGACCTATGCAATTTAAGAAGTCTTCTGGAATCCAACTATTTAGGCACTTTTCTTTTAATTGAATTTTTTAATTTAATTAAATTTTTTACTATACTTCATACTGAAGCTACCTTCAGTGGCGCTAAAACGGCTTAGTGTTAATACAAGGATCACATTGATTTTATGATGTCATTATTTCCATCCTTGCTATAGTATAAGAATGTGAGCTATGATGATAGGTCTTCTTCTTGAATCTTTATTAAACCACTTTCCTTATTTGTGTGGGTCCTGTAGCAGCCAATCATGTAAAAACCATAATGTTATACATTATTGGCAAAAAGTTATTATTGGTTCAGAAATGTTATAAGGTTATTGCCTTTACAACATATACAATTTTAGGTGATATCACCCACCAAACATTTGTCAATATCTTTCCCTTCCCTCAACAGTTTTAGCGAAAGTTATATTTAAGTTATAGTTAAGTTATGGCTAATTTACCTTTCTAATTTACATGTGCAATAGTTAATGAGTGCTATATATAAAAATAAGATTCTTCTTTCTGCCCCCAGACATGTTTATTTTTTTCCAACAATATGTTTATTGTCATTTTTATTTTTTATTTATTTTTTCCCCAGACATGGTTACTACGGTACCTCCGGCCCCCCCGCCCCAGTCAAAGCAGTGACAGACCTGAAGCTGCACCTGGCTAACTCCTCCCACCCGGCCCCCTCCTCTTCCTCCTCCGACATGGTGGTCATTCACCCCGGGGCCGTGCTCGCCATGCTGGACCTGCTGCCCTCCGTCTGCTCCGACAGCCAGCCAGAGGTGAGGGGAGAGGCACCTACACGCGAACACATGCACACACACTCAGACAGACACACACACACACACACAGCTGCAAGCACGCACGCACCTACGCACCCACACACAGCCGCAAGCACACACCTATAAACGCTCAAACACATACGGACAGACGGACGGACACACACACACAAACATACTTGGACGGACAGACACACACACACACACACAGACACACGCTCACACCTACACACGCACACACTGCCACATACACACACACACACAAGCCTACGCACACATGGGGGCGCCTTTAGCTCAGTTGGTAAGGCGTCCCCCTCCCGGGCCGGGCCCAGCAGCAGACCCGGGTTCGATTCCCACCCGCGGTCGTTCTCTGCATGTCACTCCCCTCTCTGCCCCATTTCACCTCTGTTTCTCTGCACTATCAAATAAAGCATAAAAATGCCCAAAAAATATCTTAAAAAAAAAAAAAAAAAAAAAAAACCTACGCACACATACACACACAGCTGCAAGCATACACTTACACACTCACGCGCACACACACACACACACACACACACGGATGTACACACAGACAGAAAGACACACACATGGACGGACAGACACACACACACACACACACACACACACTCTCACACACACACACACTCACATGTGGGAGTTTCTCAGTGAATCTCAGTCAGTGCTCTATGCAGGGAAGGGAAATGGGCCAACATGCATTTCCTTTTACATTGGGTTTAAGGGGTCATGTGCAGGGCAGGAAGGAGAGTGCAGTGTTTAGAATGTATTCATCATCTACATAGGAGTGGGGCACGCTGCCATGTTGCACCGCCATGTTTTTACAGTAGCACAGAACAGACAAACTTAAAATACTTTCGTGTTTTATAATAATATGATAAATTGATAAAATGCATTAAAAGACTCAAGGTAATTCCTTAAATCAAAATATAAATACTAACCCCCCCCCCCTCCATCCCCTCCTCCCTCCCTAGCATGCCCTGGACCTGCAGCTGGCGGTGGCTAACATCCTGCAGCTGCTGGTGAACAGTGAGAGGAACCAGCAGGTCCTGTGTGAGGCCAGTCTGCACCAGAGGCTCCTGCAGCGCTGCAGCCAGGCGCTGGGCGACGAGGACCATCCACTGCACCCGCCACTGCAGAGGATGTTTGAGAGGTTGGCATCACAGGCTCTGCAGCCCATGGCACTCAGGTATGGGATAGGCTCATATATATTTTTGTAAAGATACTTTTTTTTGGCATTTTTTAAGCTTTATTTGATAGTACAGAGTTCAAATGGGGAGACAGAGAGAGGGGGGGGGGGTGATATGCAGTAAAGGTCGACAGGTGAGATTCAAACCCGCGACCACTGCAATGATGGCCGGAGCAAATATGCAGCCCATGGCACTCAGGTATGCGATAGGCTCATATTCTAACATGTTTTAAGTCGGCTACTGATTAATTCAATTTTAAAAGTACTACTATCCCAGGCCCTGCAGCCCATGACACTCACACTGGTACTGGATTACCTAATATTAAATGATGTCAGCTAATGATTTACTAAATTCAAAAATTAGCATAAAAGTACGATAACAACAACTCCAGTGTGACTGACTAGTACAGAATATTTAGCATTTTAGTTTTTGTAACATGCTAACTTTTTAATGCTACTTGTCGAGCTAATCATAGGGGTTAGTAAAGGTTCGTCTTTCACAGTGACTTTAACTTAATCTGCTGTGACGGGTTCCGGTGTGTGATGGAAGGATGTGAGTGTAGAAATGAGCGACTCTCATTTCTCGCTTGGCTGGTTCAGTGAGCGGGAAGGTTGGAGTTGAGGAATTGGACACACACACACACACACACACACACACACACACACACACACACTCACACACTCACACACACACACACACACACACACACACACACACACACACACACACACTCACACACACACACACACACACACACACACACACACACACACACACACACACACACAGATCTTTTAATATGTAAATTGTGCCTCTTGCTTGATTGATATTCTCTCCCCTTTGTAATTGCGCTAGCGGTAAACATATCTGTAGCCGTCAATCTGCTTCCCAGCCTCCTCTGTGTGTGTGTGTGTGTGTGTGTGTGTGTGTGTGTGTGTGTCTGTGTCTGTGTCTGTGTCTGTGTCTGTGTGTGTCTGTGTGACTCACCCTTGTCTTGTGTTGTCAGTCTCTCTTCTTCTGTTATTTTACCTTCATAAAATTCTTCTTCTTTGGTGTTTTTCTGAAGCTGTCTGGTTCCAAAAGCTGGTCTCGCTATGACAACTGACACCAACCATCAAGGGGCCTCTTTGCATTCAAGTCACTCAGACACACCACCAGTCAACCTTGTCATTGACTTTTTGAAACAGACAATAACATGTCGCTAACCACAGCTGTTGTTGAGTTGTGGTGGATAGTAAAGTAGCAATGTTACTGCTGACTTAACATACGGCACACATTTAGATGGTTAGCTTTTATCCAGAGAGCATTATAGTTTCATAAGAACATATAGGATGTCTTTTTGAGTGACAGGTCTGGGAATAGAACAGCTATAACTGACAGTGTTGGCGCCTTATAATATAAATTGTAAAATGTTAGGTAGGGAAATAAGCTCTTTTAAATATGTTTTTTTAATGTAGTTTTTGATATCCTCTTTGAAGTCACTAAGGGGGTTTGAAGTCAAGGTCAAGGTCACTTTTATTTATATAGCACCTTATAAGAACCTAAATTCACCAAAGTGCTTTACATAAAATACATAAATTAAAATACAACAGCACACATTAAAAAACACTTACAGCAATGACACAAAACAATTCATTAAAACGTAAAGGCCGGTGAAAAAAGGTGAGTTTTAAGAGTGGACTTGAAGGATGCTGTGTTGCCGATTTGAAAACACCAAACAGTTCCAAACTAATTAATACAGCTGATGCACTGCACATTTTTAAAAACTTTTTATGCCATTCAAAGTTTTTTTTTGATTCGTCATATTTTTTTTCTGCATTTCTTTTATTTTTTTTAAATTCTTGACATGTTGTGTATTCTTCTCCTCCTGCAGGGAGTTCCTGCGTCTGGGAAACCCTCTGAACTGCGGCGCCTGGGACAAGAAGCTCCTGAAGCAGTACCGCGTTCACAAGCCCAGCTCGCTCAGCTACGACGCAGAGATGAGAAGTAAGACAACTAAACAGGACAGACAGACAGACAGACAGACAGACAGACAGACAGACAGACACAGTGTGCACAAGCTCAGCTCCCTCAGCTACGACACAGAGATGAGAAGTAAGACAGTAACCACTCTCAAACTGGTGTTTATCACATGATAGACACTGCTGCTGGTCGGGGTCTGGGGGGAAAGGCTGTTTTTTTTTCACAATATCTTTATTGTCGTTTTATTTATTTATTTAGTTAGTTAGTTAGTTAGTTAGTTAGTTAGTTAGTTAGTTAGTTAGTTAGTTAGTTAGTTTTATCAACAACATACACAAACAAACATTTGCACCATCGTTTTTTTTAAGTCAATCTTTCCAGTCCAATACAGCTTGACAGCTCCTTAATCCACATGGCCAGTGTTGTAGCGTCCACATTTTAGGCTGTTGTTGTTAAAGGCTGATGATGATAACGCTTGTGTTTATTATTTATCAGTTCGGTTTTAAAGTCCTCCTGGCTGTACTGTACAGTTTGTCTGAAGCACTGAGGGGCCTACAGTGTCTTCTGCCATAAAAGAAGCGGCCACTTAACAGAACATGTCAATTTAAATTGTTTTGTTTGGTAAAGATTGTCATACACAAATATTCTGCACTGTATCCCTTAAAAAAAACAATTGTCAAATTGCTGACTAAAATGTACCTTTCTTATTGGAAGACATAAAACAATCGTTATTTCTTAGGCCTAGTGAATACACAATCTGTTTACACACATCCCATTTAAAAAAAAATTATAAATTCTAAAAAAGATTATGAAAAAATCCATATTATAAAATAGATGAGGGACACACCTCTAGTGAAAGATATGCAGTTGGCCCATTACAAGGGAACCTATCAGATTTTAATATGTGAGACTTCAAGTAAGGTGTCATCTGGGAGCCATCTCTATCTCTTACATTGATAGCAGTTTCCTATTGGGACAAAGTTTAATTTCTGTACTAACAGCTTGAAGAAGAAAAAAATAAATAATGAAAAAAAGTCCATAAATCTCCCAGTAATTCTGCTCCTTTTTCTTCCCCTGATGAATCCTCTGCTGAATAGACTGTGATTGCAGGGGACGAGATCTCCACCGACGGTTAATTGCGGTTGGAAATGACTTGTGATGGAACGGGGGTCGATTCTATAGGTTTTTTTAGAACGGTTTGGGATAATTCCAAAGTCTGCGGAACAGCCGTTTCTTTTAGTAGCTAGAAACCCATTCGTTTTAGCCAGTGCAATTTACTTTTCAGTTAGATTCAAATTGGCAGTTGGATTCAGGGGCCAATTAGAGCAGACTGGGCTTTTTTAAGAAGGCAGGGCTTAAAGAGTAAAGGTTCTACAACAGAGCGTTTCAGGCAGAGGCTGAAAAGAGGAGAATCAGCGATGGCACTTTGAGAAATACAAAGGGTCTTTTGGACAATACACCATTAGAAGTGTTTCTTAGTAGAAACCTTAATTACAATATTGAACCTATAAAATGTTACCTTTTATTTTTTTTGATTAATTAATTGCATTTTTTGAATTATTATTTTTTTCAACACACACAAACATACAAACACCTGCACATTATGTAACATTTAAACAAGACAGCCAGTCATCAACTCCATTGCCTGATTAATACCCAGTTAATGTATAAAACTCCCTGTTTAAATATAGGCCGACTGCATCGCTGTGAATGGATGCTTTGTTTTCTAATAACAGCAGTTAATGTTTGTAATTGCGTGCGCTTCTCGGCGAGTCCTAATGACTTATTGTGTCTCCTCCCCGGCTGAGAATGGATATTAAGTCTCGACTAATTACTGTTGCTTCTTACAAGCAGCCACACGGTGCTATCTCTCTCTCTCTGTCTGTGAGGAGATAATGTCGCTAGTTTATAGCCATTGCTGGATGTTGTATTGCCTGTTTGTTTGTTTTTTGCAGTGGAGGAGCTCAAACGGTTTAAGCCGTGTGAAAAATGCAGAGAAACAACCTCATTAATTAATTTATCGGAAAATCTACATTATTCTTAATAAGGCAGGCGGTGGTTAGGAAAATGGATGACACGTGAGGGAAGTTAATGGTGTTGTTTTGTTCCATTCAAAGAGCACAAGAGAATCTATGCACTGGAGTCTGCTTTTGGAGCTCACAATATAAATTCAATGTGAAATTACTTAAAGTTGAACCAACGCTCTTATTTTGTCACTGCATATTTTCTAGTTGAACCAACACACTTATGTTTTTGGTTTTCCAATTAATACTTAGTAACAGGAGAAAACAAGTTCACTCACTCACAGACAAACTCACCAGATTAAAGCCATTGGATTTTATACTTTATACTTGACTTTTTACAAGATTATGGATTAAAATAAAATACAATAAAAGTTTTAGTTGAAGTTATAGTTTATTTATGGTTAAGTTATGGCTAATTTACATGTGCAACAGCTTAGTTAGTAAGTGCCATCTGTATATAAAAATGTACTTAACCTACTGACTTCCTTCCTTGCTTCACAGACAGTATGACGATGTCTATGGAGGGATTCGGGCCTGACAGTGTGTTTGCGACGCCTGCGGAGGACAACGGTCAGTATCGTATCAGTCGCAGTCTGGTGCGTTCTGCTGAGGGCAGCACGGTACCGCTGACCCGGGTCAAGTGTCTGGTCTCCATGACTACGCCACACGACATACGCCTGCACGGGTCGGCCGTCACACCCGCCTTCGTGGAGTTTGACACGTCGCTGGAGGGATTCGGGTGAGTCAGCACGGACAATAAATAGAGTGTTTATCTATCTGAACTTTCACTATTATGCAGGATTTTTTTGTCTTGATTTTTCCCTTTTTTTACGATTTTTTTATTTTTTGGGGAAACTTCAAGCTTTATTAGATAGTACAGTTTTAAAATAAGGGGAGAGAGAGAGAGAGGGGATGACCTGCAGTAAGTTTGACACCTCGCTCGAGGGCTTCGGGTAAGTCAGCATTGGACATTGCAGTCAAGACATTGGAAACTGACTGTTTACATATGCAGGAACAATTATCATTATTGACGGTTTTTTGCACTATTTATTTAGCCCTTTTTTAATCTCTCTTTAATACTCATGAAATGCACTAAACATACATGATATGTGTACTGGGTTTTTCCTGCATAGAGACATTTTTGGCGCCCCCCAAAGTGGTTCTATGCCTCCCCCAAAGGAAAATCACCAGCGTCAAAATCATATATCAAATGTGTTTCTAGTTCAGCCCAATACATGCCATCCTTCCTGTAGTGCTTGGCGATTCATTGCATTTCAATTTATATTACTGCTTCCCTCCATCATGAACACAAAATAATCGTAATGAAACTATCATTGAAACTCCCCCTTCTCAACCCCATACTGCTCTTAAAATTCACAAACTTTTCGCCTTTACTGTTGCAGTCGTGACCCCAAAAAAGTTGTTCCCTGTTGTCACCCCCCAAAGGCCCATTCTGAGCCAGGAAAAACCCTGTGTGTATAGTCATAATGTAAAGAGTTATCATTCCCTGAATAAAATAAACGTAGTTCCCGGGGCACTAGAGGGCTTCGGGTGAGTCAGTCACCTTTTATTGTATCCCCCCTGGATAAAATTCCGATAACAGAATTTCACCCACATCGTGGCATATTCCAATGCACTCCAGGGTTGACAGTAGATTCCGTTTGTTTTTGCCCCTATCCTGGGATTCAATCCTCTGTGCTAAAAGGATTAAGTATGGACATTAAGAGCATTAAACAGCCCCTTCTTGAGATAGTTTTTTCTTCACCGAATCCTTCTAAACTCCGGGGATCCACCACTCTTCATCACATGCTTTTAAAATTGCTTTTCCAGCAGTCCAACAGTCTTCTGTTAATAAAAAAAAGCACTTTCCTTTAAATGTTTCTTCTCTGTGGATCAATTTTCTCCACCGGTGACACACACCTCGGGGCGCCACATGTTATTTTCCCCTTCAATTAACCAGACTGTGTGTTTTAACCTCTCTGAGAAGCACCTTCAAATGTCCCAGCAGGAGGCTGTGTTTGGCCCCCAGTTGTAGGACCCCTGCATACAACTAGACTTATTTTACGCCTTTTATGTCATACGGCACATTTTTTGTGGGTGTGCTGAATTTGACAGGTGTTGCCCGTGCTTTGTGTTGTATGTTTGGGGGTGTCAGTTGAAATGATGCTGTGTAGGATGTGTGACCTTGGCAATACGCAAACACACACTTTTTCCCCAAACGCATACATGACAAATTAACACGCTAGGCTCACACACACACACACACACACACACACACACACACACACACACACACACACACACACACACAGTAAACAACAGCTCGGGGGGAGATTCAAGACTATATGTTATATTCCTCATTAATATTTATTAGAGTACTCTTAAAGAAAATGTTAGACGTCTCACAGTAAGGTCATCGTAGAGGTTTTCTGTCAGTTTGGCGGCATATTGCGAAAGGTTATGTCCTGTAATTACCGGACTAGCTTTCGGTCAGTAGATGGCATTCAGTATGACATGATAATGTGTGTGTTCCTTTTATATGTTATACTCTGTTTCAGACAGAGGCTGCAAAGCTATGAATTATACATTTTGAATAAGTCTGAAAAAACCCTAGAAAAACCTTTGTTTGAAAAACCTGTCTGTCTGTCTGTCTGTCTGTCTGTCTGTCTGTCTGTCCATCGGGTTGATGTCAGGACTCTGTGCAGGCCAATCAAGTTCATCCACACCAAACTCTCTCATCCATGTCTTTATGGCCCTTGGTTTGTGCACTGGTGCATTGTCACGTTGTATCTTCTTGCCTATAGGTTTTCAGTATTAAAATATTTTTTACGCGTCACATGTACCCAATGTTCTCAGCCACCTCAGAATAGAACATTGGGTTTCTCCTGAAAACAGCATCAGCAGCTCACAGGCAACGAGGCAGTGGCCCACTTTCTGCTCAGCGTAAACACAACAAGCACACCTACACACACACACACACACTAGCACGTACACACACCTTCACACCTACACACGTAGCAAACTAGCAAGCACACACCTACACACACACCTACACACACACACACACATGCACACTAGTAAGCACACACCGACATACACACAGCTACACACGCAAACACACACACACACACACACACACACACCTACATGCACACACTAGCACTCACACACCTACATGCGCACACGCACACACACACACACACACACACACACACACACACACACACACTAGAGAGTCTACCCCTCCTTTCGCTCCCATCTGTCACCATGAAATATTGATGCCTCTGCTGCTATTAGGAATCACACATATATGCACAGATCCGCTCTCTATCATGCACAACATGCTCACACACACACAAACACACACACACACACACACACACACACACACACACACACACACACACACACACACACACACACACACACCAGTGCACACACACCCAGCCGGCCATCTCACAAGGGGCTAGGGAGATGCTATCAACGTGGGTGGATGGGGGTGGGAGGCAAATAATATGCAGAATTTTTTTTAAGAATTCCAAAACTGCATCTCATTCTACCTGGTAAAATACAAAATTAGCATAACAGTCTGGAGAATTCCCTGGAGTGATTTTTTTTTTTTGCTTTCTTTAACCTAATCAACGTCATGGTTAAAAAGGGGGAAAAGAGAGACAGCGTGCATGTAGGTATTGTGCAGCTGTGTGTGGCAGAGTTATTGTTCGTTGAGACAAGCAGAGGAACAGACTGTCTGCTCTTCAGACGTGTCCTTGAATTAGTTATTGAGTTCCTGCCAGTTTGAAGGGAAGCTGTCCCGGAGCTAAACCCTGACCCCT
>NC_137231.1:30912651-30937651 GCF_949987685.1 Ammodytes marinus
GAATGTATCTTATGTACAAATATTGTTTATGTTTATCTTACTTAACTCTATATTTTTTAATTGCACCGTGGGTCAGTGATAAACGCCATTTTGATTCTGATGTATGCCTTGCCTATATCAGAACTGATAATACAAGACTTTGACTTTGACTTGACACTGATTCTTAAACCTGCATCTTGTGCCCTCTTTCTCCCCCCCCCCCCCTCTTCCAGGAGAGCGTTTGTTCCCCCCTCCGTCCGGCCTGAGTTACTCCACCTGGTTCTGTGTGGAGCGCTTCAGCTCCGCGCCTCACGCTCACCCGGTCAGACTGCTGACCATCGTGCGCCGGGCCACCTCCTCTGAGCAGCACTACGTCTGTCTGTCTGTGGTGCTCTCCGCTAAAGACCGCTCACTCACTGTGTCCACCAAGGAGGAGCTGCTGCAGTCACACAGTGAGTACAGCAGCTGATTTCATCAATTGCGTTAGATTTAATTACCTGAATTTTTACAGGTAAACTGTGGCTTAGGTGGTAGAGCGGGTTGGCCAATGATAGGAGGGTTGGCAGTTCGATACCCCCGCCCTGCCACTTGGCCCAAGTGAGACCATCTCTGCATGGTCTCAATGGGATTTACCTGTATAAATAATGGTTAAAAAACAAAACACTCTCTCTCTCTCTCTCTCTCTCTCTCTCTCTCTCTCTCTCTCTCGCTATAATCTGTCAGTTTTACACCTTTTATTGTCACAGCTGTTCATTAACTTACACTGTCTCTAACAAATAAATATATAAATCTCTCTCTCCCCCTTGAAGCAGCGGAGGAGTCCAGTGAGGAGTCGTCCTTCTATGAGATCCTGCCGTGCTGTGCGAGGTTCCGCTGTGGAGAGCTGATCGCAGAGGGCCAGTGGCACCACCTGGTGTTGGTCATGAGCAAAGGCATGTTGAAGAACAGCATGGCCACGCTCTATATAGACGGACAACTCATCAACACCGTCAAGGTAGGGTTTTAATCATCTCTTAAAGGCAGGCAAGGCAAGTTTATTTATAAAGCACAATTCAGGCCAATGAAAGTGCTTCACAGGGTCACGAAATACATCAATATTTAAATACATCAAGCATAGAATACACATTAAAAAAGTGAAGAAAAAAAAATGCAATGCAATGCAATATAATGTCTAACCTTGATGTAAGTTATGCCCCTGTAATGTACTTTGATTGGCCTTATGTCTGAAAAGTGTTATATAAATAAATATAAACTTGCCTTGCCTTGCCTTGCCTTGCCTATACTATACTATATGATATCAAACATGCACAAAGTCTCAAGAAAAGTCTCACTCGGCAGCAGCAGTTAAAGTTGCACTGTGTAACTTTCGGGTGTGTCAGAGAAGTGAACATTTTCTTAAGATGTATTCTCATAACTGAATATACAAACTTTTCTCACAGACAAATGTGATCCCTGGTAGCAGCTAAGCATTTTTTTAATTGACTTTTAACAATGTAAAAGAAAAATCAAATATACCAGAATTACTGACATGCATTTGTTCAGTTTTCTGCACTAGATATTCGATGTTGCATATTTATTTCCTTATAGAAAAAACCTAAATAATTCTCTAAAGAAACCTACTATATACAGCAGCAGAGAGTGAGTGAATGACTGAGTGTGTGTATGTGGAGTCTCAGTAATAATTAATGTCAATTATTTGCAATGACTGGGTTGCACAATATTGATATTTCAAATAATAACACCATCAAATTGAGTAATTGGAATCAGCTGGAGTGGAAATTTCATTAGACTTGCTTTGATTGGGAATAGAAATATTGTACCATTACACACACACACACACACCTATTTTGCTGAGAGAGAAAGTAGTCCCAGGCTTTCCCCAGCATGCTGTGATGTGGCTGTGATGTGGCTTGTGGTTTTGGTGACTTTAGATTCTCCTGAGATTAGTGAGCAGAGCGGGGACACGGCCTCGGCTCACCGCAAGTCTCAGCTTCCTCTGAGCAACGCTGATAAGAACGGCTTCATTTCCTGCTGTGTGTGTGTGTGTGTGTGTCCCTGTGAATGGGTGTTTTGTTAAGCACAACTCTTTTCTCTAAATAAGACTGTCTACTCTTTCTTCTGCTGCATTATAATGAAATAATAAAATTAAACAGTCTCCCTTGAAAAAGAGTCTCCGGTATGAGTAAATGTTCAAAAAAATAAAAAATAAATAACCTTTTCCCTTTCTTCCATCTCTCCCCAGCTCCACTACGTCCACAGTGCCCCTGGCGGGTCTGGTTCCACTAACCCTCCTGTGTTGAGCACAGTGTACGGCTATGTTGGGACGCCCCCCGCCCAGCGCCAGCTCTCCAGCCTGGTGTGGCGGCTCGGGCCCAGCCACTTCCTGGAGGAGGTGCTGCCCGCCACCAGCGTCGCAGCCATCTACGAACTGGGACCCATCTACGTGGGCAGCTTCCAGGCCGTCTATCTACCATGTGAGTGGTCCTATTATTTCGCAATACAAAGTTTAATCTTAAAGACCTACTTCACCGGTAGAATATGAATATGAAGCTGTATTGAACTCTGAGATCCTATGTAGTATAAATGTGAAAACATTTTAGAAATCGGTTCATCCTAACCTGAGAATAGGCAAGATGGTCTCACTGTGTAACCCTACATTTTCCCATTTGTGACATCACACATGGGTGTTAATCTGACATAGTCACATATACAGTAAATACATTACCTCTTCTTGATAGATACATCCTACTGTCTCTCTTCCACTCACTTTCTAAACAAAAGTAGGGTTGCGTTCCGAATCGCATACTTTCTACTATATAGTATGTAGAAAAAAGATTTAGGATGTCCCGATTCTTGTGGCCAGATTTAGGATGGTTAGAATACCCGGATGGTCTACTTCATGCGGCCAAGATTGTTAGTGTTGAAAAGTGCATCCTATTTGGGCGATTCTGACCCACAATCCAGTGCGCACGTGAAGTGACGTAACATCGACGAAGCCTATAGGTCCATGTTATGAAAACAAACGGGGATGCGACGGATATAAAAGCAAGAGGCAAGATCAAGGCGCAATGTTATGATGAAATAAGAGAGAAAAGTATGTCCCAATAGTATGTCTACTGCATCCTAACTAGATTCTTTTTATCGTCGGATGTAGTATGTAGAATAGAAAAAAGAAAGAGTATGCGATTCGGAACGCAACCTAAGTTTCACTTGCAAATATCTTTAGGACACAGGCGCTGGTGTCATACAAACACTACCGCTTCTGTCCAAAGAGGGCGCTAGAATCAACAAAAACTGTAATTTCTTTTATCCACTTTAACTGTAACATCCTCTCCCTCAGCCCTTTCCTCATCTTTAAACCTCCTGTCTGTGTGTGTTGTCCCAGGTAAAGACTCAAAGCCTGAGGTAGCTCCGGCCTCGGCCGTGGCCTTAGTACCAGAGGAGAAGGTTTCCTTCAGTCTCTACGCTCTCTCTGTCTCCACGCTCACTGTGGCAAAGATCAGGAAGGTTTACAACAAACTGGACAGCAAGGCCATCGCCAAACAGGTCAGACCCTACCACAGCTCAGTAGTATGGCTTTTCTAATGTGTATTATGTATTTTAATCTTGCCCCTGTAAAGCACTTTGGAAGGCCTTGTGTCTGAATTGTGCTGTAGAAATAAACTTGCCTTGCCTTGCCTTGCCTTGCTTATGACGGTCAAATTGTGTTTTTTGGTTTTATTAAAGTCAGTATGTGTAGCATTTGAGAATTTTACAACTTTTTCAAAAGTAAGCATGGAGATCGAAAGAGATGGAGTTAGATGGAGATGAGATAAAAATCCACACAATTCACCTGACTAACATTTAACATACACAACATTGTAGGTCAATCCTTTGGTAAGTAAGTAAATAAATACTGAATTAGCCTTTTTTCTCCAGATTAATTTCAATTGTTGTCAGTGTCAACTTTACTTGATCTTACCTTTTAATCAGTGGTTTTGCCTGTTGGCCAAAGCTGTAGTCTGAATGACTGGACTGTACTGGAGTGTTGAGCTCATTGACTTTACATTACATCATGTCTGTCTGATGCAACTGGCTGAAAGAAGCCAGTGATGTTTTCAATACAGACCTTCAGCCATATTGCAAAGTTTGCAGAGAAAGAAAGATTTATATGTTAAATAATGAATGCAGTGTGCGCATAAGGAATTCTGTGGATTTATATTGCTCACTCTCTATTAATAAATTTAAACACAACACACACACACACACACACACACACACACGCACACACGCACACACACACACACACACACACACACACACACACACACACACACACACACACACACACACACACACACACACACACACACACACACACACACACACAGACATACATACAGACAGGTGACGGGTAAATACTGTCATGTAAAGGTCAAACTCACTCAGTCAATCTACTTGAAAAGATGTTTATTCACACATGTTTTGACTCCTGAATAAGCGCTTTCCTCCATCCTTATCTCTCTCCCCACATGTCAAGTTATTTCCCACAATGCTTTGCGGTTCCCAGAGAAATACAGAGGCAGCGTTTTCTGTTATAGCACAGAATTGATTTACGGTAGCAGCCGTTGGAGGAACACTTAGTGTTTTTGTTTGATTACAATGTGGACTGAAACAATATCACTTTGTTTTCATTAAGACTAGGGAAAATGCAACATAAAGACAGGCACTGTTTCTGTATTTTTCATTTTGCTAAATTGTGTGTTGTCTTAAAATGATTTAATAGCACACAGACCAGTATTTTTCTCTAAAGAAGCAGGGTGCATTGCCTATTTTTCTTTCCGCTTACTCGCTAAATTGCTCCTATATTTCATTGCAATTGGCTGAGTAACAGCCTATTTAGGAAGTCCACACTTTGATGCTAGCCTCCAGCTTTTAACAGAACATTTTTACCATATAGTGTGGTCAAATACTGAACAATATATAATAAGAAATCTGAGCAAAGAATATATGGGACATATTTTAAAGGTGACTATGTTGGTGAGAGAGAAAGTGAAATGGTTCATAAAAACATAAGTGTGTGTGTGTGTGTGTGTGTGTGTGTGTGTGTGTGTGTGTGTGTGTGTGTGTGTGTGTTTTTTCTATTCAAATTGCTTATCTTAACTTCTTCCCTTCTTCCCCCTGTAGCTCACTGTGTCTTCTCATGAAAACGCCACTCCGGTGAAGCTCATTCACAACGCCGCAGGTCACCTCAACGGACCGGCTCGCACCATCGGAGCCGGAGTCATCGGATATTTAGGTAATTTAGTTTCAGGTTCAGCCAGGTTCAGGTTACTTTATTTGTACCCGTAGGTAAACTTGTTTCGCAGTTTAAAAGTGAACTTCCGTTACACAGTTTAAGACATCACATTAATTTACTCAAAATATCAGGGACAAATCCTTTTTTATGTGTGTTATATTGTTGTAAGTGTTCAGTGGTTCATGAGATTGGTCTTCTTGTCAAATGTATAGGAGATACAGACCAAGTCAAAAAGCTCAATCTCTACAATATCCATCAAACTGTTGTATTTATCAAAATATCCAAATTAATGTGATATCCTTGAGCCCTTCAGAGAGAGTTATGAAGTGTCTTAAATCAAACTGCTTGATCTTAAAAGAAGCCCATACATGTCATTTTATTTTTCTAAATATTTATTCTGTTGCTTTACTTAAGAAAAAACACATCTTTCACATGTGTTAGTATTCGAATAATTACAGCTATGCTATGTTTGTGGCCTGGAAATCCAGACAATGGTCCAATATGTGCTGTAGACAAGGATATATGGTTTAATGGAAAATCAATAAAAATATGGCTCATGTGTCCTCAGGTGTCCGTGCCTTCGTGGCCAAACCCGTCGCCACCAACCTGCAGTATGTGGGCGGAGCGGCGGCCATCTTGGGCCTGGTTGCCATGGCGTCAGACGTGGAGGGTTTATACGCTGCTGTGAAAGCGTTGGTGTGCGTTGTCAAGAGCAACCCGCTGGCAAGCAAGGAGATGGAGCGCATCAAAGGATACCAGGTTAGAGTTAGAGAATGACTGACACCATAACAAAGTTCTTAAAAAATAAGGGAAACAAACCCTGCGTACCCATACTATCTACTATTTAGTATGGTAGAAAAAAGATTTAGGATGTCCCGATTCTTGTGGCTAGATTTAGTATTGTAAGAAATACCCGGATGTCTACTACATCAAACCGAGATTTTTAGTGTTGAAAACAGCATCCTATTTGGGCAATTCTGACCCACAATCCAGTGTGCACCGAAAGTGACGTCACATCGACGAAGCCTCTATATGAAAACAAACGAGAATGTGATGGATATAAAAGCAAGAGGCAAGATCAAGGCGCAATGTTATGATGAAATAAAAGAGTAAAAGTACGTCCCAATTGTAGTTTACTGCATCCTAACTAGATTCTTTTTATGATCAGATGTAGTATGTAGAATAGAACAAAGAAAGAGTATGCGATTTGGAACACAGGGAAAAAGTCATTAGTTGGTGAAATTCGACTAAATATAAGATCCCCCACATTATTCTACTATTTGTTTTTAACAGCTGATAGATATATTTTTGTTGTTTTATGTTCTTGCAATAACCGCTGTAATTATTTAATTAATTATATTCATATTTTTTTTTCACATTATTTTCCTGCAATACAATGAATTACAAAAAAAAAATGCAATAAAATTTGATTGGTAAAAAAATACTGTTTCTTTGCAGTTATTGGCCATGCTGCTGAAGAAGAAGCGCTCTCTGCTAAACAGTCACATTCTGCACCTGACCTTCTCTCTGGTGGGGACCGTGGACAGTGGACACGAGACCTCCATCATCCCAAACTCCACTGCCTTCCAGGACCTGCTCTGTGACTTTGAGGTGAATTAGATTATATAATATATGAATATGGAGAAAAAAAATAAAAATAATTAAATTAAGTAATTGGATATTCCAGCATTATTGCAGTCCAGTAGTTAAAATAACTGGTATCATCAATTTGTTGTTAAAACCCTACCTGGCAAATGAACAATGAGTGTCTATTTGGGATGTATTCGAGTGTATTTTGGGACACAATGGATGCTTGACGCTTTGGAGAAAAACGTTTCTTATATGGCTGTTAAACCTCTGATAAACATGGCCACCCTTTGCCAAAAATATATATATATAAAAACCGAAACAAAGTAATTTGGTATTCCATTCTTCGTTATTGCAGTGCAGTAGTCAAACAAAGTGCCATAACCTTATTGTCGTTAAATCCCTGCCTGACTTTTGAACAATGAGAGCTGCATGTGTATTTTGGTAAACACTGGTGGCTTGGAGAAAAAAGTTACTTGCATCCCTGCGATAAACATGGCCACCCTTTGCCAGTATGCCTCCTCTCCTCTCCTCTCCTCTCCTCTCCTCTCCTCTCCTCTCCTCTCCTCTCCTCTCCTCTCCTCTCCTCTCCTCTCCTCTCCTCTCCTCTCCTCTCCTCTCCCCTCTCTCCCCTCTCTCCTCTCCTCTCCTCTCATATTGTGTTCCCTCTGCTCCTCAGGTCTGGCTCCACGCGCCCTACGAGCTCCATCTCTCTCTCTTTGAGCATTTCATTGAGCTGCTCACAGAATCCAGGCAAGTGGCACAACGCCCTTTTGCTTCAGATGTTTCTTTGAATGAAAAAATGTATTAAAGTGACTACGAGGAACTCTGAAAAGTGTATAAAAACTTTTATTTTTTTTTGTTTTACTCTGATGATCATAAATGACCTGTAACAGCAAACGAGACCATCTGGCAAAATAATGCTTTTTTATATAGTTATTATTAATGCCTTTACCCGGGTCTGAATCTCAGGAAACGTTGTCTTTTTTAAAAATTGCTTCCTAAACAAATTAAACTTGCAAAGATCTTTAGGAAAGCAGGTGCTAGTATCGTAGAAAAAACACTTCCGCTTTTATCCAAAGGGGGGCACTATAATCAGCAAAAAGCTCCTTGTAGTCACTTTAAATAGTGAATCAGACTATTGTAATTTTTTTTGATTGAAGAAGTTATTTAGCATTGTCATAATTTCATCAAAATAACCAACTCTGATCTAACTGCATTATGTTGTGTATTGAACTTACTGTGTGCATTACGTTTTGTTTTAAACAGTGAAGCGGCTAAAAATGCCAAACTGCTGCGTGAGTTCCAGCTGATCCCCAGACTGTTACTGACGCTCAGAGACACTTCTCTGTCCCAGCCGACTGTGGCTGCTATCAGCAACGTGCTCAGTCTGCTGCTACAGGGCTTCCCCAACCCATACGACCTGCTACGGTAACACACACACACACACACACACACACACACACACACACACACACACACACACACACACACACACACACACACACACACACACACACACACACACACACACACACACACACACACTCATTCACACATATCTATACATATGTTGTGCTTTTCTTTATTTTTTATTTTTTTTAAATACTTTATTGATAGATTTAAAAAAGAAATGTATGCCCAATGTTTTTTCCTATGTATTTATATAGTTGTATGTTGCTAATTCATTTTTTCAATGTTTAATCCTATGTTTATATATCATTGTTTATTTTAGAGTATTTGATTATTCTATTTACCTGTCCAACGGCTGAAGGTGGAATATAGAACATTTGCTAAAACATGCAACATATATCTCTCCTTGCCTTAAACAAGGTTATTGTTTTATTGGTACATTGTCCCTGTTCAAATAAAGTTACATTGCATTACATGTGGTAAACCCTTATGTACATATCACTCATAAAGCAGTGACAGAAGCCAACAAAAAAACACAAACAAAAACATTTTATTTATTTATTTTATTATTTCATTATGTTTTTCCCGTCACAGGTTTGGCCAGTTCATCTCCTCCACTCTTCCCACGTTCGCTGTGTGTGAGAAGTTTGTCGTCATGGAGATCAGTAACGAGGAGAAGATCGATGGAGGTAACAATACACTATATTTTGAATCATATTTGACTATTAAAATAGATGAACACACATTCAGTATCAGCCTGTATTGGCCTATGAAATGAATGACTGAGGACATTTTCTAACCTTAAACGTGTGACTGTCTTATATCTCCCAGGTAACGACGATGACTTTGGCGGCCTGCTGTCAGCGAACCTGATTCTGCTGAGGAACAGACTGCTGGACAACCTGCTCAGACTGCTCTTCACCACCAAGGAGAAATGCTCCGTCAACGCACAGTAAGACACAATAACATTCAGCTAAATGTGAACCATCACAATAGTATCCAATATGTTCAAATGATGTCACTGTGTACAATGTTTTTAGTTTATCATTGTTAAGTGATTTTTTTTTGTGGACCCCCAGGAAGACTAGCTTGTCCCATTTTGGTGACTGCTAATGGGGATCCTTTTAACAATAAACAATAAGAATGAAGGTTTTCTGCTCTACCAGACACTTTGCTCAGTCTGCAGCCATTCATTACGAGGCTTAATCTACACTGACCTTACTGTAGATGGCCGTGGGAGTATTGAAACAATAGACACACATAGGACTTTTTCTAAATGACAAATTCTGGAGAACGTCAATAACAAATTCAATTGACCTGTATTTCAACAGGCATGTCATTAAGAACAACTTTTTGTTTACAATGGCTGCCTGACAAAGCTATCACTAAAAATAATCTTAGATAGTCAAAAGAGGTATTGAAATAACAGACAAAAAAATAGCAAAAAAAAAAAAATAACACCTTTTTGAAGACCGTAAATTCACTCCATATGCTCTCCGTCTCCCCCTACACAATGGATGGTTAAGTAGACAGTATGTAGTATATACATGTTGAGTATGTAGGAGGGGGGGGCGTTAGTAGGCCTTTTCAAACACAGCCATTGACTTATAAAGTAACTTAACTTATCTTGCTATCTCCCTCTCCCCCTTTAGGGCGTGTGAGGAGCTGGTGCGGACGCTGGGTTTTGATTGGCTGCTGATGTTCATGGAGGAACACCTTCACTCCAGCACGGTGACGGCGGCCCTGTGGATCCTGGTGGTGCTGCTGTCCAACCAGGCCATTCTGAACCGCTTCAAAGAGGGGCTGTGTGGGGGGGGCTGGCTGGACCACACCGACTCTGTGCTCACCAACAAGATAGGCACAGTGCTGGGTGAGTGGAGCACGAGACTCTGTGTGTGTGTGTGTGTGTGTGTGTGTGTGTGTGTGTGTGTGTGTGTGTTTGTCTCTCTCTCTCTCTCTCTCTCTCTCTCCCTATGTCTCTCTTTGTGTGTGTTTGTCTCTCTCTATGTGTGTGTGTGTGTGTGTGTGCGTGTGGCATTCGTGGCATCGCATCAATATCTTCAAGGCAACACAGTTAATTATTGGGAAAGTCAGCAATTCTGGAGAATGTCTGTTGTTTTCAAATTCACTTTTGGTAAAAAAAAATCTGTGAATATCTCCTCACGATTCTTTACCTGTGTCTGTTAGCGGACATGTCGGGCCCCTTTGTTTACATGCCCCCCTTTTTTTACAGTATATACCAGTTTACAGAGCCTAGGCTGTGTTTCAACACCAGCTTTTTTTCAGTGCACATACAGTACGGACAGATAGTGTATCGTGAGGAAAATTCACTGATTATGACACAAAGTGATTTTGACAACAAGCGTTCTCCAGAATTGCTGACTACACCTTTTAAACAAAATCTGACACAACACCAAAGATGGATCTTGTGAATTTGCAGCAGTTTTCCTTGCTCAAATGATTGTGTTATTATTTTAAATTGAACATTAACGTGACCTGAACCCTACCACAGTACCGTAAGTCACTCAGAAGCAGTAATAACGTGCAGTGTGTGTGTTGTGAAACGGCTCAGCTGCGGACGCCTCTCCTCACTCTGCCGCTGCGTTCCGTCGGAGCTGGCCTTCGTTCAGTAAACAGAAAGCTGCTCAGTTTGTGCGCCGCACAGCTCAGGGTTGGTCTCCTCTCTTTCTGCCTCCCTGCTCCCTGCTGCTGTGACCTTAGTCCCTCCTACACTCAATGGTTTTCAACCTCCACAATTGGTCATTTTGAAGTGTTTTGCCGGTATAGACCTGCATAATTGTGACTTTTGATTAAAAACTGTGATTTATATTTTCTCTTTAAAGTCCTTTCCTTGTCCTTATTATTCACTATTTAAAGCTACAGTGTGAGTTTGTAATATCAGAGTATTTAGTGGCATCTAGTGGTGAGATTCAAGGACAAGAATCTAGTTACTAAAGTCTCTCCAAAATAGAAATTATATAATAATATATTCTATATTCTACTCTAAAAATGGCAATACATTCTACACACTGTACCTTTAAGCGCAACGGTGACCAAATAAAGAATGTTCTCCCAAATATGAGATTATTATTATTAGTTTTTTTACTCCCTACATTACAACCTCTCCAATATCATCTTACCAACCTCCAGTTTGAGAACCATTGAGCTTGCTTCTGAAAACCAGGCTGAGTAGTGACGTGGCTTAACAGAACTACAACTGCTGTAGCATTGTCAGAGTGTGTGCAATCAGGTTCAATCCATCAGATTTACTTCAACCAAATCCTTTATATTAAGATATTTGGTTAGTGCTCAGTTTCCGAATTGAACTCCTGCCTCCTTAGCTCATTTTCAAGATTATAGTCCTGGTATATAGTCCTACTGTAACCAATTCCTTCAACATTAAACCCAATACTATGTACACCAGCTGTGTTCAGAGTTGCCTTAGTCAAGAGAGTGTGTGCAGTAATGCCATATTTCTAAATCATCGAATTCTCCCCCAAAAAAATTCACTCCCCCCTTAACTCTCACCCTCCCCCCCTGTCTCAAGGCTTTAACGTTGGGCGCAGTGCCGGGGGGCGTTCCACACTGCGCGAGATCAATCGGGACGCGTGCCATTTCCCGGGGTTCCCTGTGCTGCAGACGCTGCTGCCCAAACACACCAACGTGCCCGAGCTTTACTTCCTGCTCATGGCCCTGTTTCTACAGCAACCGGTGACAGAGCTGCCAGACAGCCTCCAGGTACATGTTAGTACACCAAACCTTTTGTACCTTCTTCTTCTACTAATACTGGATCAGAATAGAAGTTTAAGTAAACATAGAAGTTTTTGTCTTAATTTTTTATCATTGTTCTACTTTTATGTTAATTTATATCTAATTTATGTTTTCTAAACCTGCAGTGTGTAGAATTTTGGGTTTTATTTCCTAGCAGATTTTGTAGAAAGTAACTATAATATCCATAAGTACATTTAATTTAGTGCATAATAGCTGAAATTTTTTTTTTGAATTATTATTTTTTCCCTTAGAAAGGGTCTCATATATGTCCATATTTCTGCATATTTTGGACCAAGGCCTAGTGCCGCCATCTTGAAAGTGTCATAGTTGGAATGTCATCAGGTGCATTGTTTAAAATTTAGAATTGTTCTTGTCCTTGAAGGCCACTGTAGCTTCTGTTATTATTCGAAAGGGGTGGGGTTACCCAGGGAGTGTTGCATTCTAGAACTTGGTAGAACTTTCTTGATGATGTCATATTACACACTGCACCTTTAAGTGGTATATGTTTTGTATTTAAAAAAAAATCGATTATTTTGAAAATATATTTTGATTGTTGTTAAATTGTTTTAATTGTTTTGAATGGATGCAGTGGAAAAATGGGGACAGTGCCACATCAATGCCAAAGTTCAAGCACATACTTAAAGACATTTGCATATGTATAGTAGAACTGTGATTGTAATTGTGACAGTGTAAAAATAATAATAACATAGTAATATTTGGTGTGTATATGAGCCAGTGTGTGTGCTTGTGTCTTCTTCAGTTCGACCTGGATTCCATCTGGACGTTTATCTTTGGCATGCCGGCCTCCAGTGCGACCGTAGTGGGATCAATCCATAACGTTTACACAGAGGCTGCTTTCCTGCTGCTGGCTATGCTGCGCAGCATGCTCAACCTGGTGAGAAACAACAGGCATTTATACACTGGAAAAAAATAATATATATACAGTATATAGATTTTTTTTTATTTAACCAGGAGATTCCCTAGCTTTTTAAATACCTTTATTGTGACTTACAGTCATATGAAAAAGTTTGGGAACCCCTCTCAGCCGGCATTATAATTGACTCTGCTTTCACAAAAAAAAATATAAAAGTGGTATGTCTTTCATTTACCAGGAACAGCTAAGTACTGGGATGTTTTCCAAACAAAGATTTTTTGAAAAGCAGTATTTGGTTGTATGAAATAAAATAAAATGTGAAAAACTGGCTGTGCAAAAATATAGGAACCCTTGTGGTTTTGTTGATTTTAATGCCTGTAACAGCATGTAAAACTGATGACTTTAAACACAAAGTTGGTTGAATTATGTTGTTAAGCCTTGAACCTCATAGAAATGTCTGTTTAATCATGAGAAAAGGTATTTTAGGTGCCTAAATGCAAGTTCCACTTCTCTTTGACTCTCTGCTGAAGTGAGACAGAATGGGATCATCAAAACAGCTCCCAAAATATCTGAAAAACAAAGATTGTTCATTGTCATGTTTTAGGGGAAGGCTACAAGAAGCTTTCCCAAAGGTTTCAATTGTCAATTTCGACTGTAGGGAACGTTGTCAGGAAATGGAAGGACACAGGCATAGTGGCAGTTAAACCCAGGCATGGCAGACCAAGAAAAAAACAGGAGCGGCATAGGTGGAGGATTGTGAGAATGGTTGCACACAACCCACAGATCACCTCCAAAGACCTGCAAGAACATCTGGCTGCAGATTGTGTATCTGTACATCGTTCAACAATTCAGTGCAATTTGCACCAAAACATCTGCTTTTTATAAAGACCAAATAACTTAATTTTTGTCTCATCAGTCCAAAGAATTTTCTTCCAATATGAAGCTGGCTTGTCTAAATGAGCTTTTGCATACTCCATGCAACTGTATCTGTGGCGTGGGCGCAGAAAGGGCTTCCTTCTCATCACCCGGCCATACAGATGTTTTGGTGCAAATTGCACTGAATTGTAGAACCATGTACAGATACACAATCTGCAGCCAGATGTTCTTGCAGGTCTTTGGAGGTGATCTTTGGGTTGTGTGCAACCATTCTCACAATCCGCCGCATATGCCGCTCTTGTACTTTTCTTGGTCTGCTAGACCTGGGTTTAACTGCAACTGTGCCTGTGTCCTTCCATTCCCTGACAACGTTCCTTACAGAAGAAATTGACAATTGAAACCTTTGGGAAAGCTTCTTGTAGCCTTCCGCTAAACCATGACAATGAATAATCTTTGTTTTTAAGATCTTTTGGGAGCTGTTTTGATGATCGCATTCTGTCTCACTTCTGCAGAGAGTCAAAGAGAAGTGGAACTTGCATTTAGGCACCTAAAATACCTTTTATCATGATTAAACAGACCTTTATATGAGGTTCAAGGCTTAACAACATAATTCAACCAACTTTGTGTTTAAAGTCATCAGTTTTACATGCTGTTACAGGCATTAAAATCAACAAAACCACAAGGGTTCCTATATTTTTGCACAGCCAGTTTTTCACATTTTATTTTATTTCATACAACCAAATACTGCTTTTCAAAAAATCTTTGTTTGGAAAACATCCCAGTACTTAGCTGTTCCTGGTAAATGAAAGACATACCACTTTTATATTTTTTTTTGTGAAAGCAGAGTCAATTATAATGCCGGCTGAGAGGGGTTCCCAAACTTTTTCATATGACTGTATATACTTTTGTGAGGATATAATGCTCTCAGAATCGGTATTCCAGTCTCATAATTGAGGCTCAAATGAAACGTCTTAATGTTACTAATTAATTCCAACCCCTTGTCTTGTCCCGGAAGCAGATTATGTTTAAACACCTCCACACACACACACACACACACACACACACACACACACACACACACACACACACACACACACACACACACACACACACACACACACCACATGCACACGCACACACACCCACCACTTTCGTTTTTCACCTTTCCCTTTGCTCGTATTAAATGGTTCTTTCTGTAGAATATTTATTTGAAATCAAAACATTTCACTCAAGTTGGTTTCCTGATTACTTACTGTTTGTGTGTGTGTGTGTGTGTCTGTCTGTCTGTCTGTCTGTCTGTCTGTCTCTCTCTGACTCTCTCTGTCTCTCTCTCTGTCTGTCCGCCCAGCCGTGGCAGTCGGAGGAGGAGGGCTCCTGGTTGAGGGAGTATCCGGTCACCCTGATGCAGTTCTTCAGGTATCTCTACCACAACGTGCCCGACCTCTCTCCCATGTGGCACAGCCCCGAGTTCCTCTGTGCCCTGGCTGCTACCGTCTTCCCCTTCAACATAAGGCCCTACTCTGAGATGGTAAGGCGGTGCACATTGGATAATACATAACTAATTATCTGTACATTTGCATCTGTTTAAAACAAAACATCTAGATGTTGGATAAAGCCGTAGTTAGAGTCTTTATATCATTTTAGAACATATTAGTGTCCAACGTTTTTACTGAACATATTTTTTTGGCATGTTTTGAAGAACAAAATGTATCGTAAATTAGACAATTTTCAGTGTATGGACAATGTTCTATCAATGATTATGGAAAGTGTAGGTCCTGTTAGCTTTAGAAGTTGAGATTTTTGGGTTCAGAATATGGAAGAAAATACTAACATTGAGATAATGGCCGTTAAAGATGGTTGTATAGGAGAAATTTACAGACGCAAACAGACAAATAAACACCTAAATGAACATTTTGGACCTTTTAGTTAGAGTAGTATGAAAGAAGACATGTTATGGAAGAAAAATAGACAATAATTTCAAAATTGTGTTCTTGAAACATGTGCTTGAAAAAACAATGTTCTTGCCCGCCGTGCCTCGCCTTTGGCACAAGTCAGGCTCACTCAAAAACCATGAGACCTTTACTGGTGCCTAAACTTCTGCCCAAATGTCTTGTGCAATATAAACGCATGAAGAGCTCCTGTCCCAAGACTGTGGAAACGGGGCTAAAATTGGGTTTTATAGCTTAAAATTTCATTAACATAGCCAGTAATCTGAGGTATTGATCACTAACCCTATCAGCTAGCTGCAGATACATTGTGATTCTCTCTGAATGTGCAATAAAAGCTGTCATCTATTGTCCCTTTGGCACCTCCTTTGAAACCCATGGGCGGTTTTAACAACAAAGGGCATGACACTGCAGTTTTTCTCACAAGAAAAAAATGTGTTTTGAGACAGTTTTACCTTTATTGCTCCTGCAGACTGCCTGGCAATTGAATTACGTTAGAAACAAACAGAATATAGCGGAGGCAAGGCTGCAATGTAGGATTGTCAAATAAAAGAATATTCTCTAATGTAAACGTATTGGTAAAGTGTTTCTGTATACAATCTTCATTTTATACTTTGCTTAACAGTCTATATGAATTTCTTAGTATTTAATATGAATAATTCTATCATCATAAACCCTACATAAAATTATTTTGAGGAACCTGGAACCAAACATAAGACTAAAATATGTTTATAAACCAAACTGTGGGCCCTACTGCCGTAAACAACAACAGTGAAACATTAACTTTCAAACTCCCCTGGGACAGTGTTCCAGGGATCCAATTTTCCTGTGAGGAAAGTGTGTTTATTCAGTTATAAGAATATACCTTACTAAAAAAAATATTCACTTCTCTGACACACCCAAAGTTACATAGTGCACCTTTAAGTGTTTTCCTGTTATAACTGTTTAAAAAAAAAAAAAGTAAAAAAAAAAAAAAAAAATGTGTTGATTAATTACATATCTCCGTCTGTCCATCCATTCCAGGTGACTGATCTGGACGATGAGGCGGGGTCTCCCACGGAGGAGTTCAAGGCTTTCGGTGCGGACAGTGGGATGAACCGCAGTCAGTCAGAATACTGTAACGTGGGCTCCAAGACGTCCCTCACCAACCACCCGGCCAAGAAGTACGTCTTTGACTTCATGAGAGTCCTGATCATGGACAACCTGTGTATGACGCCCGCCAGCAAGCAGACACCCATCATAGACCTGCTGCTAGAGGTGAGGACACAAATGTACCTATTATCGTATTAAAGACCAGAGTCTGAAGGCCACAAATTCTGCTCTGGTGTGCTAATGACAGGTGGAGGTAGTATAAGGTTAGGTTGGTACAGTTTTTTTTAACACAGGTATTTTAGATAGACAGAGGTGGAAAAAAAACAGAGAGGGTTGTTTGTTTTCTCATACTTTGGAAGTCTCTAGACACACTAGATAACCATATTGATGTTTAAAAAGGCATGACAAAGTGCACAAATGTGAATACCCATCATAATGATCTTGTGTGTGTATCTTTAGGCCTCTCCGGAGCGCTCCACTAGAACTCAGCAGAAGGAGTTTCAGTCCAACATACTGGATGGAGTCATGGAACATCTTCTGGCTGCTGACGTGCTGCTAGGTAACAACACAGTACCTCAACCTCCTTATACAGAGGGATTGATCCAGCAATATTCACTTTGTTCAATTTATAGTTTCCATGCCACATCATTGTTTTACAGTGTTTGTTAGATTCAAGATAACGAAAACCTAACAATGTCCTCATGTGGCTCACTGATGTTATCTTAACAGCAGAGAAAACAAATATCCAACTATCCGATGGTTAGGCAGGAAATGGCCCGGATGAGCGTGCTGCAGGACTTTTCTTAGTTGTCTCTATGAGATGCTTTGAGTCTAAACAGTCTAGGACTGCAAGCTCCTTCAGCAGTTTACATTGCTGTTTGTGATATAATGAGATGGTAGTCTGAAATTAAATGCATGTAGATTATACGCAACACAGAAAAAAACTAAATAAATGTTTTTGTCTTTGAAAACATAACATCTAACTCTCTCTCTCTCCCCCCTCCTCCCTCTCCCTCTCTCTCTTTCTCTCTTTCGCTCTCTCTCCCTCTCCCTCCCTCTCTCCTCCTCCCTCCCTCTCTCCCTTTCCCTCTCTCTCCCCCTCCCTCTCTCTCTCTCTCTCCCCTCTCTCTCCCCCCCTCCCCCCTGTCCCCCCCCTCCCCCCTCCCTCCAGGTGAAGACGCCTCTCTGCCCCTGAGCAGTGGAGGCAGTTATCAGATCCTGGTGAACAACGTGTTTTACTTCACCCAGCGCGTGGTGGACAAACTGTGGCAGGGAATGTTCAACAAGGACTCCAAGCTGGTGGTGGACTTCATAGTACAACTCATAGGACAGGTACTCAAACCAACGGCCGTTTACCACAATGGGAAGAGTGTAGATTGTATCCTACTTTTTTTGAATTATAATTTATTTTATTGTGTAATAGTGGGCATATTTTAAATACAATTTACGCATTTATATTGACATTTTAAGATTGATACATGTATATATTATGATTTATAAAATGTATTCTATTCTTCAAATTAAACCGTGACATACATTTTAGACCGTACCGCTCAGCCCTATGGTAACAGAAGTTATTTTAGCTGAAGGTTCCTACTTAGAATAATGAATAGACATCTTCATTTTTACTGAAAACTTATTAGAATTTCCTGCACATACACATCCCCCCCCCCCCCCCCTTCTGGTACCTGCAGCGTTTTGCTAGAGGCATTGGACTTTAGAATCCTGACTATATGTATAAGAAGTGGTGTTTTTCTATGTACCAGAGTGAAATTATAGCACAACAAACTTATCACACCAAGCAGCATTTAGCCAGTGCTTCTTGTAAATAGCCTGGGCGGATGTTAGCCTAAGGCACTGCACTGAGAAGTGTGTGTGTGTGTGTGTGTGTGTGTGTGTGTGTGTGTGTGTGTGTGTGTGTGTGTGTGTGTGTGTGTGTGTGTGTGTGTGTGTGTGTGTGTGTGTGTGTGTGTGTGTGTGTGTGTGTGTGTGTGTGTGTGTGTGTGTGTGTGTGTGTGTGTGTGTGTGTGTGTGTGTGTGTGTTTTTTGTATATAAAAATAATAAGTCATTTTGCAAGTCCTCTTCCAGTTAATATAACCAGTGAACTCACTCAGGATGAATTTAGATAAGCAGTGTTCATTTGACTGCAGGCTCAATTCACTCATTTAAACCGGAGGTGGCACACACATTAGATATGGCTGTTAGTCCATTTAGGCCCATGGCTGACTGACAGGTGTGTGCTTGTCAGTGCATGTTTCTGCCTGTGTGCATGTGGTCCAATGTGGAGTCAAATGCATGTGAATGTTCCCATAATATTTAAAGCGGCTACGAGTAACATTTAAATATCTTTTAAACAGCCTCATGTTTCCTCTGATAATCATAAATTACCTTTAACAGCAAACGGGACCATCAGTGCAAAGAAAGACGTTTTTATATAGTTTTTATTACTGCTTTTGGTCTGGTCGCACACCCAGTCCGATTTTCGGTTCGCTCGTGCAGGCTCTATGGTCACATATCCGTATTGGTTGCAGATTTCAGTGTGGCGCTGCAGCGTGATTTGAGAAGCCTATCCCTCTAGGTGAGGGAAGGGGAGCGGGAGCCTTGTTTGAGACAGTTATTTGTCGTCACAATGACTGGTAACGAGGCTGAACCATCAAAGAAAAAAAGAGAATGCAATGAAGAAAAGCGAAAAGAGAGAGTGACTACGGGCGGGACGAGGACGTTGCCAAGCAACGTGTATACAATTTCACGAGAGCGAAACTAGACTGTGTTTACTCCTAAATGAATGAGCGGTTGGTACTAACACAACGTTTGCTTTGCTTCACCATCATCAGATAACCATTATCTGAAATAGTCATTATTTACATCAACAACACAAACACATTACCTCATCGTGATCCATACAAACTGCCGTCTCTCTTTCATTCGCTTTCTGTGAGGACACAGCTCCGTGAGAGAGGGTAGTTAGGTGACGCTGCTGCATCAACTCATTGCAATCAGGTGTGTACTGACTGGCATTAGTTGATGCAGTGTCAAAACCACTCTCACGGAGCCGAAAAGAGTCCTCACACTTTCAACACACGTACATGCACTATATTGCGCCCTTCTCAGTTCACACTCGCGCGCCTGGCACGAGCATTTGCGACAGCGGGCGTCGTAAAAATACTACCGCTTTTGTCCAAAGGGGACGCCAACGTGCCATCTTACTCGTAGTGCCTTTAATGAGTAATGTTAAGTTAAGGTTTTGAGTTATTCCTTATTTCACTGGAGAAAATGTAATTTTAAGGATGCACTTAAATATTCATAAGAGATTTTTTCAGTGACGATCCCTTTACAGTTTATTATCCCTGCAATAATCTCTGTATTTAAATTTACAGAGGTCATAAAACTATATAGTGCTTCAATAAAAAATATAACATGGGTGGAAAAAGATATAATTTATGTTTAAAAAAAATATGAGCTAGAGAGCAGAGACTTTGTTGAGGTCATGTGTGTGTGGACTCCTTTCTATGCTGTGGTTCTGCACACACTAATATGCAAGTGAGAAGCTTATGAGATTATGCTCTGACATGACCGTTGAATACATACAGTACTCGCTTCACATACTATGTGTTTGGCACTCCATCTGCAGTGGTAGTAACCTTCAACAGCTCAAAAAAAAAATTCGCTTTCACCTTACCACACTACCATTAATATGTAGAGCATCAAATCAGCCAGCAGATATATAAAATATGAGATAGATAGTTGGACATTGATGGACACATATTTACAGGCAACAGTTGTATGTATTCAGTGTTTGTTTCATTTAAGTCAAGGCAAGTCTTGTTGGAAATACTTTTTTATTCTAACAAACAAATATGCTTCCGATTTGAATCCCCTTAGCAGTTCACTCCTCCGACCCAACAACAACCCCCAGACTAACAAAGCTATACATTCACAACCCTATCACTACTTAACCCAGTTCTGCTCCTGATTGCTCAAACAAATCTACTTTCCGCAACAAATCTCTTTTTTTCCACAGAAGCTTTATCCCTTTACACAGCAGAGTAACAGCCCCTACAACGTTCTAACACACACACACACACACACACACACACACACACACACACACACACACACACACACACACACACACACACACACACACACACACACACACACACACACTCATGTATATTTTTCTGTCTTCCCCCAGTCTAAAAGGCGATCCCAGGGTCTTTCGTTGGACACCATCTACCACTGTCTGAACCGCACGGTGCTGTACCAGCTGTGTCGGCCTCATAAGACAGTGGCTCAGCAGGTTGCCTTGCTGGACGCTCTGAGGGTTTTGACCGTCAACAGAAACCTGGTGCTGGGGCCGGGAAACCACGACCAGGACTTTGTGGCCTGTCTGGCGCACTGCTTCATCTGCCTGCACAGCGGGAGGTAAGGAGGCAGTGTGTGTGTGTGTGGGGGTGGGGGTGGGGATGGGTGTGTGTGTGTGCGTCTGTCTGTCTCTCTGTCTGTGTCTGTCTGGAGTTGGAGGTGTTTGTAACAGGCTTTTTCTGCAGGGTCTTAAAAAGTCTTACATTGGATTCTTAATATTGAAAAGTACAGTGTGAATAATTTATTGGCATTTTTCAATCCACACTTAAGTAGAAATGGTAATTTAATATGCATGAGTATGTTTTAATTAGTTTATTATTGCTTAGCATAGAATGAGCCTTTTTTATCTACACAGTATCTTAGCATTGGGCAGATATCGTGTTTATAGACATGCTGCTTTGCTAGTTTGACAAGCAGTGAGGAATACATTAAACTTTCTGTGATGAACATAATGAAGGAAAGTGTCGCCCACGTGAGTTCTGTTCAGTTTGAGGTTACATGGAAAATACTTGTTGGCTGGAGACATTTTGTTTTGATCCAGTTAGGAGGAAATTAAGTGATACAACATTCAAAACAACCCCAGCTTTAAACCTTGGTGACTGAGTTATTTGCTAATGTGGATGTATTAAGGGAATTCATATGTTTCAAACCTCTATAAATAATTTAGTCAACTTGGTCTTAAATCCTGCTGGGACATTTTCGGGGGGTTCAAGTCTAGTCCACTATTGCAAAAACAACATTCTGCTTAACACACACACACACACACACACACACACACACACACACACACACACACACACACACACACACACACACACACACACACACACACACACACACATCACCACTAGAAGTATTTTTATGACAGTTTTGAAGAAATTCTCACTTATTTTAAAGGATGTACTTAATCTAAATTGCCCCATGTTTGTAACCAGTGTATAAAAGCAATGCAATACGTTTAAAAAAAATCATATTTACTTGGAAAGCAGTTTTTTTTAGCATGGCAACATGTAGCGGAAAATGAGCAACATGACTTCTAAAGCTCTTGTTTACGTCAGATTCAAATCCGTCCCGGGTGTTACATTTGGGTTGCATGATTCATAAGAGACTCATCACAAGGCTGCTGAGCCTGTATACTGTGTGTGTGGAGGATGAGAGGAAAGATGCACAAATCACAGGCGGGCTATTCATGTCTCTGGATCATACAGCTCTGGAAAAAATGAAGAGACCACTCCAAAATGTTCAGTGTCTCTCGTTTGACTATTTATAAGAATATGTTTGAGTAGATTGAACATTTTGGGTTTTATAATATAAACTACTGACAACATTTCTACCAAATTCCAATACATTTTTATTTGTCATTAAAGAGCATTTTCAATAAGTTATGTAGAGTTGAAGATTGAAGAAAAATCCAGACTGGTCTCTTAATTTTTTCCGGGGCTGTATTAGAGGAAAGGACATTGAATGAAACTGGAAGTAGGAGGAGAGATAGTCACATTACCCAAGTGAAATAAGTCAATTCATTTAACCCTTAAACAGGCAACAGTGGAAAATGAGTTTCTAAAAATATTTTCATGTTATCACTCATCTCTTCAAGACCAAAGAAAAATATTTCCACATCAAATTTTTTTATACTTTGTATATTTTGGGTTTTACGAGTTGTATCTCCCAGGATACGTTGCCCTATTAAGGTATAAAAAAAGCCGAAATGGTAAAAATATAAATTTTTAATTTGATGAACAGAAATTATAAATTGTTGTTTATCTTGTCCATTTAAATTACAAATACTACTTTTAAAGTACATTTTATTCAGTTTTACCAATCTAGTTTCATCAAATTGGATCAGCCACATCCGGGCAGGCTTGAGACGGTCCATAGTGACCCGCTGTAGCTTATCCCCCATGTCCACCACAAAGTTCTTGGTCCCCGCCTCCAGGACACAGAAGGGCCCATCATAGGGGAGTCTTCAGGGGGACCTGAGTGAAGGGGCTGGAGTTGCCCAGGGCAAAAGTCCAATGTGACGCGCCCATCCACAGAACCGCAGCGTCCTGAAGGAACTTTCCTGGGACCACCAGTGGCTGTCTGTAAACCAATTCAGCAGATGAAAACTGCAGGTCCTCCTTAGGGGCAGAGAGCCAAACAAGCCAACAACCACAGGAGGCAGTCAACCCAGTTGCGACCCTTTAGCCATGCAGCTCGGATGTGGGCCTCTGTACAAGGTGAGGTCAGCCGGCATACCAAAACGGGCTACCTATGACCTGAGGAACGCCCAGTCCACCTCAGTGAATGCAGAGGAATGGCTTCCGGCTACCTGGTGGTGCTGTCCACCAAGGTGAGGAGGTCAGTGAACCTACGGGAGGAAGGCAGGGGGCCCACCAGGTCCTTTTTGACCTGGTCGAAATGCCTCTCGGGGACCAGAATCGGCGCCAAGGGGGCTTTGGTATCATGTGTACCTTGAACACGCTGACAGGCCAAACTGAAGCTAGCCCATGTCTTTACATCACTCCTGAGGCGGGGCCAGACAAATGTAACACCCACCAGCTTAGTATACGGCTTGTGGTCCACGAAGGCAGTGAAATGGAGGCCGTCCAACAGGAACGTAGGGACTTTATGGTGCCGTGTGCATGAACCTGGCACGGTGTCCTACTTGTGTACCAGTTTAATGGCTCCCTTTGTGGAAAGCAGTGCCCAAGGAAAGCAATGGATGACAGGCCAAACTGTAGCAGGATTGACTATTAGTCACTGCACCCTGATCCTTTCAAACAGCTGCCACAGGTGCGTCAGAGGCTCCTCTGAAGCCGATGCAGGCATGATGCTACACTGTGCGCCTACAACGACCAGCAGCCACCAGCTGGAAATTGTATATTTAATTAACAGCAGCTTACTTTCCCTGCCAGTGGCTTTGGCCATCCCTGGGCAGTTAAGTTTGTGTTTTGTGCCTGGAAGGCACTCCCCGCCCCCAACGGTTAGGGATAGGGCCTTCCAGGCAGCACTGCCCTAAGTATACATAAATATAGAAAGATAATTTTAAAAGTGAAATACAGTAATAATGTTGTAATGGGCACAACTGTTCATGATAATATATGGTTCTGCAGTCATTATCAACATGCTTTCAAGTTTTAAATAAAATTCAGAATAATGAACATTGACCAAATTTCTACCCCCTAAGCAGGCAACGTATCTGGGGATACATACATTTCAAATTCTGCTAAAAAACCCACAAACACAGATGGATTTTTTTTTTCTTCATCAGCATGTTAAGACAAATGTCCTAATTCAATATATGAATTTAGAATGTTATTTTAACAAAAATAAGTATGTCTAATATATGATTACTTACACCCTGGGAAGCTGGCGCTTCACCACTGGCGTCCATGTTGATTTCTGATCAGGCTGACTAAACAATGAAAGATAACTTGAACCAAATCATGTCACCTAGATGCTAATAACAGACAAGTCTTTTGATAAATGCTAACTAGATTAGTGAAAACCTTCCAGCAAGCCCCCTACAGGATGTTAAAGAGTATGTATCTCCCAGTGCACGTTGCCTGTTTTAGGGTTAAATCCAGCCTTTCCAATTTATCTTGAGTTATAAAGTTTATTTTTCATCAAATTTAGTTTAATTGTAATGTTACTATCAACTAATAATTATTTGGCTTCATCCAGTGTTTATCCATACATTATTTCTGAGCAGCTCCTCCGTCTCAGAAAACATTTGTGTGACAAAAACACCATTATTTCTTGAGAGAGTTTTTACAGGCTTATATATTAAGGTTTTGGTAGACGTTGACAATTTGTAGAATTTTTTCAGAAAACCC
>NC_137231.1:30942651-31075151 GCF_949987685.1 Ammodytes marinus
TTTTTTTTACACACACCAAGACATACAAATATATTATTATTATTATAATTTCTGGCTCACGACCCCCTCCGATCGACCCAGTATAATTAACTCCACACTCCCCCCCAGGGTCTAATCATCACACATCATTTAAACATGGTCGGGGGAGTAGCTGCAGGGTGTTTGGCAAAGTCAGTCACTTGTGCCTTTCAGATAAATACCATCACTGGCCATTTGAGTATATCAGCTCAGCAGTTTGGGATTTCTTGTGCACAGTTAAAATGGCAGTATATTGGGCCTCGGCCAGCAGCGGACCCGGGTTCGATTCCAGCCAGCGGTCGTTCTCTGCATGTCACTCCCCTCTCTGCCCCATTTCAACTCTGTCTCTACACTATCAATAAAGCATAAAAATGCCAAAAAAAATATCTTTAAAAAAATAAATGGCAGTATATTTGTGAAAAGAGTTTATACTGTCACACCTCTAATTCTTGAAGGTACGGTGTGTAATATCGGAGTATTGAGTGCCATCTAGTGGTGAGATGCTAGTTTGCAAAGTCCCTTGCATTCTACACACAGAACCTATAAAGAAGGCCATCGTAAATTGTACTATTTTATAAAATTTCCAAAAAGATATGTATGGAAAGATGTTATATACAGAATCATGGTGCCAGAATGCATTGCCCGGTTTTTTGTAGAGCTATTCTCTTCTGCCCTGACTGTACGAATAAGGTTTAAAGTGTTCTTTCTTTCATTATATTTTTTAATATCAACACCATTATACCGACTCTTTCTATATTCTCCAGTCCTCTTCCCTTCCTCTGGTTCCCCTCTTACCCTCAGCCCGGGCTGGGGGTCTTGGCCGCGGACAGGTACCTCCATCAAGTCCACCTCAATGAAATAACTCAGCTCCTGCTCATGCTTGGTGTGACTGCATGAAAGTGAAAAAAGAAAAACATTATTTTGCAGTTCTCCCATAGATTTGAGGAATGTATAAATGCTGATGTTGTGGCAGTTTTCTGGTCTGTGTTGTTCAGTTTGGGTTTGAAGCCTTGTCAGAAACTGCAGTGAAAAATCCTTCAACTTTTCTGTTTGCTGTGGAGTTGACGGCCGTTATGTTTGTTACTGACCTTGTGTTATGTGTGCTGGAAAGTAAGAAGATTTCTGTTGTAAATGTGATACCAATCTTTTCAAACTTAAATGTCTATGTGCCATTTAATTCATTGTATGGTCTCTTATTCACACATTCAGGGAACTGGGAAATTTCTGTGGGCTGTTAAGTTTTGGTTGCATATTGTTTGTATGGTGTTTATTTGCATGTAAACTGGTATATTATCAGCTGACCCTTAACTTGTTTTTTCTGCTGTGACTTTCTCCCACAATAATCTTTCAACCAGGCCAACTTTAACAAGCCAACGATATTTCTCCTGTACGGGTTGTATTCACTGTTGTAACTACTATTTAAACCACGTTGAACTCACTTTTTCCTCTTCATTTCCGCCCCCTATCCAGAAGCCTGTGCGTTACCGTCGAGCCATCAGCTATGACAGTAAGGAGTACTACGTGCGTCTGCTGTCGGGTAATCCGGGCATGTACCAACACTCTGTGGAGACCAGCACAGAGGGAGACACCACTCCACATGAGCCTGAGCACGGAGAGGACACCATCGCTAGGGTCAAAGGTATGTTACAGCACCGTACCGAATGGATTTTAAAGTTATTTGTACTAGTTTACAAAGCTCCAAATGGCTTAGGACGGGCCTACATCACAGATCACCCTGTTGCCTTCTGTACCTTTTTGTAAGCCCTGGGTTTCTGGTAGGGCTGGGCTGAAAAACTAAATACGCCAAACAAGAAGGAACTCTTAATGTAATGCTGTCCTGTGCTCTCCCCTAGGCCTGGTGAAGGCTCCCCTGAAGCGGTCTCGCTCCACAGCGGACGGGGGAGATGAAGACGGCACGGAGCAGACCCAGGACCAGCTGCTGGAGTCAGGAGGTCCAGAGGAGGAGCAGAGGACTGACAACACCTCTCTACTGCGCCTCCTGGAGGAGGGAGAGAAGGTAGGCAGGGGGGCACGCAGACAGACGGACAGACACACACACACACACACACACACACACACACACACACACACACACATACCCTCACTCACTCACTCACTCACTCACTCACTCACTCACTCACTCACTCACTCACTCACTCACTCACTCACTCACTCACTCCCTCACTCACTCACTCACTCACTCACTCACTCACTCACTCACTCACTCACTCACTCACTCACTCACGCATGCACGCACACACACACAAGACTGGATAGTTCAAGTTTATTATAACAATCACGCTGTTTCCTGCTACTGTGCGTTGAATGCCAGAGGCTAAAATAGTTTAATTTTTTTTTATGATGGCGAAAATTGATTAGGTCATCTGTGCAAAAACGACAAACTAACAGAGGACTGGTCAGTGTTTCCTGCTCCTGTGTCCTGGTAGCACCTTTAAAGTAATTAACCCCATCTTATTCCTCCCATTGTCTGTGTTGTAGATCCAGCACATGTACCGCTGTGCGAGGGTTCAGGGTCTGGACACCGGCGAGGGTTTGCTGCTGTTTGGGAAAGAACATTTCTACGTGATAGACGGATACACCATGACCGTATCCAGGGAGATCAGAGACATAGACACTCTGCCAACCAAGTAAGTAGATACTTGCATATATACTTACATACAGTACATTCATACACGCACGCAGGCACGCACACACACACACACACACACACACACACACACAGGTCTATACTACACAGTTTGTAATTACTGTATTATTTTTAGCATGTGCTACACCACACAGCTATGGAATTTCATTTTCTTTAATAGATAAAAATAATAACATAAAATTAAACAGACTATTGAATGTTCAATACATGGATCGGTGGTGTCAGTCCGATATTCAATAAGTGGAATGTAGCCATAGCCCTTTCCCTAGTCTAGACACCTTTAAGAGAATTGCAACTTCAGCATAATAAATCCTGATTGAATGGAATGCATTTATGGAAGCCTGCAGCAAACAGTTGACATGGTTACTGTACTGTTCCTTCCCTGAGTTAGAGATGACATCATAGCTGCAGTGGGAGAGTTAGAATGATGTAATGCGGCCGGTGGAGCATGCGTTGTGAAACTCAGCACACACAGAGAGAGAGATGACATATTTATCTTTTTAGGGAACTCGTGTAATATTTTTGTTTGGAAAATAACCAACAAATGCTTAATCTGTTTCCCCCAGTGATCCTTCCAGGTGTTTTAATGCTTTATAAGCGTCCGCACAATCCTGTACAATTGAAACATGTTTTTCCCAAAGGGCTGAAATGGGGCTGTAGCTGGCATTTTGGAATTGAACAATTTTCATAGTCATCAAATTCAAAACATTCTCAAGTCAAATGACTATTCACTTGTTTTCTTTCAATGTACATTTTATGACTTCCAAATTTCATCAAAAGCAATCATAACGCATTAAAATACACTTAAGTATTTTTTTTGCCTTGAATATAATGTTTTTAACATTTGGAAAGGAGCTGTATTTGCCTTTTGTAGATACATGTTAATGAATACATCTCTGTCTGTCTGTCTGTCTGTCTGTCTGTCTGTCTGTCTGTCTGTCTGTCTGTCTGTCTGTCTGTCTGTCTGTCTGTCTGTCTGTCTGTCTGTCTGTCTGTCTGTCTGTCTGTCTGCAGTTTGCACGAGGCGATCATCCCCAGAGGAGCGAGACAGGGACAGAGTCAGCTGAAGAGAACCTGCAGCATCTTCGCCTACGAAGACATCAAGGAGGTTCACAAGAGACGATACCTGTTGCAAGTAAGTGGGCACATAACACACACACACATACACAAGCTCGCAGACAGACAGAAAGACAGACAGACAGACACTCACTCTCACTCATTCACTCACTCACTCACTCACTCACTCACTCACTCACTCACTCACTCACTCACTCACTCACTCACTCACTCACTCACTCACTCACTCACTCACTCACTCACTCACTCACTCACTCACTCACTCACTCACTCACTCACTCACTCACACACACACACACACACACATGTAGTAGCACCAATAAACAAAATATACATCTGTGATGTTAAACATTTAGCAGATAGATTTATATTTGGTAGCTTAAAACAATTGCTATTTTTTATTTATTTTTTAAATGTATGCTTTAGATTACTTTTACAGAGTTACCGGACCCCACCTTTTAAATGTCTTGTGTTTAATCACATTTTTGTGTAACTTCTTATACTATTATGTTTGTTGATGATTAAATATCCTGTGTGTCACCTTTCAGCCCATGGCGGTGGAAGTCTTCTCAGCAGACGGGAGAAACTACCTGTTAGCGTTCCAGAAAGGAGTCCGCAACAAAGTTTACCAAAGGTACAGAATACAAAAGCTTTGACTTTATCCTGCTGAAATGCCACTGATGTTCGTAGGCTACATGTGTTTTATGAATTACGTACTTCAGTTTGAAAATATTATTAATAAATCTTCAGAGATCATGAAGTATCTTATAACCATAATATTTCTACTTTGTGTGGATCACTGTATATCAGTGTGATTGTCAGTGTTATCAGTTTAGCACTTGTTTATGTGCAATGTATAATGGGGTTATTTTTTAATTCTCTGCAGGTTCTTGGCCGTGGTGCCTTCACTGGCCGACAGCTCCGAGTCTGTTTCAGGTCAAAGGCCAAACACCAGCGTGGAGCAGGGGTGAGACTGTCTCTATGTCACAAATGTATTTTCTTAATAAATTCAGCATCGGGCTTTTGCAGTTCTAGGATGTTTTTCACTGCTCACATGCTGATGTTTGATGTTTGGAATGTCCTCTCTCTCTCCTGTCAGGTCTGGGCTCCTCAGCACGCTGGTCGGCGAGAAATCAGTCACTCAGAGATGGGAGGTAAGAATCCAAACTATTTAGTGTAATACAACCCTGAAGAGTGCTTGTTGTCAAAACCATTAAATATTTCACTACAATACGCTAACTACCTGTAGAACGGACATTTTGGTTTTATACTATAAACTACTGACAACATTTCTACCAAATTCACAATGAGAATATTGCCATTAAGAGCATTTCCATTAAGTAATGTAGAGATGAAGATTTAAGAGAAATACAGACTGGTCTCTTAATTTTGTATGTTCCCTCTATGAGCCCCCATTCACTGATGTGTTTACTGTGTGTGTTCTAGCGAGGAGAGATCAGTAACTTCCAGTACCTGATGCATCTGAACACCCTGGCAGGACGGTCCTACAACGACCTCATGCAGTACCCCGTCTTCCCCTGGATCCTGGCTGACTTCGACTCTGAGGTGAGGCCACGGGGTTTAGGGATAAACTTAGGTGGCAATTAACAATCACTAGAATCACATGAAAATGAACACTGCTTATATCATTATTACGGGTGGTGAAAAAAATTTAGATTTCTATCCACTGCGATTTTGTATGGATTCATAATCTGCAAAAATTGTTAAAAAAAAATAATAATAATACTGTATTTCGGTAGTTCGCTGCAGCATGTTGACTTGCCTTAAAATCAAATGCATTACAAACTTCTCATTAAAATACAATACAATTCTGTTTACATGGCAAAAGTCTTTGTCGGATTATGATTTTAACCAGGTTAATATCTGAATTTCGCTGTGCATGTAAACGTGGTCAAAGATAACCACAAGAAAAATAGATGCGTAGTCCTTCATAAAAAAACTGTTTTTGTTAACCGTGGTGATGTTTGTTGTTGGGTACGTTTAACCAGGAACTAGACCTGACCAACCCCAAGACGTTCCGTAACCTAGCCAAGCCGATGGGCGCGCAGACGGACGACAGACTGACGCAATACAAGAAGAGATACAAGGACTGGGAGGACCCCACCGGTAAGACATGAATCTACTGCTTTTGTTTTTTGTAATATACTTTATTTATAGATTTTGAAAATATGCATACATACATATCAAAAACATCCAATGCCATGTACACTACATTTCTACACATCATATACACTTATTTTGTACATTATTCAAAGGATTATTCAAATTCAATTAAATCTTGCCAAAAGAGGCTAATCGGTATCAGCACAAAACAAAGCAGTCATGAAAATCTACTGCTTTTAACAAGCTGGAGGCAGGGAGATTGTCACAAAGTCTGTTATTTTAAAATTGTCAAATATTTAAGATCTGTTTAAAATAGTTAAACAATAAAGTGCAGTTGTTAATAATACTGTATTCTAAATAAGGCAACTTTGGAGGCAGGGAGATTTTAGATGTGTCATCTCATGTTAAATAGATTCAAGCCAGTCACACTCTTGGCGATTTTATACAGTTATATGTATCTAAAATATAAAATGTTTAAAATTAATATATATTGTCTGTATTGAACAATAAGTCTAGTTTTTGGTTGTTTTTCAAATAAGAAGTATGACATATTACAACTTTTCTACAGCAAGAATCAAATTGACCAAATTGTGACACATTTTAATTTGACTTTTCCAACCTGCACAGAACTTTCAAATTTCAAAACATAAAAAAAGGATGTCATGGGATGTCAGAGATTTATTTTTGTCCAGTATATGACAATTTGACCCCCTCAGAGCATATCATTGTTTTCCAAGTCTCTACTAAAGTAAGGCAAGGAAAGGCAAGTTTATTTCTATAGCACAATTCAGACACAAGGCCATTCAAAGTGCTTTACAGGGGCATAACATACATCAAGATTAAAATACATCAAGTATAGAATACACATTAGAAAAGTGAATGAAAAATATGAATAGAAATAAAACATTTAAATAAAATAAAAATTGCAGGTTAAAAGGGAAGCAGTACAGTCAATAAGTAAATGCGTTGTTTTCTCCCCTCCCCAGGTGAAACACCGGCTTACCACTACGGGACCCACTACTCCTCAGCCATGATCGTAGCCTCATATCTGGTCCGCATGGAGCCATTCACACAGATCTTCCTCAGACTTCAGGTTTGATAAATACTTTTCCCCACTAGTTAAGACATTTCTGATTTGTCTTACAACCTACCTGAGCTGCCTTTCACTTGATTTGATGCGTTTTGAAAAGAGCTATATAAATAGTGTGTAAAAATGTATCATCTTATGTGCACCTATTTAGTTTTTGGGGGAATTTTTCATGATTTAGGGCACATTTGAATCCCACCCGACAAACCTTTGATGCTATGAAGTTCCCTAATGTCAAAACCTGTGTGTGTGTGTGTGTGTGTGTCTCTCTCTGCCCGTGTGTCTGTCTGTGTGTCTGTCTGTCTGTCTGCCTGCCTGTATGTATCTCTGTCTCTCTGCCTATGTGTGTCCATCCCCAGGGCGGTCACTTTGACCTGGCTGACAGGATGTTCCACAGTATGCGTGAGGCCTGGATGTCGGCTTCCAAACACAACATGGCCGACGTCAAGGAGCTCATCCCAGAGTTCTTCTACCTGCCGGAGTTCATAACCAACTCAAACAACTTTGACCTGGGTATGTGTGTCTGTCAGTGGCTACACGCATAGACAGCTTGATATACAGTAGCTTATTATATATAACTTAAATCAAACTGGCTTATACAATATAAGATAATTGAGAAAAATGTACAAAGCATTGTCATTTATGGATGTCTTTCATGAGAAATAGAGATTTTAGGGCTCTAACGGATACTTATTTTTTTAAATATCACAGATCGTTGCCCTTTTACTTTGGGCGACTGTGGCTCAGTTGGTAGAGCGGGTCGGCCGATGATCAAAGGGTTGGAGGTTCGATCCCCGCCTTGCCACCTGTGTCATAGTTGTTGTGTCCTTGGGCAAGACACTTCACCCACCTTGCCTCGTGTGAATGTCGATAGGTAGCCTGCTATCGGTGTATGAATGTGTGTCTGTATGACATTTTATTTTTTGATAAAAATAATCACCCCTTTTATTAATTTCTTTAGATAATTGAGTGCATGAATATTAAAGTTTTTTTCCTGTTGTTTGATGTTCCAGGTGCCAAACAGAACGGCACCAAACTGGGTGATGTCCTCCTGCCGCCTTGGGCGAAGGGAGACCCCCGAGAGTTCATCAGAGTCCACAGAGAGGTACCAAATCAACCCATAGTAACTTCTATGTTTGCGTTTCCGAGAGTACACATTAAAAAGCAATTCCAGAAAGCTTGTGGACAAAATCACTTTTTTGTCAGTCAGTGAATATCTCCTGACTGTCCAGTCCATCCAGTTATGTGTTAATACAAAGCCTAGGCTCTGTAAACTGGCATGTGGCTAGCTACTGTCGCCTCCTTTTGTTAACATACACTTTGTTTACATACCAGTTTTCCAGACCCTACGCTGTGTATTAAAACTGGACTTTTTTCCAGCGCACACACACACACACACACAGTACAGTCAGGTAGCAGCAGATCATGAGGAGATATTCACTGGATTTTTGACAACAAACGTTCTCCGTAATCCCCCTTATCTCTAGGCGCTGGAGTGTGACTACGTGTCGGCCCACCTCCATGAGTGGATCGACCTGATCTTCGGCTACAAGCAGCAGGGTCCTCCCGCTGTGGAGGCCGTCAACGTCTTCCACCACCTATTCTACGAGGGCCAGGTGGACATATACAACATCAACGACCCTCTGAAAGAGACGGCCACCATAGGGTTCATCAACAACTTCGGACAGATACCCAAACAGGTCAGATACATTTTTTTTTTTTTTTTTTAAATCCCATTGAGACCAGAGACTCTAATGGTTTATAATGACACAATACTGCTTCCAACTAGTGTGATACGGTAGTGTTGTTGTTTACTTGCTACTCACTACTACTAATATTATTAGAACTTGGACTACAATATACAGTAGCTACAACAATAGGAGTAATGCACTTACATACAACTAGTCTTCATACAAATGTTACAAACACTGATAAAAACTCCATAACTCCTGTAATTCTCTTGACACGTTGACATAACAAATACATTTGTCATCAATGTAAAGGCTTTCTCACAACAGACCAGACCTTCCATAGTTTGGTGGCAGCTTTTTTCGATTGGAGTTTAATTTTATGTGTGTGTGTGCGTGTCTTCCAGCTGTTCAAGAAGCCCCATCCTCCTAAACGCGTTCGCAGTAAAGCCAACGGTGACGTAGCCAGCGTTCCCCCAAGCTCCAACAGCGACAAGATCTTCTTCCATCACCTGGACAACCTCAGACCGTCTCTAGCACCTGTTAAAGGTAACACACACACACACACACACACACACACACACACACACACACACACACACACACACGCTTGCGGTTTTCTCAGTGTTTACTTGCTCATAGACTCGTCAAATAGTCCAATTTAATAAAACGTCCATTTAGACATTGGGGAAATTAGTAGTAGTCGCTACGTACATCCCTAATTCCTCACGCAGCCCTAACAATATGTCTCCGTGTGTCCGTCCTCCAGAGCTGAAGGAGCCGGTAGGACAGATCGTGTGCACAGACAAAGGGATCCTGGCCGTGGAGCAGAACAAAGTGCTGGTTCCTCCCACCTGGAGCAAGACCTTCGCTTGGGGCTACGCAGACCTCAGCTGCCGCCTCGCCAACTACGAGTCAGACAAGGTCAGTGGGACAAATTGTTCTAAGCATAGTTGTGAACACATTTGTGTTAGCACAATTATGAATGTGGATGTGTGTGTGGGTGTGTCTTATTTGTTTCTTTTTTAATGCCTATAGTTGACTATTTTTATAGTTTTAATTTAATTATTTATGGATATGTACCACCTCAATGTGATGTTTTTGCACTGAACAAGGACTGCACTTCATTGTGTTGTACTTGTTACAGAGAATATAGATAAGAGAAGCGAATATAATTGTTGTTTTTGTTTTATTTTATTTTATTTTATTTTTTATTTTATTTTTATTTTTATTTTTATTTTTTATTTTTTTTATTTAATAAATATTTTGATTTTTAATTTTTTTTTAAGGAAAGGGGTAGGATTAAATAAGTGTATACTTCTTCCTGCTCCTTTTCAGGCATATTTATTGTATTTCCATGCTTTTCATTTTGTTTTGTATGTGGATGTCTGAAATAAACTAAATCAAATCAAATCAAATAATGTTTGTATTCTATTCTATAATATAAGTTAGTAGAACATTCACCGTTTCAGAGATATAATAATTAATTCTGGCCCATGTGGGGGAGGTGTGATGTCATTTTGTGTGACTAACCAAACGTTTAAATCTCTGGTCCCAGGCCCTGGTGGTGTACGAGGGCCTGTCGGAGTGGGGTCAGATCCTCTGTGCCATCTGTCCAAACCCCAAACTGGTCATCACCGGGGGAACCAGCACCGCCATCTGTGTGTGGGAGACGGGCACCTGCAAGGAGAGGAGCAAGTCACTCACACTGAAACAGGTCAGAATACACATACACACACACACACGCACACACACACACACACACACACACACACACACACACACACACACTGTTCCCTAGAGACTGTAAGAAAGTCTGTGAGCAGCACTTCAAAACAATATACCTAAACAATTACAAGATTATATACATACAATAAAATAATAGGCAGAACATTTTCAGATATACTGATTATATATTACATCACACAACATTACATTTAGTAGATGCTTTTACTGAGCTATCCAGATGTACAATTTACATAACTATGTAAAATATCATATTTGGAGCCCACATTTTCAAACAATTTTACTGTAAATTATGAACAAAGTAGGTACAAATTCATAACATTTCTGAAACTCATGTATCAGATACGATGCAGTAGTAGTTGCTAATGGGTTAATGACGTTTCTTGTATTAAATACAATGAAAAATACAGTGCAACCTTAAGATATGAAACCAATATGTCTTAAGTATTTAAAAATTGACTCCATCTAATATCATTGTCCGTATTGTTTCTATCTCAGGCGTTGCTGGGGCACACAGACGCAGTGACCAGCCTGACGGCGTCCTCAGCGTATCACATCGTGGTGAGCGGCTCACGGGACAGGACCTGCATCGTGTGGGACCTCAACAAGCTTTCCTTCATCACTCAGCTCAGAGGACACCGAGCGCCCGTCTCCGCTCTGTGTATCAATGAACTGACGGTAAGGCCATGGATACATGTCTCTTGTAAAACTAGTGGAAATGACGTGTACTTTAAAGCTATCGTGCGTAACTTCTGTCACCCCCATGAGATATTCAGAGTAATTACAACAACACTGTCGGTGCATCATCAAGTTTGTAAACGCTGCCGCACTGAGAAGTACAGAGAGATTTTTTTGGGAGCTGATGGGCTTAATATTAACCGACATTCAAATATATGAAAAATGTACGCACTACAGCTTTAAGTTGAGGAAGATAAACATGAGCCAAGGAACAGCACAGTGTCAAAATTGGCATTTTTATCATGATTCATAATATGTGTGTGTGTGTGTGTGTGTGTCTGTCTGTCTGTCTGTGTTTGTCTCTGTGTGTGTGTCTGTCTGTCTGTCTGTCTCTCTGTCTGTCTCTGTGTCTGTCTGTATATAGGGGGACATCGTGTCTTGTGCAGGAACATACATCCACGTGTGGAGCATCAACGGCAGCCCGATCGCCAGCGCCAACACGTTCACGGGCCGCAGTCAACAGATCCTGTGCTGCTGTGTGTCTGAGATGAACGAGTGGGACACGCAGAACGTCATAGTAACCGGACACTCGGACGGAGTCGTCAGGGTAACACACGTGCCCCGCTGTCATACTGATAATACATTCGTTTGTATACACGTTTCAAACCATAATATTTGTAGTATCTGATGGAGTCAGAATTACTCAATTGTCTTTGCCTTTGTCCAACTCTGTTAAAGTTAAAGAGAAAACCCAGTCTATGTATATGTCATACAGGAGCTCAACCTAACCTGAAATACAACGCAGTAAAAAATTAGGAGACCATTGCAAATTTTTCTTGAATTGATATCTCTAAATAAATGATGATAACAATTTTTTGGGGGAATTTGGTGGAAATGTTGTCAGTAGTTTCTAGAATAAAACAAAGATGGTCACATACTTTTAAATAGTACAACTAGTCTCTTAACTTGTTCCAGAGCTGTATCTTTGTCACTTTCTCAGTTTAAAATATTCTTTATTATTGTGCTGCGACTTCATTTAACTTTCCTATACTTAATCAAACCTTTCTTAACTCATCTCTTTGTAGTTCTGGAGAATGGAGTTCCTCCAAGTCCCAGAAACCCCTGCTCCAGAGCCGGTAGAGCCGGACGTGCCCGACTGCCTCACTGAAGAGAAGATCGGTGAGTCACGTGACTGATTTTTGTGCCAGTAATAGTAATAATATGGTTATTTGTAAGGCACCTTTCTAGAGCAGACGTCACAATGTGCTTCACAAAAAATGCAAGACACATACATAAACAAATAGAGCACATACAATGAATGCAAAAAAAACAGCTTGAATACAGACGACATGAAAGAACTGAGAAAAAATACAAGTTAGATCATTCAAAATCAAAGTCAAAAAGATTTTTATTTTTTAAATCTTTTGAAAAAAGCAGGTCTAGAAAGGTGGTTCTTTAGCCCTAGAACAAAACAAAATAGTGCAGTAAAATGACATGCGTACACATTTGTTTTACTGCTTCACAGAATATTTGGACAATACATTTACCATGAAAAAAATGTAGTACCACGTGATAAAAACAAACAAACAAAAAAGACTGAAATTGTGTTTTTGGATTTGTATTATTATTTATGAAGTGACAAGTGCAACACCCCAAAAAATACAGTGAAGTTGCATGTGTCCACTTGTGTTTTTCTTGCTTTACAGAGTGTTTGCACAATTAATTTGCTCTGAAAGTGTCTCATCATGTGAAATAAAATGATTATAATATTTCCTTGGTCTCCCAGAGGGTGGAGAGACTCACACAGCTGGGGATGAGGACAGCAGTGAGTCAGAGGGAGATGAACCCAGTCTGAACCAGGAGCCCAAAGCCCCACGCAACCCTTCCACAGGAGGAGGCAGCCAGCCGGGTAGCCAGCCGGGAAGCACCACACACAGACCCAGAGGTGAGAATACACTACTACACTTACCAACATCTACAATTTCAATACAGAGATTCGACTATTCTTAATACTTGCTGGTCATCAGAAACAGGCATTGGAGATAGATACTTGGCCTTCAGTATACAACGAAATTATGGAAAACAGCCTCCAGGGTGGAGATATTTGACCTAAAGGTGTGCATTGGAATTGTTAATTTAATTTTTTTTAAATAAACCTTTTACAGTGTCTCCCTCCTGTCTCCCATGTTATTGGTCACTGTCGTTTTTATGTTTCTTGGCGGGGTGTAACTGTAAACAGAATTCCGTTGCGCTGTCACATGTGCAGTGACAAATAAAGTTGATTCTGATTCTGATTGTGATGTAGACAAAAAGACAAAATGCATACATATATAAAGATAAACACAGTTCAAGTAGCTGCCTTACACTCAAATGAGTAAATACTGTAAGCCACTGTCCTTATAGTTTTAGTTAAGTAAAGTATCCACTTCTGCCATCTCTTAGCATACACAACTACCCTCAAACCTAACACACAAGTCAGTCGTTGCATTGTCCTGACTTCTAAACCCTTTGTCCAACCCCCTTTCAGGTCCGTCAGCGCGCGCCGGAGCCTCGTGGTCGATGGACAGCAGCTCAGACGACTCTCGCCGCTGGTCGGACTCGCTCAGCGTGGACGAGAAAGACGGCTTCGTGTTCGTTAACTATTCAGAGGGTCAAACCCCAAAGATCCCCTCACACCACAGCCACCACCATCACCCACATCCACACCCCCACCATCCCCCCCATCACCCAGCTCATCTGTCCCATGGAGCTCACCCCGCTCTCCAGCCCCCTGCCATGGACGCACGGGCATTCAACCAGCTACGGGCAGGTGGGTGTCCGGGTCAATATTTTACAGTTTTTAGCAATTATAAAAGATTAGAAAATCAATATTAATATTTTTTTTTTCGCTCTTAAAAGCTATAGTGCGTAACTTTTTCATATGAATAGATGTGGGTTACAGTCAGGTGGGTGACCAGGCAATATTTTACAGTTTGAGCATAATAAAATGTTTGAAAATTAATATTAAAGTTTATTTATTTTTGTTTTGCTCTTAAAGCTACAGTGTGTGATTATTTCCACATGAATGGATGTGGGTTACATTCATCGCCATCGAGTTTACACAGAGTTGATTAAGCCCATCAGATCCACAAATACTCTACACTCTACGCACTGTAGCTTTAAGCTGGTTGATAAGACACCATAAAGTATCAAGGACTCATCAGGGGGTTTATGCTCTGATCAAAGAAAATAAGCGCTCCACTGATCGGATGACAGTGTGTTTGTCGCATTGTTAAAATGTGTGTGTGTGTGTGTGTGTGTGTGTGTGTGTGTGTGTGTGTGTGTGTGTGTGTGTGTGTGTGTGTGTGTGTGTGTGTGTGTGTGTGTGTGTGTGTGTGTGTGTGTGTGTGTGTGTGTGTGTGTGTGTGTGTGTGTGTGTGTGTGTGTGTGTGTGTGTGTGTGTGTTCTCAGGCCACAGATGGGAGCGCCAGCTGGTCTTCCGGAGTAAACTGACGATGCACACGGCGTTTGATCGCAAGGACAACGCTCACCCAGCAGAGATCTCATCACTCGCCATCTCCAAGTAAGAAACATGACAGAGCTGAGAGTCTGGCAGCAAAGTTATTATAAAAGATTAGTTTGTTTTGGTTGCCACATTGCCCAAGCTGTCAGTCAGCGTGCAGTATGTACTTTTCATGCAGACATAAGGACATTCAAAAGGGCTTTACTGTAGGATAAAAAATACTACAATACTAGACATAAGAAAAATATTGAAATTGCATTTTAAAGAGATAATTAAAGACAAAAAGCAAAAACAGGGGGAAAGATGGTCAAACATTAAAATAAATTAGATTTAAAAGACATTAAACAACCACATTAAAAGATGGCAGGTTAAAAGGAAGACAGAAAAAGAAAAGCAGCAGAACTGCAGTTTTCTGGGAGTGTGTTTCAGATATGCGGTGCATACAAACTAAAAGCTGCTTCTCCTTGTTTAGTCCTAACTCTGGGTTTACTGTAAGTAGACCTGTCCATTAACGTATCAGCAAATCAGAAATGTTGCTGAATTCCTCTTACCGCCATTTTCTCCCTCCCTTTTTTGTGACACATTTTTTTCTCAAGGATGTTTGTTTGTATCTATCTAGGTCTTCACTAAAGTGCATTGTAAATAATTTGTGAAAATTACTGAAATAAGGGGGCGCCCTTAGCTCAGTTAGTAGGGCGTCCCCCCCCCCATGGGCCTCGGCCAGCAGCGGACCCGGGTTCGATTCCAGCCCGCGGTCGTTCTCTGCATGTCACTCCCCTCTCTGCCCCATTTCAACTCTGTCTCTACACTATCAATAAAGCATAAAAATGCAAAAAAAAATCTTAAAAAAAAAAAATACTGAAATAAACTAAACTAAACTCAAAAAAAACATTTCTACCATCCTCTTCTTCCCCAGGGACCACAGTAAGATCCTGGTGGGTGACGGTCGAGGCAGAGTGTTCAGCTGGTCAGTGAGTGACCAGCCCGGCCGCTCGGCTGCAGACCACTGGGTGAAGGACGAGGTGGGGGACTCCTGCTCCGGATGCACTGTCCGGTTCTCCCTCACGGAGAGACGACACCACTGCAGGAACTGTGGACAGCTCTTCTGCCAAAAGTAAGGGAACACTTTTACAGTGCACAGTTTGTTTGTTATGAACGCTACTAAATCAAAAGCTTCACCAGCGTCATATTACCATTATTAATCTCACTAAGTAGTCACACACAAATACATTAACTCATTGCCATGCATCCTGTCGAAAGTAAGACTATACTTTTACAGCAGTAGTGCACAATTTCCAGAACTAAGGTTTATTTTTAAGTACAATGCTATTACCTGCTGACTAAGGGACGTGCTGCTGTATGTTCTGATGTTTATAGGTCATTAAAAAAGTAGAACAAAATGTATTTTCAGGTCCTAGTGACTCTACTTTATTACAGTGTTAAAGGTGGAGTCACAATTCTAGGAAAAAACTTGATGCCTGTTTACAGAGCCTAGGCTGTGTATCAACACAGTATATTGTTTCAATGTGCTGTGTGTATCTAACAATGCCATGTTGCTCTCCTTGAATTTGATATTTAATAATGTGGGAACCTTGTTAAATCTGCCCCTCCCTTTGTCTTGCAGGTGCAGTCGCTTCCAGTCGGAGATCAAGAGGCTGAAGATCTCGTCTCCGGTGCGCGTCTGTCAGAACTGTTACTACAACCTGCAGCACGAGCGCAGCAGCGAGGACGGCGGCGGCGGTGGCGGCAGGAACTAAGCTCCACCCCTCCATAGTGACTCCTCCCGTCTGAGGAGCGTTTCATTCCCACATATCCATCTCCGTCTCCACCTGCCTGGTTGTTCCCAAATCCAAAAAGCTCCAAAAAAATATCCCCCCAAAAAAAAAAAAAAAATTACCTTTTTAAATTCTCGTACGTCCAGTAACCACATGTACTGTAACACACTGACAGACTGTTAACAGAGGGAACTTCACCATGACGGTGGCGATGGAAAAAGGCAGAGAATGAGAATTTAAAAAAGCCGAAAATCACCACTTTTACCACCTGCACTCAACACCTGGATGTAAGAAGAAAAAGAAGAAAAAAAAAAAAGCTACCACCATCTTTGACGCGGCGCTCTCGAATCAATCGCCCGCCCAACCGCAAGATACAGAACAAAACTTGTTAATATTGTAAATAAACTTCCTATGGCCTTTTGAACTCTTAAGAGGATCAAATATGGAACAAAAAATAAGGTGAATATGGGAAAAAACTCAGAAAAAAAAAGTGTAATAATAACTTGCCTGTAATATAGCGTTGTGACTAAACACTCCTGGCTTTAAAAAAACATAAAATAGAAGAAAAAAAATAAAAACTGATTGTGTGTAAGTATAATGTTACAAAGTCACAGGAATAACACAGGAGGGGAGGAAGGGATAATGAATGTCAATAATTAAATGTCCGCCGCGGGTTCACTTTACTAGTGTGTCTAGTTATGCAAAAATGACTTATGTTTTTTTTTCTTTTTTTTATTATTCATTTCGCGATAATTTTTTCATGTCGTTGTTGTTGTTGTTTACAAAAATGTGATTTTTTTTTTTAGGGAGTGAGTGTTGCCCGCATTGTCAAGCCATCACCATCAAAGAGAGAGATTTATTATGAGATTGTCTTTCTTATTATTTTTGCCAAATTCTTTTCGGATGTATCAATTTTCGATGAATTTCTTTTTTTTTTTTAAACCTATCATCTATTCTGTCCTTTTTATATGAATTGCCATTTGGAGAATGTTTTTCTTCGTCATCATTGTTGCTGCGGTCTGAAGACTGGACAAAATATCATTATGGGGATTTGATTTGATTATTATTTTTTTTTTAAACCATATCACTCCATTTACTACGAGATTTATTTGCGCGTATGAAAAAGGTAAAAGACAACACACATGTTTATTTTGCTAGACATTTATTCTTCCTTTTAACGTAGCATTATTTAGTTACTGTACGGCTTTTTGAATGCACACAAAAAAGGGACTCTTCGTTTGTATTGTTTTTTTGTTTTTTTTGCTGGTTTCTTTTCAGATATGTGTTCCAGTCAGTCTAACTCTGTGGCATTATAACAGTAGACGAGTTAACGTTGCACTCCGCACACTTTATCCACTGTCCCTATCGGATATTTTAAACTGCAAGAGCAACAGCAACAGCCAAGACCCATGCAAAGAGTTTGTTCGGAATAGAAAGACATTTACAGCCATTGGAATAAATGGAATAGATGGAAATGCTTGAACTGCGAAATCACAAAATACTTTTAAACTGGACAAAATCCCAGCTCAGATTTTAAGAATATGTCTTAGTAAAAAAACGCAAATACGATCATTTAAGTCTAACTTTATACTTAACTTGAATGTTCTTGTATACAGAGCGAGGGACTGAGAGACCTGTGTTATGAAGCGCACACATTATATAAGTGATCACTGTATGAATATATAGAGCGATTTAACACGTATATTAACATAAATATATCAGACTAGTATTGCTTTCCGTACCTTAACATGTTACAACTGCACGGCAGGAAGCTTTAGCAGTCGAAACATGTAAAGTTAGGAAAATTAATACTTGTCTATACTCTGTATACAAGAACATTTAAGTTAAAAAACAGTCAAACACATTGAGATATTTTTTGGCCTTTTTTTACTTTTAGTTTTGCTTACAAATGCAGGGGAAATGAGTGAGTATGGCATTAAATCCATAATTTTGTAGTATTATTTTTTTCATCAATGATGTATCGCTTTCTCGCTCTTGATCGTCAAATTAATTCAATTAAATACAGACATGATTTCAGTTATTACGTTTTTTTTTTTTTTTTTATAGAAATGGGCTTTTTGTAATGCCTGTCTCCACCACAAGGAGGCAGCAAATCATAGTAAATGTGCAGTTAGAGCTTAAAACTGTATAAAACAACATTTATTTGGCACCAATTGAACCCCGTAATAACTCAAAGTTCCCAAGTTGACACATAATATCAAAATGAGTATTGTGTGTGTTTCTCTGTTGCACTGTTGTCATGAGAACAAGTTAATAATTAGTTGTTTTAACTCTGCTGGATGGCTGCTGTTTCTGCTGGGTTTAAGAGTTAGACATTAAGAATGTGCTTGTGCATTTTTATATGTAAAAGTCCATTCATTTTGTTTCCTTTCAAAAACATGTGATGAAGCCATTTTGTTTCATGCTTCTGTGGGCAACGACCGTGCATTCAAAATGCTGCTTTCTTTCTGTCTCCACTACACTTTAAAATCCCCACACACCCTGAATGCTCCATAATGTTCTATTAATTATTATATGCACTCTTTGTTATCGTCTCCCTTATATCATACTGCATTTTACGTACTGTAATTTAGCGTGCAATCATGCCATCTTAGCTGACAACAAAAAAAATTATGAAATTGTGCTGATTTGATTTTCGGCTTGTCTATCAATCACTCACTTCACGAGTTCCTTTTGCACCTTCTTCACGTGTACAAAAAAAAACTGAGAATCACAGGTTTTTAAATTGAATGCAGTTTTTAAGTTTTGTCATTTCAACAAAAAGGTGAATTTGTTTCACAGCGGATACAAATGAAACTGTACAAAGTATTTATGCAATTATAATAACTGGTTTTAGAATTTTTTTTTTTTCTTTTTTTTATGATTATTATTATTGTTGCGATTTCAGCAAGTTTTGTTACTTGTTGCATGTCTATTAACACAGCTGACTTTCTGTGTCAGTGCATTGTACATGTTCTCGGCATTATTATATATATTTTTTTTTTTTTTTTGGTTTTTATTCATATTTTTTCTAGGAAGGCATTTGTCCGATGAGTTGATTTGTGTACAGAAACCCCGGGGAAATCTGGGTGGATTTTTTGTACTCTTTGGAAATATATAATATCGGAAAAAAATATGTTAAAAGACAAATGAAAACAAGAGTTAAGCGGAATAAGGGGCGGAAAAATAAGGTGAAAAAATCCTGGATTGTGTTGGTGGTCTTGTATTAGACTGCACATTACTACAGTATCTGGTGTGCAATCTGTGATAGCTGAATGTTCCTTGTATATTTGTGTTCACTCACTACATCCTACAATAGAGAAAACAAACTGTAGAGTAACTCTTACCCCCCTACCCCCCTCACCTCCCCCCAAACCGCTCCTTCTCTTACAGAAACAAAATGTTACAATAATGCAATAGAGCTGGTACTTATTCTTTTTAATTTCATTTCAATAAATAATTGCTGTTACCACCAAAAAAAAATGGAAGGATTGGTTCTTTTATTTTGAATTCTGTGGGTCCAAAAAAAAAGTTTTCTTCATGATGTGGCGGGTTGAAATTTGTCATTTATGGGCATACTTTGTTTTAAAGGAAATAAAATTATATTTTTGACTTAGAAATAGATACATGTAGACCAGACATGACTGAATTAAGTCATATATTCATCTTGACACACACCCTTATAGCTCAGTGTGTGTTTAGATATATATATGACGTAATTCAGTCACCTTTTCACAAGGTAAAGAACTTACAAATTAATACAAATGTACTAAGTTATTTCAACATTAAGATTAACATAAACAATAGTGTGTGAGAGTAATTTTTTTTTAAATGTTTATATCAAATGTATTGATAAGTAAACTGAATGTTTATGTTGATTTAAGTTTTTCTAAATTATTATTGCCGTCTGATGCAAAACAAAATGTGCAAAAATGTAGAGAGAAAATGTGTAAGGATTCAAGGAAGGTCTGTTTTTCAGTAAAGTACTTAAATGCCACACAGCTTAGCGATGCCATAAGTAGCAATATACAATACATTTACAATTTTAGACCTTTAAAATGTCCCAGACTAAATCTTCCTGAATGGATTTAAATGATATTATCTGTACAGTAAATGTATTCTATTCAGTTAATGTCAGGTGAAACCCCCCAACCGCGATGCCGCAGCATGAAGCACAGTGGGTCAACCAAGAATAGATTGACAGGAAGGAAGGAGAGAGAGAGAGAGAGAGAGAGAGAGAGAGAGAGAGAGAGAGAGAGAGAGAGAGAGAGAGAGAGAGAGAGAGAGAGAGAGAGAGAGAGAGAGAGAGAGAGAGAGAGAGAGAGAGAGAGAGAGAGAGAGAGAGCCAGAGGAGAGAGAGAGAGAGAGAGAGAGAGAGAGAGCCAGAGGGAGAGAGAGAGAGCCAAAGGGAGAGAGAGAAAGAGAGCCAGAGAGAGAGAGAGGGGGAGGGAGATAGGGTGAGAGAGAGAGAGAGAGAGGGGGGAGGGAGATAGGGAGAGAGAGAGAGGGGATCAGTCTCCACATTACGAGAGTTGTATGAAGTTAGACACCAAATCACAGACTAAAACCGGAAGTTGCGTGTCAAGTAAGCCTACTTCAAAATAAACCTCTTCTTCAAATAAGCGATCTCTGGGAATTAATTTAAATGGATATACAGTAGAATGGATGGATAGGGCTTCGTAATAACCTTCGGCTTCCTCTCACTTCTTTTCAGACACAGACACTACATTTATTCTTTAAATATTGTTTATGAACCTTTATAATTAGTGTTGTTTCGTGTTATGTATATTTTGTATGATCTGTCTGTCATACTTGCTTTTTTATTTTTTTGTTCGAAATAAAAACGAAATGAATAGCCTAAATGAATGAAAAAGGGTAATATAGGGTAAACTACTTACAATTAATTCAAAATGGTGGAGATGCAAAGTAGAATTATGGTAGGCCTATTATAGTCAACATTTTGTCCTAGCTACATATTATTTCTATGAGGCAGTGTCACAAATTTCACTTTTACTTTGAATGACGATACCGGAAATTATGAGTGTCTTTCATTTCCTCACCTTGACAGTGGAAGGAAAGGGAGCGAGGGACGGGGACTGCGGTGATAAACAAACACACACACGCAGTGAACGGAGCGGTTAGTGTCTCGTCTAGCTCGAGCTCCATAGCAGCAACAACCGTCTGACTTCCACACGGGGGGAAAAACTGACCTTTAGTGACCGAATATAACGTCCAAAACCCGGGGATATATACCATACATCTGACGAACAAGCTCCAGGATTTTAACCGCGGTCTCTCGCTCCCTCCTACCCGCCCACCCTTCGCCCTGAGTCGGCTTATGTGAAACATTTAACCGGAGACATGACGGAGCTAAGGAAGAGAGGAGGTGGCGGCGGTGGAGACACTGACAGCGCCGCGGAAAATATCAGCGACAAGGTAAAAACGTGCTTCAAAAACGTCAAACTGTTTTCCCCTAAAGACGTCGTCGGTTAAAAACAAGTTAGTCCGGTTGTGAGACTAGTAGCTGCTACACTGGCCGTCCGAGCTAGCTGGCTGCTAGGGGGGTTGCCAGGTTGGTTGGGAAGCTAAATAAAGCTGGCTGACTGTGGTAGGCTACTAATCCTGTAAATCAAATGAAAAGTAAAACGTATTTGACATAAGAAATAACCAATTCTATCCAATGTGAAGTTCATGACCTCAATAAATAGCTGGGATTTTATCGTGTTGTGACTATAACAGTGTTCATATACTTCTAGAGCTCTTTATAAAGTAGCCTATTTAAAAAGGATTTGAATGAGATAATCTACAAATAAGTCCTTAATTGGCGTTAACATGGTTTTTAATTAATCTTTCAAACGTCTCTTAAGGCTTACAATAAATTGATTTGAAAAATATGGCCTCAATTGCTATTAAAATATATTAAGTTATCATCTCAAATATCTTAAAAATCGCATTAAATAAATATAATCACATTGGATAATGTAATTAAGGCCTAACTTAACTTTGTTAATGATTTGTTGATATTTCTGAAGTATAGCCCAACTTAAGAATGCGAAGAAGTAAAAAAAAATGGACATTGCACTTTCTCTTTTGTTTTGAAATCGGTGACTAGTAGTGATTAAAACAATCAAGCAACAATAATATTGACAGAGCTTAAGGTGTGTGTGTGTGTGTGTGTGTGTGTGTGTGTGTGTGTGTGTGTGTGTGTGTGTGTGTGTGTGTGTGTGTGCGTGTACTAACTGCGGGTTAAAAATCAACTCTCCTCTCATGACTACATCACACAGTCTCCATCCAGTCAAGTCAATATGATCGATAAAGCCTATAAACAAAAGTTACTAAACCGCTATGAAATCCATAGACTCAACAAAACACCTACTTTGTGCAAGTGTGGATATATATCTAAATTACTTCAGTGTGTGTGTGTGTGTGTGTGTGTGAATGAAGAGGTGGTTAAGAGACACCCTCCTCCCCCCCACACACACCCCTCGGCCCCTAAAGGTGGTGTCAGCGATTTTCTAGAACTCTTGTTGTCAAAATCATTTTTTTTTCTTCAAAATCAATGAATATCTCCTCATGATCTGCTACCTGTCCGTACTGTGTGTGTGCACTGAAAAACAAATTCCACTGTCAATACACAACCTAGGCTCTGTAAACGGGTAAAACGTAAACAAAGGGGGGCCATTGTAGCTACTATAGCAACATGCCAGAAAGTATATTTCATTCACAGTCACACTCCGTCTGCATAATGTATATCTGGGGCTGAAGCCAAGGAGTTCTAAATATCTCAGAAATAATAATAATAATAATAATAATAATAATAATAATAATAATAATAATAATAATAATAATAATAATAATAATAATAGTAATAATTGATAGGATTTATATAGCGCTTTTTTGTAAGTCTCTCAAAGACGCTTTACATCTCAAAGAATATATATAAAGAAAATGAAAAACTGGAAAACAAGATACACAACTAATTCAAAATGAGGTTTGGAATAGAGTCAGGTGTGGTATGGGTGGGGTCAGTCAGGTGTTATTAAGCTTTCTTGAAGAGGTGAGTTTTGAGTTGGCTTTTGAATGAGTTTATTGAGTCTGAGGTTGCGTTCCGAATCGCATACTTTCTACTATATAGTATGTAGAAAAAAGATTTAGGACGTACCGATTCTTGTGGCCAGATTTAGGATGGTTAGAAGTACCCGGATGTCCTACTTCATGCGGCCAAGATTGTTAGTGTTGAAAACTGCATCCTATTTGGGCGATTCTGACCCACAATCCAGTGCGCACGTGAAGTGACGTCACATTGACGAAGCCTCCATATGAAAACAAACGGGGATGCGACGGATATAAAAGCAAGAGGCAAGATCAAGGCGCAATGTTATGATGAAATAAGAGAGTAAAGTATGTCCCAATAGTATGCCTACTGCATCCTAACTAGATTCTTTTTATCGTCGGATGTAGTTTGTAGAATAGAAAAAAGAAAGAGTATGCGATTGGGAACGCAACCTGAGTTTCGTATGTTTGGGGGGAGGGAGTTTCAGAGGGTTGGGGCGGCAATGGCAGTAACTCTGTTGACCTCTATTAAATCATATCTGGTTTACCTACGGTCACTTTGACAGGAGGTTTGCCACCAAGTAAAACCTACATTTCCATATGACCCTCTCACCTGAAAGTTCAGTGTATTGGCCTGATGTATTTGTGTAGATCTGAATTAGGTAGGTATAAGGAAAAATATGTGTTTGGCTGCAATTGTTGTTATTTTCATTCACAATGTTCTTCTTTAAACTGTTGGTACATGTTGTGATAGAGGGGACGTCCTACTGAGGCCTACAATGTATTACACATATTATTAATTAACTATGTTTCATTATGGTGGTCTTTAATATCCTTGGAAGTTGGTACATACACAGACTGACTCATGGATCTGAAATACATCAACCACATGACATGATATGCACAGCTTGTGTGTGTGTGTGTGTGTGTGTGTGTGTGTGTGTGTGTGTGTGTGTGTGTGTGTGTGTGTGTGTGTGTGTGTGTGTGTGTGTGTGTGTGTGTGTGTGTGTGTGTGTGTGTGTGTGTGTGTGTGTGTGTGTGTGTGTGTGTGTGTGTGTGTGTGTGTGTGTGTGTGTGTGTGTGTGTGTGTGTGTGTGTGTGTGTGTGTGTTTCTCTCAGTGTGTGTGTGTGTTTACATTTTGGTCATTCTGGCTTGTTGCCAGCGTTGACTTCACTGTATGTCCCAACTTGTTTGTCCTCACCTCCCTCAGAAGTCCAAGTTTGGAGGTGTGTGTGTGTGTGTGTGTGTGTGTGTGTGTGTGTGTGTGTGTGTGTGTGTGTGTGTGTGTGTGTGTGTGTGTGTGGCTGTATCCCTCAGTAGGAAGTCCCCCCTATCACAACACATGACTCCACACATTCAAACAGTGATGGAGTGTTGTTGTATTATCAGAGGGAAAGTATTTAGAGAGGGAACTATGGCTGAACGATTCTTGCTAAACATATGAATGACGAGTTTTCTCCAAGAATTTATATCAGGATGCTCTCATACATTTTTTTTTCTTTTCTTTTTTTTTTTTTTACAACTAAATCATTTAGTCATGGTCTCTCTCTCCTAATATAAAAAAAAGTCTCTTTTCCTCTTATTTTGCGACATTTTAAGTCATAAAATTGTCTATTGGAGGACATTAGTTTTTTTTTATTTTCTGTCCAAATATATCTTTAAACACTCTTGTATGATGCTCACTCCTCTTTATTAACTTCTATTACACACACACACACACACACACACACACACACACACACACACACACACACACACACACACACACACACACACACACACACACACACACACACACACACACACACACACACACACACACACACACACACACACACACACACACACACACACACACACACACACACACACACAGGCATTAACTTCCACTCAATCTGGCATGTTAACAGGCTGTTTAAAGGGTTTCCTTTGCGAGGTCATTTTTAATACTCTGTAGTGTTTTACGAGGTTGGCACTGTGCCGCGTAGCTGAAGGATAAATGCTGTTTATAGTGAGTGAGTAAGAAGCAGGAGTTTGGAAACACTTGACTACTAGCACCATTGCCCAGCTGTATTGGAAATTTACCTAGTGGCTGCTCTTCTATTTGCCTTGTAAATTATATAGTATGTACTGTTGCTGCTTTTTTTTTCTATTTTACTTGTAGCCTATATTGCATATTTTCATGTTTCCTTCTTGGCATTCAGTCCGTGGAAAACAAAAGGGAGAATTTCATTGTATGACTGAGAACATTTTTCTTATTGTGCAATATGACAATACACACTTTGAATCTATTGTGGGACATAGAACATGGTCCTTGCTGATGGGCTTCAAGGTGGCTTATCTTCAAGGGATACATTTAAAGAAAAAATGTCATCAGGCCAACAGAAGGTTAGGTTAGGTTGTGATTTTTCTCTACTTATGACATCTATTGCAGTATGTCCGTCCTGGGAGAGGGATCCCTTACTCAGTCGACTCTCCCTGAGATTTCTTCAATTTTTTTTTAATCCTGGTAAAGGTTTTTACTGTGAGTTTTTTCTCAGCCGAGCTAAGGGTGTAAGGGCAGGGTGTCGTACTGTATCATATTGTATCATATTGTATGGAATGTAAAGCCCACTGAGACAAATGTATTTGTGATTTTGGGCTATACAAATAAAACTGATTTGATTTTGATTTAGAGGGATCTTAATGTTGTGTATTAGTAATTTTCATCTACAGGGGTCTTGGTCTGCCTCTCTTCAAAGCATTCGGTCTGTGTATAATGTGGACACTAGCTTCTTTTCACAACCATCCCGTTCCCGTTTTTTTATTTGAAACCTGGTTTAGTAAAGCCATATTGCGTAACTTCCCCATATGAGTTGACACAAAGTTAATCAAGCCGATCAGCTCCACATCACACTCTACTGTATTTCTCAGTGTGGCAGCATTTGCAAACTGGTGTCGCCCCCCTGACACAATGACAAAACCGCGCCAATCGCCAAACATCAGCCTTGTTAGCTACTTGTGAGTCCATATCCAGTGTATTTTTTTGGACATTTTATATACTACTATAAAAGGGGAGTATTAGCAAAATTCATGGGTGAAAAGCAGACATGTTATGGAAGCAAAATAGCTACAACAAAAACAACTCCAAATTGCCCAAGGCTTGAATACAAACAATGTTCTTGCCTGCAGCGTCTCATGTGGTTTGTTGTGTCTAAACAGATCACGTTGACATGGTGCACACACACTGTATAAACCGCTGGTGGTGTGAAAAATATATTTACACTCTCCCCTGTGTGCTACGTCTAAGGCCAATGTTTACTTTTAATGAATTAGTCCGACACACACACACACACACACACACACACACACACACACACACACACACACACACACACACACACACACACACACACACACACACACACACACACACACACACACACACACACACACACACACACACACACACACATTTAATTCAATGGGACTTTATTGGCATGGAAAAACACAAGTTAAAATTGCCAAAGCTAAGAAGCTGTGTGTGTGTGTGTGTTTGATTCCGATATTGAGTGTGTGTGTTCTCCCTACATGGCCGTAGCATTACACACTGTTGCGGGGACAGTTAGCGTTAGCGACGGCTCAAGACGCCTCATGACAGTCGACCTTGTGGGGCCGTGTGCAAAGCGGCCGCCGTCCTTGAAGCTGCCAGCAGCAGCAGCAGGCAGTTCACCGCTCGGCTGCTCTCTTCTTTATTCTGCACAGACACAGTTAGACATGTCTTTGGACAGCAGAGGAGGCTTAAAGACCTACTTCACCGGTGGAAATATGAAGGTGTATTGAACTCTGAGATCCTATCTAGTATAAATGTGCAAAGATTTTTTAAATCGGTTCATCCTAGCCTGAGAAAAGGCAGAAAGAGTGTTTTATGGTCTCACTGTCTAACCCTGCATTTTCCCATGTGTGACATCACACTAGTAAAAATGTAGGGTTAGGATTAACAGGACAGCTGGGCCAAGGGAAGACTGAGGAAAGACTGACTTTTTTTTTTTTAGATTATTTCTTGGCCATTTTTGCTTTATTAGACAGATTTGGAGAGACAGAGTTGAAATGGGGCAAAGAGGGGAATGACATGCAGGGAACTTCAACTGACACGGCGGGATTCGAACCCGGGTCTGCTGCGGGCCGGACCCTTTCAATGGCTCTGGGCTAACCTAGCATTAACTTAGTAGCAACGTTAGCATGAATCAGTAACAACCGAATAGACGTAACGGTACAACAGTTCAAAGTAAGCTAACTCTAGAAGCTGCGAGCTCACGCCAAGACTGCCCCAAAAATAATCCATTTTGGTCAGGCCCTAAACAGTAGTAGCATTCAGGTCGAAGCAAAGTTGAGCCCAGAATGGATACTGATAAGACTGGCGAAGGTTAAAGTCATGAATGACAGTATAAACAGCTGAGTGAGACAGACAGGCACCATTGTGCTTCCGTTTAACATCCATCTCACAATATTGATTGGTATTGATTAGCATTGTGGGGGTTGCTGTACCGTGGCACCTTGTTGATGTCTCATGATCAAGCATTAGATCGTGGCTGATTGTTGGAGCAGTAACCGCAATACTTTTATTTTCGGGCTGAATTTGCAAATATTTTTAGGGGTTGTTCACTTCTTTCACACACAGGCACGTCTCTGTAGCTGGTGAAATGGGTCGACTGTATCTACCTCTGAGGCCTGATTTAAGATCATGTGATTCTAAAAGTTACAATTTACAATCTTACTTAAGTGAAAGTGTTGTTACATGTTTGTTACCATGCCGGTATTTTTATCAAGTTAACAGTTTTTTTGTAAGTTTGATGGTTCCAAAACTATGTTATTTTTTCCTTATCTAAAATAGCAGCTGTTAGCTCATGAGTGTAAGCTTTTATTTGATGATATCTGAAGTTCATTCTGTGGAGAACGCTTGCTGTTAAAATCCCTTTTTGTCCTTGTTTGACCCATGAGCCTTACTACTTGTGTTAGCCCATTCATTTGCATACTTGTTTTGGGTGTTTTACAGTGAAGTACTTACACAGGCTTTAGCGCAGGCCTACTTTCCTAAATAAACAAAAGATTAACCGCAATTGACAGTTTACCAAGCATGACTTCATCATTCGCCCCAGATTAGACCATTAAACTGTGACTCTGCATTTAACGTGTGTGTGTGTGTGTGTGTGTGTGTGTGTGTGTGTGTGTGTGTGTGTGTGTGTGTGTGTGTGTGTGTGTGTGTGTGTGTGTGTGTGTGTGAGAGAGACAGACAGTGTGTGTGTGTGTGTGAGGTAATGTGCTGCTGCTGCCCAAACTTAGCTGTGGCCTGTTGTTTTATTTACTCAACTGTGGACCAACTGTATCAGTGAAAAACCAACCTGCGTTCCAAATCACATACTTTTTCCTTTTACTACACTACATTAGAGCTGCAACGATTAATCGACGAATCGATTATTAATCGATTATTAAAATAATCGGCAACTATTTTGATAATCAATTAATCGTTTAGAGTAATTTTTTAATAAAACATTTCCAAATTCTCTGATTTCAGCTTCTCAAATGTGAATATTTTCTGGTTTCTTTAATCCTATTATGACAGTAAACTGAAATATCTGTGTGTTTTGGACATAACAATACATTTGAGGACGTCAACATGGGCTTTGGAAAATTGATCAACATTTTTCCCCATTTTCTGACATTTTACAGACCAAAACACTAATCGATTAATAATCGATTAATCGAGAAAATAATCGACAGATTAATCGATTATCAAAATAATCGTTAGTTGCAGCCCTACACTACATACTAAAGTACAGAAAAGGAGAGAGAAAAAAATCCGATAAGGAAGATTTTTTTTAATTATGTTGAGAAATGTCAAGATTAAAGACGAATACTCCAAAATGCTATCGGAGTTAGTGGGGCGTCTAGGTGTTTCTGGCATACTGCAATTGACATGTATGTATTGGGACATCCTAAATCTTTTTTCTGGCATACTAAATAGTAGGGAAGTATGGAGATTGGAACGCAGGGCCAGCCGCCAGAGTGAGAAAATCCCATTGGCAACCAACCAGTCACTTTGCCAGAGTGTTAAAGACGAGGTAGAGAAGTGAGAGTGACTTCTGCTTTTAGGTGATAACAGCTAGACAGTGGCTGGGCTTTTTTGGGTGTTTTTCGGCTGCACTTAAAGTAGTGTGTGTGGGTGTGTGTTGGTGTGTGTGTAGAGTTGGTAGAAGCACTGCTGACCCCTGTATAAACCTTTGTGATTAAATATAAATCACCCCTGCAACCTGTACTGCAGTATAACCTGGTAGCTGGCAGGATAATTCTGGTGACTTATATGCTGCTGCTGCTTACATTTCTAATTATTTTTTATTTTATTTGGATTTTGGATTTTTTTGCATTGTCCACAGTCAAGAAAATATTGGAAAATCTTGGTCAAAATGTTTCAAGAGCTCATGGTGAAATATTTAAATTGCTGCTTTTGTAGAACAACCCAAAATCCAAAGCTATTCCATTTAAAAATAATGTAAAACAAAATAAAGAAAATACACTCATTCATATGAGAAGACCTTTTTACACGAACACGTCACCAATTGTAGTTTTTTATTTATTTTTATTTTTTATCAGCACACATGAGCTGCCTTGTTTACTTGTTTTTCCGATTGTAAATTTGGATGGTCAAATGCTATTTGTAATTCAGAGGCATTTTTTCATTGTTATTTCTCCCCTCATGTAGTCACGTTATGTACAGTAAGTCCCACTGTCTGTCTGTAGCTTCTACATTTCCTCATTAAATCCTGAGTAGAAATCTTCAATTACACCTTCTAGTCCTCTGTCCTGAACGCCCTACATCAAGTCAAGTGACCCTCCTCCACACACACACGCACGCACACACACACACACACACACACACACACACACTGTCTCTCTCACACACAGTCTCTGTCTCTCTCACAAGCACACACACACAGTCTCTCTCTCACACACACACACACACACACACACGCACGCACACGCGCACACACACACACACACACACACTGTCTCTCTCACACACACACACACACAGTCTCTGTCTCTCTCACAAGCACACACACAGTCTCTCTCTCTCTCTCTCACACACGCACGCACACACACACACACACACACACACACACACACACACACACACACACACCCTCCCAACCTTGGCATTAATTACCAGCATTTGACAAGGATCACAGACCCTTATTTCCTAAATGAAAAGCTTTGTGATTTAACCCTGGCGCCCCCACTGACTGTATTTAGCCACGTTTTAGTAAAAATCACCATGAATGGAAGAAAAATGTCCAGCCACTCTCTATTAAGGAAACTTAATCTCCCACAATCACTGCGTGCTCTCAGGAAAAAATCCCACTGGCTTTTTAAAAATCTAACCTTTTTTGGGCAGAATAAATAGAAGAAGAAGGGTCTCCATTTTCTGCTTTGTTACACAAGCGACCATTACTACTGGTGTTAACCCAAGAAGTGTGAGGCTTAACTTGTAGCATGACACCTTACTTAATTATTAATGAATTGTCTGAGGCAGTGCAATGTCCACACACGGGGCGAAATCTGAAAATACATTATGCTTGCTCAGGGTTTTTTTTTCTCCTTTCGTCCAAACTGGGCAAGCTTTTTCACCAAACTTAAGGTGCTGATGTAGGACTTATTTTTATAAAAGTGTGTGTGTGTGTGTGTGTGTGTGTGTGTGTGTGTGTGTGTGTGTGTGTGTGTGTGTGTGTGTGTGTGTGTGTGTGTGTGTGTGTGTGTGTGTGTGTGTGTGTGTGTGTGTGTGTGTGTGTGTGTGTGTGTGTGTGTGTGTGTGTGTGTGTGTGTGTGTGTGTGTGTGTGTGTGTGTGTGTGTGTGTGTGTGTGTGTGTGTGTGTGTGTGTGTGTGTGTGTGTGTGTGGCAAATGATCAAAGTTATTGTTGTTATACCTATTCATTAATTTAAATGTTATCAAGATATTCTATTCAATTCAACAAGCTTTATTAGCATCAATACAATAAAACAATATTGACAAAATCATCATACTGTATACAGAACCACGCCCATATCATAAACTCTGATTCGATATTGAAAACTTCATGTTGTCATTCATTCAAACTGTTGATTACACTATTCTCTGTCACATTTTCTATGTTCCATTCAAACCGTTGTCAACAGAGAATAGAGGCTTTGTACTGCATGCGTCTGTAAAGTCTGTGTGTCTGTTGTTGACTGGGTTTTAATCCAGATTAAAGATTGATTAACTAATAAAGCATTCAGCCAGCGAGGGCAGCGGACAGTTAACCTGCTGACACCAGGTGTAGACTTTCAGCTCAGACACTCTCAGACACTTAATCCGTCTTGATTAAATTAAGAATCTGACCTTTTTTCTTTTTATATATGGGCATCTTGAGGATTTTGGTTGTGTTGAAATATATCCATCTATCCATCTATCCATCTATCCATCTGTCTATCTGTCTATCTGTCTATCTGTCTATCTGTCTATCTGTCTATCTGTCTGTCTGTCTGTCTGTCTGTCTGTCTGTCTGTCTGTCTGTCTGTCTGTCTGTCTGTCTGTCTGTCTGTCTGTCTGTCTGTCTGTCTGTCTGTCTGTCTGTCTGTCTGTCTGTCTGTCTGTCTGTCTGTCTGTCTATCAACACAATAGCTTGTAAAGAAAGTTCTTAAGAAGCAATGCAAGTAGTAGTTGCAGCACTTCAAGAGTTAGATCTAAACTGTGCAAAGTGCAGAGGCCAGATATGCGAGACACACCCAACAATACACACACAGTCACTAAATGTCTGTATGTTCATTCATTTTTAAAAGTTTGAGAATGAATTGGAACCTGCCCCGTCACACCCACTTACACTGTCTAGAATCTATCAGATAGTATGTGGTTAATAAAGCAAAGCACACATACACACACACACACACACACTGTAACACTCGCTGGCCGACCTACTTGACTTCCAGCCAGCACAGCACTTGTGTAGTCTCCTCCCCTCCTAGGTGAGACTAAACGCTGGCCTGAATCCTCTGTCTGTCTGTCTGTCTGTCTGTCTGTCTGTCTGTCTGTCTGTCTGTCTGTCTGTCTGTCTGTCTGTCTGTCTGTCTGTCTGTCTGTCTGTCTGTCTGTCTGTCTGTCTGTCTGTCTGTCTGCCTGTCTGTCTATCTGCCCACTGTTTAGACTGAGCGCTCATTTGACTACCTCACCATTTACCTGTCGTTTGCATCTTGGAAGCACTTACATTTACATTTTGATTTGATGAACATTTAATCTGCTGTCTGCCTGTTTGTTTCTATTGATATAATTGTTCGTCAAGCCCACTATCATTTCTCACTATTGGTTTAATTCTGTTTAATTAGATTTTATCGCAAACACACACACACACACACAAATACAACCCCCATCCCCCCAAAAAAAATCTATGTTCGTTACGTTTATAGTGAGCATTCGTACAAATATTAGCAAATAATTAATTATCCCATTTCTGTATTTTTTTTATTGGAATAAAAAAGATGTTTCATAATTCTCAATAGCTTTTGGAAATGTTGACTTCTGTGTTTCCATGCCAATAAAGTCCCATTGAATTCAATTAAGTGTGTGTGTGTGTGTGTGTGTGTGTGTGTGTGTGTGTGTGTGTGTGTGTGTGTGTGTGTGTGTGTGTGTGTGTGTGTGTGTGTGTGTGTGTGTGTGTGTGTGTGTGTGTGTGTGTGTGTGTGTGTGTGTGTGTGTGTGTGTGTGTGTGTGTGTGTGTGTGTGACAGGAGACCGATGGTGATGACAGACTGGGTCTCCAAGGCGACGCAGACGGAGAGTGTGACGGCGACTCTAAAGCAGACACTCCAGATGTTCCTCCGTCCACAGCCGACACTGACAACACTCCACAATGTCTCAACAAAGCCCTGGAGGGCCTGCCGCCACGGTACACACACACACACATACACACACACACACACACACACACAGCTAACTCATGCACACAAGCACACAAACACTGACAGACACACACACATACATTAACACACTCACTCAGACTCACTCACTCACACTCACTCACTCACTCACTCAGACACTTACACAGACACTCAGACACTCTCTCTCTCTCACTCACTCACTCACTCACTCACTCACTCACTCACTCAGACACTTACACAGACACACACGCACACACATACACACACACACACACACACACACACACACACACACACACACATACACTCACACACACACACTCTCACTCACTGATTTTGGCTACATTGAACCAAAGTACCCTGGAGTCTGGCCTTAATATTGCTATAACAAGCAGTTTTTTCCCTCCTCCGTCTATCATGGAATGACCCTGGCTGAGTGATGGATCATCTTTCCCTGATGCATGTAGGTTAATTGGACCAGAAATAGATGGGGACACGCACAGAAGTTTTAGAACACGCTGTACTTAATGCAGAGGAGAATGAGAATGATGCAGTTGCTAGTAAAATGTGCTGCTATACCGAGATAGTGGCTTCTGTGTTTTTATTTCTATTCATTCGCTTTTCTAATGTGTATTATGTATTTTAATTTTTTTTAATCTTGCCCCTGTAAAGCACTTTGAATGGCCTTGTGTCTGAATTGTGCTATATAAATAAACTTGCCTTGCCTTGCCTTCTGTGTACAAATAGCAAGTTAAATTCCTCTGGCATTTAAAACACTGACTTACTGTTTATTCTGTAACAGTGTCATGATGCTAAAGGGGTGTTGTGGTTAGAATGGTTAGAAGAGTTGAAGATAAACCAGTTAGTGGCATTTGAATGGTGGAAAACCAAATCTTGTCTCTATCAGTTGACACGCTACATTTCAATTAAGTGTCTGTCTGTCTGTCTGTCTGTCTGTCTGTCTGTCTGTCTGTCTGTCTGTCTGTCTGTCTGTCTGTCTGTCTGTCTGTCTGTCTGTCTGTCTGTCTGTCTGTCATTTGAGTGGGGAAAACAAATCTTGTGTCTATCAGTTGACACACCTACAATAAGTCGCTGAACAGCTTATACTGTGTATCAATGGTTCCCCTTTGCACCTGTATGTCAAGTTCTGGATGAGGGTGTGTAGCGCTGACAGCCTGTTGTGACACATAATGTGGTCAACAGTCTGGTTTTTATTAAATGACTGGCATTCAAAAGCATTTACTGTACTGATTGGATGTGTCTGTTATATGAAGCAACATGCAAAAAGGGGGCGACTGTGGCTCAGGTGGTAGAGCGAGTCGGCCAATGATCAAAGGGTTGGCGGTTCAATCCCCGCCCTGCCACTTGTGTCATGCTTGTTGTGTCCTTGGGCAAGACACTTCACCCACCTTGCCTCGTGTGAATGTCGATAGTCACCCTGCTATCGGTGTATGAATGTGTGTGTGAAAGGTAACGTGTAAATGGGAACAGGTCTCCCTTGAAAAAGAGTCTCCGGTCTCAATGGGATTTACCTGTATAAATAAAGGTTAAAAAAAGGAAAAATGTTGTCAGTTTTATGCTTTCAGGCTGTTCTGGTTATGTCTGTTAATACATATAGCATTTCCCAGGCTTGATTGTATTGTGCACTGCACACACATATTCTGGGATAATGGAGGACATATTATATATTTTATCCTTACCATCTTCTTCATAATTTAATAATAATGATTTTGGAGAAAAATCCTCTGCAGTGTTACTTGTAAGCCGGGGAAGTCTGTTGCCGTAAACTTTAAGAAAACACAGTGCAAAGTAAGTGCTAGAAAATGTATTGAAACTTGACACAAACAGTCATTAAAAAAAAACAATTCTGCCAGTGTGTGCAGTGCAGTACTGTCACACTTTGCAATCCGAGCCGGTGTTATGTCCAGTTTTGCTGCTTCGTCAGAAAACGTGCTACTGTAGCTCAAATCAATAGCAGAGTCTGTCGATGTGTTCTATTCCATCTAACAGTGCTAGCTTTCATTGCCAGTTGTGTAAATATAACTCACACTCTCACAGTATGACTTTTTATGTTTCTTGACTAAAAATGTTTTGGCACCTCTAAAGAATAAAAATAAGTTATTACCTTCAATATTTCAGTTGTATTATATTTCAATATACTGGAAAAAATAAGAGACCAGTCCAAATGTTCAGTGTCTCTCGTTTTACTATTTATAGGCACATGTTTGAGTAGAATGAACATTTTGGTTTTATTCTACACACTACTGACAACATTTCTACCAAATTCCAATACATTTAGTCATTAAGAGCAATTTTCAATAGGTTATGTAGAGATGAAGATTGAAGAAAAAATCCAGACTGGTCTTTTATTTTTTTTTCTGGAGCTGTAGTCCACTAGCCTTTTGTCTCTGTTCCCAAAATCTCCAAGGAAATTAAGCGACTTTATTTCAAATTTAAAGCCCCATGTGACAAGGGACAACTTACCCGGCTCGCTCAGATCTATAACTTAATTATTTTTTCTTCAGAAAATCTTTAAGTCTTTAATTATCTTCAAACGACTAGCTCTGGTTACTAATTCGATTTTGAGTAATAAAGGCTTGGGAGAGCTTTGCGATTGTATTTTGTGTTTTATAGAATATATTTTCTGTATATTTATAAGGACCCCCCCCCTTGATAAAATGATTTGTCTTAAGGGCTTTATCCTACCAATAAACACAACTCTTTCAAATCCCCTGTCAAATATAATCCCTGTACAAAATAACTAAACAAAGTTTAAGCTTAAGAAATATATTTTTTAAGTTATTAATCACCATTAACAAAAGCCTCTTCACGACTACACACATCAGGGTTGCATACATACATGTATTGGCAATACACCAGACCTCAAGAGTGTGGGGCACACGTCTGAATGGGTAGCGTAATACCATAGAACACCATTTCAAGTCAGCACCACCTTGAACATCATTGAGCGAGCGAGAGGTGTTGTTTAATACACAGATGACAAGCTGAGGGTGTGACCAATAAGCAGTGGCCGGGTCACGGGGCTTAAAGGCTCACGCGGAGGGGGAAGCACTAATCCCTACAGGCTCAAGACAGAAGCACAAGGAGAGAGAGAGAGAGAGAAGAACAGGGGATGAGAGAGAAATGGGGCAAGGCAAGGAGATACATTAGGAAGGAATGGCAGTGAGATACTTATGAGAAACAAACAGATGTAAAAGAGGATTATGATTATACAATAAATTAAAAAAATAATAAAATAATAATTATGTTGCACTAACATGATTCACTTTGTAGTTTGACTTATTTGAAGCTAATGTAGGCTACTTACGTGATTGTTGTTGTTCTGAGTTTGTACCTGTTAACACACAGTCTAGGCTCTGTAAATGGGCATGTTGCCAGCTATGGTGACCCCCTGGGTTTACACACCCTTTGTTTACATACTAATTTACAGATTTTGACAACAAGCATTCTGCAGAATACACGACTCTACCTTTTAATCAGAATAGAGAAAAAGAGAGAGATAGAGACAGAGAGAGGGAGACAGACAGACAGACAGACAGACAGACAAAGAGGGGGAGAAAGAGAGAGGGAGACATACAGACAGAGAGACACACACAGACAGACAGACAGATGGTGTGAGACAGTCAGTTGAAGCAGCAGCAGTATTTTTCATGATGCAGCTGTTTGTCCTCCATTCATAGAACAGTCAGCGGTTCTGTGTTCTGATTGGCTGCTGAGAGGCTGGGAGCCGTTTCCTCTCTTTTGTCTTTGCTCCTGGGCAGCAGGCAGACACACACACACAGCAACACACACATACACACACACACACACACACACACAGCAACACACACACACACACACACACACACACACACACACACACACACACACACACACACACACACACACACACACACACACACACACAGCAACACGCGGCACTGCCTGACGTGTGGGGAAAACACTGGCAGGGCCTCATTCCATACATTTTTAGCCACTAGTGTGCCGTGCACATTGGGATGAGTTTGACATCGCTTAGAACTCTTTATTTTGTTATGTTTTTCTCAGTGAGATGTTGTGCCTGTAAGTTTTTATTTATTATGCACAACTTCAAGACTCTGTTTGATTTGAATATACTTTGAAATAGTCTTTATTATATTCTGTATATTAACTATGTGTATTGAGCTATAATATAATAACCCATTCGGAGTATTGGATAAAAAGAAATGAAACAAATAATAGCTTAAAAACGTTTTTTATTTGTATGCGTGTCTATTAGCACAGTTACGGTAGTCGTGGCCACCTTGACCTTCTATAGAACCAGCCACTGATCCAAGAGAACTTCACACTTGTCACGGCACTCCCTTGGATGCTCGGCAACACACACACCAAGTGTGAAGTAGATCAGATGAATGGTCGGAGAGAAACTTAAAGGACAGATGACGCACACACACACACACACACACACACACACACACACATACGTATTTCTTTATATTGGCCCGTTTTCATCATGGAGATCACTTTTTTTTAAGTTATTAAAACATATTTTTCTTACCTGCTCTTGTCTTGGTCTTTTTTTTCAAGACCACAACTGCAGGGATATCTGTTAATACATAAACACATTATTACAGCACAGGGCAATAAAAGTGGTGAATAAAGTAATCTTAATGTGTTTATTGTGGGTGGTTTTATGGTAATGTGGATCAATTTGAGGAGTGCCTACGATTTCCACATGTTATCCTAAGTGTGTCTATAAATATTAAGGATGTCCCAATACATGATGTCAAACAGAGTAAGCTAAACAGTAAAATACCGGGATGTCCTACTCCTACTACATCTGGTTGTATTTTGAAAGGTGCATAAAACCAGCATGCTTTATGTTATGTTAGCATGCTGTTCTGAGTCTGACCCACAATCTTAAGTCTGCAGTGGAAGTTAGATCACATTGACTTACCTGCTAAGAGATAACAACTAGTGTGTGTGATGCAACCGATATATAAGCAGCAGGGTTCAAAGTGCAATGTTATGACACACTATATAAGTATAGATAATATGTCCCTATTGTATGCATACAAACTATGTACTTTTTTCATGGACAGATGCAGTATGTAGTTTAGTAAACAGAAAGATTATGCGATTATTTAGAATGCAGGGTTGGGCTTTTCTTGGTCTTCTTGTTACATTTCGGTCTTGGTCATGACTTGTTGTTTTAAAGGAATATTTCACCCATACGGAACCGGCGTTCTATCGTTATAAAATCGCTATTATAATATAATGGGCGAGGTTTTTCTTCCCTCAGTCTTTCCTCAGTCTTCCCTTGGCCCAGCTGTCCTGTTAATCCTAACCCTACATTTTCCCATGTGTGATGTCACATTAGTAAAATGTAGGGTTAGACAGTGAAACCATAAAACACTATTTCTGCCTTTTCTCAGTCTAGGTTGAACCACAATTTAAAATAAATGCAGGCCCTTTTCTGACCCCCAGTTAACACGACTAGCTTTATGCCATCACCCCACAAAATGTATTCCCTGATATCATCTCCAGCACAGACAAATACACTGTATGTGACTTAAACAGTTATAAAACCAGTATCTACTATGACCATATATTGGCCTCTTTCATGACAGCCATCCATTCAGAATTATTGTATGCCCTAAAACACTGCCTTAAGGCCCCCTATACTCTAACACTATACAGTAGATAGTCAGCTGATATGAAAAGCACGTTTGTCCGCCCTGTACAATCAAAGGCACAGCTAATCATGGCTATAATGTCGAATTTCATGCCATTCATGTTTCACAGCCAGAAATATTGTTGTCAAAATCACTTAAAAAAATTCTGTGAATATCCCCTCATGATCTGCTACCTGACTGTACTGTTTGTGCACTGAAACAAGTGATTTTGACAACAAGCTCCACAATCACTGTAATCACAAAATGCTACTGTAGCTCAAAGCATATGTAAATATAACTCTCACAGTATTAGGACTTTAATTATGTATCTTGATTACACAAATATTATGTAGTCTATGTAGCCCAATATGGGGAGCAATTTTTGGCACTTTTTATTTTTTTTACCTTTTGAGATTTCAACGTAGTCCAATAGCTTTTTTCTCTGTTCAAATCTCCAAGGAAATTAGTCGACTTTCCATCAAATTTAAAGCCCCATGTGACATGAACAAATTACCCGGCTCACTTAGATCTATAACTTAATTCGTTTTTCTTCACCTTTTTAATCAATGAAATGTTGAATGTATTTTTTTTGTATTAATCCAAAGTTTTTCTGATTCTCCACAGATGGAAGAACTACTGGATACGAGGAGTCCTGTCTGTGTGCATGATCTCAAGCTTCTGCTTCGTCATCTCTTTCGGTCCCATCGCTCTTATAGTAGTGGTAAGTGATCAGTGATGTTTTAGCTATTTAAATAAGTCATCTTAAGCATATATCTTACTGTTAGTTATTTATAATTACATGCATTATTTGTATTTAGTGGTAAGTGACAATCAGTGATGTTTTAGCTATTTAAAGGTGCGGTACGCGACCTGGATAATGTTTGTTGACACTTGTTGCTACCTGTCTGTACGTTGTGTGTGCACTGAAACAAACAGCCTAGGCTCTGTAAACTGGTATGTTAACACATTTTGACATAAAGTGATTTGTCAACAAACATTCAACAGAATCCCTTACCCCACCTTTAAATGAGTCATCTTTGCATCTATCTTACTGTTACTTGTTCTTGGTAATTACATGCATTATCTGTAAGACATTTTATGAGTTCGCCAATTGAAAGGTGCTACGAGGAACTTTTAAATATTTCTGAAACAGTCTCATGTTTCCTCTGATGATCATAAATTACATGTAACAGCAAACGCGACCATCAGTGCAAAGAATGCTATTGTTATCAAGTTTTTCTTAATGCCTTTGTCATGGGTATACGCCCCATGGTATACGCTCACCCAGGAACAACAGCTGGCGTTGTAAAAACACTACCGCTTTTGTCCAAAGGGGACGCCAGAATTAACACAAACTGAAAGTTCCTCGTAGCCAATTTAAGTACTTAGACTTGCCATCAGAGATTGTATTGTAATATTTCCATACGTTCTCTTCCCATCATGTGATTTTAGGTCATGTCGATCCAAATCAAATGTTTCCAAGAAATCATCGACATCGGCTACAGAGTTTACCGCTCCTATGAACTGCCCTGGTTCAGGACGCTAAGCTGGTAAGGGGAATGGATTATATACAGCAAACAGTAAATGATCTGTAGGATATGATGCATTCATGAACACTGAATTTTTCACCCATTAAAGAACAGTACAACTGATTCTGAATGTTACCACTTAAAGATATATACTACTCAATGCTGACTTTAACTTGCACTTGATTTTGCTTAACAAGTGTGTTTCTAAGGAGAATGGATTTCACAGCAAACAGTAGGTGATCTGTAGTATATATAATGCATTATGATCAGGGAATTATAGACCACTTAAAGATATATACTACTGAATGTTAATGGTACTTGTGCGCTAATGTCTCGCCCCAGAAGTGTTTCTTTCTAGCTAATGTTTTTCTTAGGAAGGAGTCCAATAGATATTTTGGAGGGTGGAATAGTTTACTCTTTAAAATACCGAGATGAATCAGGATTTTTCAGGTCAATTTTAACTTTGAAATAAATTATTGTTACGTTTTAACGGACAAGGATATGATTCTTGACCAGATCCCTCAAATCAAAGTCACAGTATTGACAGTTTTACACTATTTTCTTTAAACTTTTTCCTAGACAACTGCTTTTGTTGAGACATCATTTGACATTTAAGCCGATAAGCTTCTTTTCATTCTAACCCAAGACAAATGAATTGTGTTGAAAATCCTATTTAAATTTTTCAAAACAAGATATTACTTACTTACAAAAACTCGGGTACCATATCAGCAACCGGAACAAACACATGTATATGATACCCAGTTCTACTTTTTCATCTAGGCCACAGATGCCGGTTACATTAGCCACCTGAATGGTTATAGGGTTATATTACATGTACTGTAGATGTATTATGGTGTCTGAGAATGTCTTTTTAAAGGGCCACACTTTGTCATTTCTCGTGGCAGACACACTCCATTAAACTCTGCTTTTCTCCCAGTGAAAACGCTGACTCGAGCTAGTTTCATCTGCAGGTATAGAGGCTATGAGTAAGATACAGCGAGCGAGCAACCAGTTCTAGTGTTATTCTGTTCTTTCTCTGAATAGGTCACCTTTGCATACACCTCCATGCACACACACACACACACACACACACACACACACACACACACACATACACACACAGGCGCAAAGACACAAACATAAACACACAGGCGTACAGGCACACACACGCACACAGGCAGTGACACAGACACGCACACACACAAAAGCGCGCAGACACACACACAGGCACACACACACAAACAGGCACACAGGCGCGCAGACACACACACAGGCGCGCGCACACACACACACACACACACACACTCACACACAAGGAGCAAAGAGCACTGCCATGCTGGAAGAGCAAATGAAGGCTAATTGAAGTCCGCTTTTACCAAGGCCACACACACACACACACACACACACACACACACACACTCACATGTTTGTACGGGTATACTTCTGTGGACACTCATTGACATAATGCATTCCTTAGCCCCTTAACCTAACCCTATCCACACACACACACACACACACCTGGTTAATGTACAGCCGGCAAGAAACTCTGCTAACTCTGTTTTTTCAGACATTAGCTCACAATCCAGATTTAACTGCACCAAAACAGAAACTCTTGCATATGCATACAATATATAATACACAGCAGAAGCAAGCCTGAAAATTGCTGCTTGCTATAACATGCTAAGGAAAAAGGGACAAAGATTAAATGTAAAATAAATAAATAAATAATAATTTTAAAAAAATCCTTTCCATTTCAGGTACTTCCTGGTTTGTGTGAATTACTTCTTCTATGGTGAAACTGTGGCGGATTACTTTGGCGCTCTGGTGCAGCGCGAGGAGCCTCTGCAGTTCCTCTCTCGCTATCACAGATTCATCTCCTTCGCTCTGTACCTGGCAGGTAGGTCACACACACACACACACACACACTCACACAGTACACACACACACACACACAGTACACACACACTCACACTCACACACACAGACACATACACATTACACACACATACATACACCTACTCACACTCACAGACACATACACACACACACACACAGACACATACACATTACACACACCTACTCACACTCACACTCACAGACACATATACACGCACACACATACATAAACACACACAATCTCACACTCACACTCATACACAAACACGATCTTTGGACCCCCACTGATTGCACTCACGTTTTTTTCTAAAGGTGTATTAGACTATCAGACTGTGTGTGTGTGTGCGTGCGTGCGTGCGTGCGTGCGGCAGCTTCTAGTTTCACATTACATTTACTGGGGAGAAAATCGCAGCAAAAATAGTAAAAAAAAACAAATTCCTCATTTACAATTACAATGTAAATTCCTAGGTTTACAAACTGATGTATAATGACATGATCTACTATGTGTCTTTGTGGATTGCCCCATTCACTGTTATTTTAAATCGTTTATTGCTCTGGTGAACTGCACCATAAAAGAGCACAAACAATGAGCTCTGGCCTCTAATGAGATATTCCTTTTAATGATTAACATACCTGTTATTGTGTATAGAAGTGATGGTTAACTAGCAAGCTCCGATCCAGTGTTAATACACAGCCTAGGCTCTGTAAACTGGTATGTAAACACAGGGTAAAAGTGGCGCATCCCAGCTAGCAACATGCTCATTTATATTGCCTAGGCTGTGTATTCACAATGGATGTATTTTGTCCAGCGCACACATGGTAATTAGAGGTAGGGTATTCAATTATATTGACAAAAAAGTGATTTTGACAACAAGTATTCTCCAGTATCACTGACTCCACCTTTAAAGTCTAATATATAGAATGCAGTGTTGAATACAAACTTTACATTTGTTGAGAATTTGAAACGATGTGTTGCTAAAATCTGTGTAGATATCATATTTCTGTTTCCATTTGAAATACACTGGTGTCTGGTTCACATTAGCAGCATTTCAAAATGTTATTATCTGCTTTTCTGACAATAAGTTTCCCTTGGGGGCGTATGAAATGAATAGAGGCTCTGTGCTCTGATCTCAGTGTTTAGCGGGGGTGAACACACACTCACACACACACAGACATACACACACACACATAGACATACACACACACACACACACACGCACACACACACACACACACACACACACACACACACACACACACACACACACACTCACATTTCTCCTTCATGAGTTGTTGCTGACTTGGTTGTCTTTCAGTCGACCCAGGCCGGGCCTCAGCTGCAGTTTAAAAAATTCTGATGACATTTTGAAACACACAGTATCTAACCATCCCTGCGTTCCAAATCACATACTCTTTCTTTTTACTACACTACATACTAAAGTACAGAAGAGTTTTAGAGCCACGGGAGAGAAAAAAAAATCTGATAAGGAAGTATTTTTTTCATTATGTCGAGAATTGTCAAGAATAAAGACGAATACTCCAAAATGCTATTTTGGAGTTAGTGGGGCATTTATATATTTTCGGCATACTACAATTGACGTGCATGTATTGGGACATCCTAAATCTTTTTCTGGCATACTAAATAGTAGGGAAGTATGGGGATTGGAACGCAGGGCATGTTTATGTAGACACCAAACTGACACAGGGGAATACATTTTTTTTTAATTCAATTGTTTGATAAGCTTTTGACATTTCAGTTTGTTATTCTCTGATTTAAAGTGTTAGGGATAAAAAGCCCCTAGATGTTTTACGTGGAAGAAAACTATTGTTTAGTCACAGTTATGCTACACAGCCCTCCATCTACAGAAAACACACACACACACACACACACACACACACACACACACACACACACACACACACACACACACACACACACTTACACACACTACAGTATACAGTCAATCTTTTGTTGTGTGTGATGTATGCAGGGTTGGGCGGTATACAATTTTCTATCCCTTTTTAAAGTTCAAATTTGTATTATTTTTTGACAAATTACAGGACTCCTGTCACCACAATTTATAGCATCTTCAAACATTTACATTGTACTTACTGCTGGACACACACAGACAGATAAGATAAGATAGATAAGACACTATCAAGGCATTTATTACAAAAGTGCTAATTTCTTCATGAACGTAATCAAAGGAATCCAGTGCAATTTTTTGAATTACTCTGGATATTGTATTACCGCCCAACACCTAATGTGTTTTAAATTTTTATCTACATTATATTTTTTCAACTTTGAGTAAGAATAATAACTGACCGCATGTTGTCTGCTCTTTCACAGGTTTCTGCATGTTTGTGCTGAGTTTAGTGAAGAAACATTACCGCCTGCAGTTTTATATGGTGTGTATCAGCCGAATAACTCTCTCTCTCTCTCTCTCTCTCTCTCTCTCTCTCTCGCTCTCTCTCTCTCTCTCGCTCCTCTCCTCTCCTCTCCTCTCCTCTCCTCTCCTCTCCTCTCCTCTCCTCTCCTCTCCTCTCCTCTCCTCTCCTCTCCTCTCCTCTCCTCTGTCTCTCTCTCTCTCTCTCTCTGTGCGCCTCTCCTCTCCTTTCCTCTACTCTCTCTATATATCTCTCTCTCTCCCTCCCGCTCTCTTCTCCTCTATTTCATCACTAACTTTTCTATCCATCCCTCCTTTCCACCGCTGCACACTTTCCTTTCTACATTATGTCTGTCTGATAGAGTTCATTGCGCTCTGTGTGTGTGTGTGTGTTACCATTGTACAAGAAGTTATGGATGTTACACATTTGTCTCACTGTTCTCTCTGTTAAATGCTGGACTTATTTTGTTATAGTGTGTTACTCACAAATGAGCTTTCCACACATTACTATACAAGTATGATCCTGGATAAATGCTTTTGCAATGGCTTCAGTTTTACTTCACGTCAGACATTTCTGTCTTGCTTTTTCTTGCGTCTGTGCAAACCTTTATGCACCACATTGTATAGGTCTCAACTAACTTTATATTTATTATATATTTTTTGTAATAGTATTTAGCATGGATTAACTACGGTAGATACATTTTCTTTGTGCAATTTAAGTGCTTTAATATGTCATGCATGCAGACATTTTTTTTTATATATGTGTAGCCAAAAAGGAATACTATTTCCTTGTCACCTATTCAAAGTAGCCACAAGGATCTGTTCATAAAACAGTCTCAGTTTTCCTCTGATGATCGTAAATGACTTGTAACTGAAAACGAGACCGTCAGCTAAAATAATTCTATTTTTAGATAGTTTTTATCAATGCCTTTTGCTCGGGTCCGATTTCCTGAGAACAAATCGATAAACATCAGGCAGACTGGAAAAGAGCAAAGATCTTCAGGACAGCAGGCGTTGGGGTTGTAAAAACACTACCACTATTGTACAAAGATGGCGCTAGAATCAACACAAACTGAAAGTCTCTTGTAGTCACTTTAACTAGTTTATTATAAATCATGGAAAACACAACACTTTATCAGCTTGAAAAGTCTTATTTGGTTTTATTAATGCTGCTTTGTTAATGTTCTGTTAATGTTAAGTTATTTTAAATCATTTTGCTGCATGCATCGTCACAAAAGTATTTTTCCATTACGTATGTCCAATTTTCACTAAGCTTTTCCAACTGCTGCCTGTCACTGCTATCATACATCCCTTTCTTCTCTATATGTGTGACATACTGTATCATCTCTTTGTGTGTGTGTGTGTGTGTGTGTGTGTGTTTTACGTTTTGTACCATTCAAAATATTCCTGAAAGGCGTGGTTTCATTCCAGTACAGTGACGCTGTGTGTGTTTGTGTGTTTTTACCATTTCCAGTTTGCGTGGACCCATGTGACCCTGTTGATTGTGGTAACTCAGTCCCACCTTGTCATTCAGAACCTGTTTGAAGGAATGATCTGGTAAGCAGGACACAGACAGACAGACAGACAGACAGACAGACAGACAGACAGACAGACAGACAGACAGACAGACAGACACACAGTCAGTTTTGATAAGAGACATGAGGCAACTGTTGATTAGAAAATCTATGTCCTCATGATACGTATCCTGTCCATGCTGAATGTATGTTTATGTATCTATATGTATTGCACAGCTCAGACTCTGTAAACTGTAAACGGGTTTACAGAGTCTAGGCTGTATATTATCCCTGGATTATTTTCGGCGCACACACACACAGTGTGGACAGGTAGGGGATGTGGGACAACAAGCTGACTCTACCTTTAACTCTTCGGAAAGTACATTTATTTGCATGAAAAATGATTTAGTTAAAATATAACAATTATTTTCTTTTTTGTAACATATTCCCATGTAAGAATACCACACAAGTTTATCTTTAGCTCTCAATCTATGGTAGACAAGACAGATTTCCAACCAAAGCCAGAATTGATCAGATTTTGCCTTGTTTATTGTCTAAGTTCCCTCCTGCCATCCTAAACATTTTTGTAAATTATTATTTTTTTCCAGGTTCCTTGTCCCGGTGTGTATTGTGATCTGCAACGACATCATGGCTTACCTGTTTGGGTTCTTCTTTGGGAGGACTCCGCTCATCAAGGTACATCAACCATTGGTCTAATATTGTTATCATTTTTTAGGGGGGTTTACTTTACATTTAGCGGCTTTAAAGGAACACTTCACCCATATGGAACCGGCATTCTATCATTATAAAATCGCTATTAATATAATGAATGAAGTTTTTCTTCCCTCAGTCTTCCCTTGGCCCAGCTGTCCTGTTAATCCTAACCCTGCATTTCACCATGTGTGATGTCGCACATGGGGAAAATGTAGGGTTAGACAGTGAGACCATAAAACACTCTTTCTGCCTTTTCTCAGGCTAGGATGAACCGCTTTCTAAAATGTTTGCACATTTATACTACATAGGATCTCAGAGTTCAATACACCTTCATATTCCCACCGGTAAAGTAGGTCTTTAACCTTTTTAAATCTACTCTTTTATTTAAAGTTAGAAGTCTGCAGCACCGTCACGCTCGAGGCTGTGCTCCTCTGCTGCAAAGTTATCGATTGCTCCCAGACACACACACACACACACACACACACACACACACACACACACACACACACACACACACACACACACACACACACACGCACGCACGCACGCACACACACACACACACACACTCCACACATACACACACTCACTCCACACACACACACACACACACACACACACACACACACACACACACACAGGAGCAGAAGTTAAAGCATCTCAGGGTCTAATTCATGAGTAAAGAGGAAAAGTGTTCATTGGTGCAGAATCAGCCAGGCTGCAGGTGTGTGTGTCTGACTCAGCATTCACCAGTTGATTTAGAACCCAAACATTCCCAATCGTCATAACAACAAGCAGCTATTCTATAGAACGCTTGTTGTAAAAAAAAAAAAATGTTTTGTCCAATTGAATATCTCTTTTTTGCTGCGTGTGTGTGTGTGTGTGTGTGTGTGCACTGAAAAAATCCTGAAGTGTTATACCACAGCCTAGGCTCTGTAAACTGATATGTAAACAAAGAAGGGAACTAGCTAGCAACATGCCCGTATACAGTGGTGTAGTGGGTAGAGCGCTATTAAGGCTCAGCCCTTCACTGCATGTCATCCACCTCTCTCTCCCCATTTCCAATGTCTACCGCTCCAACTGTCAAATAAAAAATATCTAAAAAAAAATAAGAATTCACACAGTTGTCGGGATTCTTTCCCCCCCTGGAGGAGATGGTGGATGCGTCATGACAGTTTTGCCTAATTGGTGTCGGAAAAATCAACACATGGGTGGATGGATTGAGCTCCATATATTCACCTTTATACAGTCGTGTGTGTGTGTGTGTGTGTGTGTGTGTGTGTGTGTGTGTGTGTGTGTGTGTGTGTGTGTGTGTGTGTGTGTGTGTGTGTGTGTGTGTGTGTGTGTGTGTGTGTGTGTGTGTGTGTGTGTGTGTGTGTGTGTGTGTGTGTGTGTGTGAATACACAAATGTCAGTGTTTCTGTCAGACTTAACCTGCTAATGAGTAACTCCAGGTTGGGACACAGGTGTGTAACTTCAGGCCTCTATTCAACACTTCTGGGTCAAACGTCAGTCTGAGAAGAAATCAAATGTTTTTTGCTTGCCGTCTCTTGGAAGTTGAATTTTATTTAAACCAAACTCTAGTATGAACACCAGAGTGAACGTGAAATGTGAAGGGATTTTTGGGTTAGAGAAAAAAGGCCTTTATCATGTACTGTATACTTGTTTTGTGTTACCTTCTTTTGTGTACGAAAAGCCCTAACGTCCTACTCATACTAATTTTGAGTATGTTGTGCTTGTGTATGCAGGTTTGTTCATACTCATACTAATTTTGAGTATGTTGTGCTTGTGTATGCAGGTTTGTTTAGGCGAGAAATGCACGGATGAGTAAACTAGTAAACTAATAAACTAAATTGAACTCAAGACACAGACAGATTAAATACAGGATAAGTAAGTGTGTGTGTGTGTGTGTGTGTGTGTGTGTGTGTGTGTGTGTGTGTGTGTGTGTGTGTGTGTGTGTGTGTGTGTGTGTGTGTGTGTGTGTGTGTGTGTGTGTGTGTGTGTGTGTGTGTGTGTGTGTGTGTGTGTGTGTGTGTGTGTGTGTGTGTATTATACCAAAGTTAATCCACACAGAATCTATTCAGTAACTCGGAGCTGAGGGCAGCCGAGGAGAAAAAGAAGAAAATAATTTTATTTAAAAAAACACACACACGTAGTTTGTGGCGAGGCTGATGTAATGTCCATGTGAAAGACAGCCTGTGTGTTTGTCTCCACCCGGTTAAAACAGCCCCTGTGTTCTTGTCTCCACCCCCCTCTACCCCCTACAGCTCTCCCCTAAGAAGACCTGGGAGGGCTTCATTGGAGGCTTCTTCGGCACTTTGGTCTTTGGCTTCATCGTGAGTACATTTCATCAAATTTTTTTTTATTTTTTAATAAACAGCCCTGTAAAAAATTAAGAGACCAGTCTGGATTTTTCTTAAATCTTAATCACTACATTTCTTATTGAAAAAGCTCTAAATGACAATTGTTTTATTGTTAATTTGGTAGAAATGTTGTCAGTAGTTTATATTATAAAATCAAAATGTTCATTCTACTCAAACATATGCCTCTAAAGAGTAAAACAAGAGACACTGAATATTTGGAGTGGTCTCTTAATTTTTTCCGGAGCTGTATAATTTTTTTAAATGCTTTATTGACAGTGTGGAGAGAGACAGTAATGAAATGGGGCAGAGAGGGGAATGATATGCAGGGAACGACCACGGGCTGGATTTGAACCTGTGGTCTGCTGTGAAGAGGACTGCGCCTCTAAGAGGGGGGGGGGGGGGGCTTTAACTACTACATCACGAGCGCCCCCCACATTTAATCCGATACAACCTCTCACTCACAAGCACCATTTGTTTTCCTTCTACTCACTGACTCCAAATACCTTAGGCAGGGAATTTACTTTTTTTGTTATTTTTGTCCAGCAACTGAGAAAACTATCTCAGCTCAACTAGACACACATTTAGAGCAGTAGAAATACATGTATGAATTGTGGTTTATAATCTAGTGATAATCTGGTGTAGATAAGAAAACAGCCGTTCAAATGTACGAGTGGTGTTTTGGGAGTGACTGTTTTGCTTCCAACTGCTTTCAAAACATTCACAGACCAGTCACATGGGCTTTGGTTTCTGTCTCCACAAAGAATGTAAAATATTTACTGTGTGTGTGCGTGTGCGTGTGCGTGTGTGTGTGTGTGTGTGTGTGTGTGTGTGTGTGTGTGTGTGTGTGTGTGTGTGTGTGTGGGTGTGGGTGTGTGTGGGTGTGTGTTAGAGAGAGAGTGTTTGTGTTTGTGTTCTATTCCTTTGACAACGTGCAAAAAAGGAGGGAAAAGGCATTTTTACACATTTTCACTATCATTTAAATTTGATGCATACACATCTGTCTGGATGACTAAATACACCACATAATAAACATATAAATGACTCAATAAATGAATTAGCCATGTAATGCAACAATGATATTAAAAACACATGTAGGCATAACTAATTGATTAAAACAATGTCATAATTGTTTTAATTTGGATCTGAATTATGTTACATATGTATTTATTCTTTCACATTGAATTTCTCCATTTTGCCTATTCAATCATTTTATTTTCTATACAAATATATTTATGTATTGATTTCTTTATATAATAACGTCTGTGTGGTTTTCCTTTTTAAGCTTATTTAATTATTTCGTATTTCTGATGTTATGACTTTTTGGTCACGGCGTGTTCAGTCTTCCCTACGTCTGTGAACAAAAGCATTGACCCCCAATTCAACACTTTCGATGCTTTAATTTCACATATAAATGTCCTAACAAAGACCCAGAAGTTGATATATTTTTCTGTGTGTGTGTGTGTGTGTGTGTGTGTGTGTGTGTGTGTGTGTGTGTGTGTGTGTGTGTGTGTGTGTGTGTGTGTGTGTGTGTGTGTGTGTGTGTGTGTGTGTGTGTGTGTGTGTGTGTGTGTGCGTGTGTGCGTGTGCGCGCGTGTGCGTGTGTGCGCGTGCGTGCGTGCGTCACACATATAGATGTACAGAAGTTGATATATCTCTGTGTTTCAGTTGGCCTACCTGCTGTCCCAGCTGCAGTTCTTCACCTGTCCCGTGGGCTTTAACAGTGAGATCAACTCCTTCACCGTGGAGTGTGAACCCTCCGACATCTTTGTGCTGCAGGAATACACTCTGCCCGCTGTGCTACAAAACATTCTCAGATGGGTGAGGCCGCTTTTCTCCTTTTTATTCCTTCCTAACATATTTATACTCCTATAACCATCAGAAACAGATGTTCTAAATGAATTATTTAAATATTGTTAATATGATTATCGAAGATTTTATGTATTATTGTGTCATCCGTTAAAAAATGTGCCCGATTTGCCTCATATATTGCTTATGTCATACTATTTTAAGGCTATTAAAGTAATTTAATATTTAAGCTTGTTTATAAATCACTATAAATATAAAAAAGACAATGTGCTTCAGCATTATTTAGCTCTAGTCTCCTGTGTAAATATCTAGATTTAATTCAAAGCTTTTTGGTGTAAATTATCTTAAAATTCATAATCTGTCCCTTTTTTCCGGTGGCTATGTCTCTCAGAAAACGGTGAAGCTGTACCCCTTCCAGATCCACAGTATCTTCCTGTCGTCGTTCGGCTCTCTCATCGGGCCGTTTGGAGGATTCTTCGCCAGCGGCTTCAAGAGGGCCTTCAAAATCAAAGTGAGGAACAGCTCAATTTGAACCGCCATTTTGGCTCCTTCTTTCCTCATGTTCCAACAACCTGTCAATCACTTTCCTCTATCCCAGATAGTAGTTGTGTTATAGTCTTGTTTCACCCGTTTTTGTGTATCATCCTAAATCTTTTTTTCTACCATACTAAATAGTATATAGTATGGGTATTTTATATACTATCTATTGATTGGAACGCAGGGCCAGTTAAGGTTTGTAAAGGAAGTGCTTAGAAGCGTTGCCTTTGTCGCACATCTCCACCTAGTGACGCTACTAGTGTTTGACAGCTGATTTTTTTATTAAAATACCAGCAAAGTTGTGTGGTGATAAAAAGCAACAATGATACGTTGTAGAAGCAATAAGGTTTACTTTCAATCAATAGCAAGAAAACTGCGCGGAGGGTCACTAGTTCCAACACAGGTAAGTATGTTACAAGGAGTGACCCCCTTCCCTTAAATCGTCACATATTTAAGGAACATTTACTCCCCAGGGTGGGAGGCGTCTAACAGTGGGTTTGGAGGAGAGACAGGCTGAGAGACACGGCTCTCTCTACATTAAAAAACACTATCAGCGCGCAGAGGTTAAGTTACTGTTCAACAAAAGGAGCATTAAGGCTACGGCTTCACAGTAAAAGCATTTCACTGGCTAAACATTAATAGCATTTCACTGGACACACGTGAGTTGAATTTTATTTTGAAGTACGCCTAACAGGAAGGTAGCCGCTCACAAAGCCTCTTCACTATCAGCAAGTCTTCTGTTTTCACGAGTTCAATGTGGTGAAACAAGAGGACAGAAAGCTTGTCATTTACAATACATGGAACCCCAAGCTTACACCAACCGCTTTAAGAACGTTAGTGGCATTAATTTTCAGTTACAGTAAGGTTTTATGCATCAAATTGTACCGGAAGAGCTATCTACTAGGCTAAGTGTCACCGCTGACTATTGGCTTACATGCTTACAACAGCGATTTCGTCCCGTTTCCTCTGAAAACATGTGTACGAGTGAAGATGTCAGATAAATTGTGTCTGAACGGGGGTTTTTTTTAAAAACCAAAAACGGGAAAACTGTCACGTTTTCACCGTGTAAAGTGCCCCTAAATCTATCCTTCAATAACCCCTATCCACTACACACATGACAGCCATTCATCCCAGGTTAACTACAGTCTCTCTCTCTCTCTCTCTCTCTCTCTCTCTCTCTCTCTCTCTCTCGTGCAGGACTTTGCAAACACCATCCCGGGTCACGGTGGCATCATGGATAGATTTGACTGTCAGTATCTGATGGCTACATTCACACACGTCTATATAGGAAGCTTCATCAGGTAAGAATACACTGATAGGGAAATCTAAACATGTTTCCAAGTTCCTTAAAGTCTTGTACAGTTGTATATATGTTTGTAGATCAGCTTTCAATAAGCTTGAGTTTACAAGGAACTTTTAAATATCTCTGAAACAGTCACATTTTTCCTCTGATGATTATAAATGACCTTTAACAGCAAACGAGACCATCAGTGAAAATATTGCTATTTTTTATATACTGATAATTATTATTAATTCCTTTGCTCGAGTCCGAATTCCTGGGAAACTAGACGATACGATATCACTGGAAACGCCTGTGTTTATGAACAGCACTAAATCAAAGTTTACACTGCTTCACTATCGTCATATTACACATAGTCAAATATAAATACATGACCTCATGGTGATGCACCGTGCCATCTCTCTTTCACTACCTTCCTTAACACTTTAGTTTTTCTGATCTGATTTCTGCTCGTCTTCCAGGGGCCCCAACCCGAGCAAAGTGCTGCAGCAGCTTCTGATGCTCTCGGCTGAACAGCAGCTGGGCATCTTCCACACTCTGAACTCCCACCTGAGAGAGCGGGGCATGCTACCACCGCCCCCCGCACACGCACAGTGAAAACACCCAGCCCGCAACACAGGGAGGGGGCTGCAGAGAGTGTGTGTGTGTGTGTGTGTGTGTGTGTGTGTGTGTGTGTGTGTGTGTGTGTGTGTGTGTGTGTGTGTGTGTGTGTGTGTGTGTGTGTGTGTGTGTGTGTGTGTGTGTGTGTGTGTGTGTGTGTGTGTGTGTGTGTGTGTGTGTGTGAGGGGTTTAGGAGAGAGTCTGTGTAAGCATGTACACACACACACATACACACAGGCTAAAACACAAGCAAACACACACACTCAAGTATGGCGGAAAATGGTGTGTGTCGATGGTCATCCCTACCCGGCTCTACTCTACATTCGACTTTTTCCAACCAGCTCCAAAAATCATGACGTTGAATTTTGAGGCGAATCTACAGAAAATGTGGAATAACTTTGTAGTAAAAAAGAAAAAAAACTGAAGAAAAAAAACCACACACACACACACACACACACACACAACAAAATACACAACAATAGAAAATAGGTGACGTCGTCGTTGTTGTTGTTTTTTTTCACCGCTTGGAACCGGCACACAATCTACTACTACAAGCTTCACGGCTAGTCCCCCCTCTCTCTCCATCCTAAAAAAAACTAAACTTCCAGACTGAAGATACAATGTCTTATTGAACAAAAACGGACCTTTATAAAAAGAGCATGTGGCTTTTTTCTCGGACGGAGGATGTGCAGGTTTCCCTGTGGACGGCAGATATTGCACTGACTTTAGCTGAAGTGGATTTAAGAAGCTTTTTACCAGCACAGAAACTGTATCCAAAATGGCTGCCATGTGGACCTTGGCTAACACACACTTGAGACTGTGGGTGTGTAGGTGAAGTAGCGATAGCAACAGACACTGTTTTTATATAGACTACGGCGCTCAATGTAATGGTCCTAAGCTCACGACATAAACAATAACCCGTAGCATGTACTGCTAAGTCCTTTGTCTTGGGCCTACTGCTAAAACCAAGCCATGTGTGTTCTCCCCTTTTTTCCACAGTGTGAACGTTTTAGCTTTTAGTTTTTCTGTCTAAAAGTTTTATTAAAAATTTAAATAAATTGCACAATTCGAGTCAGTTTAAAGATTGACTGTAGTGGGCATGGTAACGCTAGCAGCTAGCATCAGCGCTAGTGCATCAACAACAACTTCATGTATTGTACATAAATATACTGGGACTATTTAGCTGAACAAAAAATACCTAATACCATAGTTTAATTACTTACGTGGCCTGCTGGAGGAAGAAGAAAAACACTTTTAAGAGTTTATGAAAATGATATGCAAAAAAATAAATATTTAGAAAAATTGTAACTCTTTTGTAGCCTTCAGCATGAACAAATTAGATTTTTATATTAAGGTGTGTGGGTGTAGATTGGGGTCGGAGGTGGCTGCTTGTTTAGAGAGAGGTGTGTTGGGTGACACTATAGTATATCAGAGATTGTTAGAAGGGTTTCAAGGAATAGTTTGACATTCGGGAAAATACGCTTTGGATTAGATTAAAGGGTCAATATCACTCTTGTGTCTCTTGTGTGTTAAGTATGGAGAAAATAATTTATATAAAAGACCTAAAAACTATTCAGAAATTTGAAAAAAAAAATAAAAAAATCCAATATTCTTCTCTATAGTAAAATTGTCGACAACATAAGTTCTCCCTCCCACCAAACGTGCATTACTTTTGGAATTAAACTATTTAATTAAAATTGATATTTGGCTGAAAAAACATGGTGGAAAATCAGCATAGTACACCGCTTTGGCTTACACTGAAAGCTGATCCACTCCACTGCAAAAAATTCCTTTTACTTTTTGTTTTTAAAAAGTCAAGCGGCGTAACTTTAAAATGTACATGTTGATTTCCTGTTTGAAGCTAAGCTAGGCTAATATACTGCTAGCCCCATACATCCATATACTGAAACGCACATGTGGACAAGTGTAACATTGATCTTCTAACTCTCTTAACTCTCAATTTTGTCGTATAGGTGACTGTACAATGGCAATGAAGGCTCTTATTTTATCTTATTTTATCTCTGAAGAGGGGATTAAGCGCATTTTCCCAAATCACTGAAATATTCCTTTAAACTATGCGATGACTAAGAGACTATGGTTCCTGTATCGATGTAACCAATGATTTTAGTTGCACTGTAGCGCTGCTGCTGTTGTTGGTGGTGGAGGGATTTTTGTTAACCTGTTAAAATCTTTTTTTTTTTTTTTTTTTTTTTTTTTTTTTTGCTTTTTCTATATCCTCATGCTTTAACATTTAAATCACTGTTAAATTATTAATTTACGAATGTAGTTTTTCAATAGTTATCAATGGTTACCCAAGATGTGAGTATATTTTGAGCCTTATATATAAATACATATATACTGTATAATTTGTGTGTATAAACAGTATATACACACAGTACTGTATTTACACATATTTAAGTATATAAACACATCTGGTACATTTTGGCGAGTTTTTTTTATTAGCAATATAATAATATTATTATTATGCAAGTTGGCAGTTTGATTCCTTAGAATATGGGGAGGTTGGAATTTATTTCTAATGGGAAAGTCTGTGGCATTTATTAGTGAGATGCAAGTAGGCATGGGCCGGTATGCTATGTTGACGGTATGATAACGTTAAGCAAAATATACCACGGTTTCAAGGTATCTCTGTATTGCGCTCTCAAATGTGTTATTTAGAAAAGTCCTGGGCTGTGTTCGAATTCAAAAAGCCCTTCTAATGTCCTACTCCTACTAATTTTGACGTCAATTTGAGTATGTTGTGGTTGCGAGATTGTGTAGGCGAGAAATGCCCAGATGAGTACTTACTCCCGGGAAGATTTTATGTATGGATCGATAGGATACTTTTCCTACTCAACCGCCCCACAATGCATTACATCTTTCCAAACGGAAGTTTATTTGTAATTCTTTATTGCTTCTGTATAGTTCAGTGTAAACGGTTCGACGAACCTCGCATACACAATGGATCGTTAAGTAAACAGTATGTAGTATATGTTGAGTATGTAGGAGGGAGGACGTTAGTAGGGCTTTTACAACACAGCATTGGTAAAAAAAAAAACACATTCTTTCCCGTCTGAAGACAAAATTTCAATTTTAATCACATTTCTCTTTTAGTAGAAGTTATGAAGCAGGAATATATGACAGAAAAATAACAATATCGGTTTTGAAACTTTTTGACTTTTTTGAAAGCGGTTATCGGCCCATGCCTAGATGTAAAACGTTGCATTAAAAAAAACGTCTTGTGGCAGAAGAGATTCTATGATTCAAATCTTGTTTACCAAAGCACTGTCTGATTAACACTGTCGCTCCAGGGGCCCCGGGGTCAAAACCATCATATCCTTCCTTAGTTTTGTTATGAGAAATGAGTAGAAAATCTTTGGAGAGAGAGGATATTTTGGAGTTAAAATCTGGGTTGCATACTGGAGCGCTAACAGCTAACAGCTAACATTTTCATCTGTGTGGCCTGTGCAATGCGTGTCACTTCCTTCAGTTGTTGGACTATATGGACACAGAGGATGTTATTATTTAAATGTCCGCTTTCTTCGTGTCCTCGGTTTCCTCATAGAAGTGCATTTTAGCGTCTGTTTAACCCCCATTCACAGTGAAATGGGGCGGGCTGGGTAGATTTTATTTTAATATTTTTTTTTTGGGACCAGCTGTATTGTACTGTATAAAAGTTAAAGACCCTGGCTGTGGTAAAACAACATTACTTTTTCTTTTGCTTTACTGGTTTTGATACCGAACGAGATGAAGCAAACGCATGGAGGGTTCACGCTAAAGCAATCTGACCAAAAATAGGAATCAAAAAATGTACCGGAAAATGATTTTGATGTATTTTTTAAAGCTGTTTTTTTGATATGGAGTCTAGAGTTTGCCACCGGATCAAAGCATTAAGCAACTATGAAGACATGTATAAAAGTTCAAATTTTAATGATGATAAATCTACTGTCCCAATATATGATCCAATTTATTTTTGTTATAGATTACTGAAAAAGCAAGGTATTTAAATTTGACTCTTGTTCAATAATGTGTCTTTATATATTATACTGTTATTTTTAAGTTTCCACTTAATTATTGGAATTTAAATGTTTTTTTTTTTAAATATATTTTTTGCCCGTAAAATGCCAGAAAATAGCAAATAATTTGGGAAAAAACTAAGAAAAAGCTGAAATTCCGACTCAATAAAGTTTTAGCTATATTATTTAAATATTATTATTTATTATCAGCTACTCAATAAATAATTTACAAATCTACCAAGACATACAGAATAACAAAGTCAAATTTCAGTATTTTGCAAATCCATATAATTTTTTTTTTTTTTTTTTTTTTTAAATACAAAAAAGTTAGCAATCTCACACACACGTATTTCTAAGTGTACTATTCCGTTGGCACTCTGGACTCCACCAGTTTTAAAGTTATAGTTAACATTAGAAGCTGTTGTGTGGACTTAATGTATATGTTTATTTAAGTTATGAAGGTGACACACTTGTGGTATATACTAACTTTTAGGACAGAGAAAAATTGCTCAAATGTACGGTTATAATGCACTGCAGTTGTATGGTCGCTTGTATTTTTAATTTATCATTTTGTGAATATTTTGTGCGATTTTTTTTTTAAATTTTTTTTCTTTGAGCAGAAAAGTTTTCTAATGAGAATCTATAGCTTTTTGGAGTGGAACAGATTTGAAGATTATTATATTGAGGAGGAATACTGTTGTTGATATAGCGCTGGGGCAATACAAAGTATAATGTATAAAAACCACACCATGATATCTTGATAGGGATATTGTGAAAAAATGTTTACTGTATGGAGGTGAATAAAGTTTGTTTTTTTCCTTTAAAATGTTCCAATGTTCTGTTCATTTTGTTAAGAGTATGTAGCACATCTCAAGTTACCAAGTTACGTTGCTTATGGTATTTTTCTTGTTTATTTGGGCTTACGTCACAATAAATCAACGCAATCAACAATATTGGGGGCGGCACTGGCGAGGTGTGTAGGGCGGTCGTCCACTGGCTTACAGGGCCGGCGGTTCGATCCCCCGTCTACCCGCCACATGCCGAAGTGTGCAGAGAGACATTGCTCCCGATGGTTCAGAGAGCGCCTTGGATAGCAGCTACTGCCGTGTGTGTGTGTGTGTGTGTGTGTGTGTGTGTGTGTGTGTGTGTGTGTGTGTGTGTGTGTGTGTGTGTGTGTGTGTGTGTGTGTGTGTGTGTGTGTGTGTGTGTGTGTGTGTGTGTGTGTGTGTGTGTGTGTGTGTGTGTGTGTGTGTGTGTGTGTGTGTGTGTGTGTGTGTGTGTGTGTGTGTGTGTGTGTGTGTGTGTGTGTGTGTGTGTGTGTGTGTGTGTGTGTGTGTGGTAAGAAATGTGAAGCGCTTTGGGGCTCTATAAGACAAGTCCATTTACCATATTTCAACTCATTTTGTTAATTGCTCTATTTCCTTGTGATAAATGACAACAGGGAGAATTCATTTTCATATTGAAGGAACGACATTTATTCACACGACAAAGGTTGACAGTTTGTAATTTTGAAAACAAAAAAAAAAGATTTTGCACAGTCAGTGAAAGAAGCGTAAAGGCAGAGATACACTCATAGAACTCTTACAGACGGACAACAACCAAGCGTTGACAACAGAAACGAATAACTGGACTCGACAAACAAGCGGCCATTTTGGAAGAATGACATCTACATAAAAGGGCAATAAAAAAATGATATATGCTGATTTCTGTTAAGTAGGCCTAGTTTGTTGCTAACGGAAACTAGGAAGAGTAAAGATCAAGCTGCAGTTGATGGCTACTAGTGTTGGGACTCAAAAAAGCAAGTTAAATATCTCAACGACTGACTGAAACTTTGGAAAAATATGGCTTGGAAAATATACAGTTGTATATATATTAGATGAAAAAGACAAATACAGGCATTTATTCATACATTTAAATCATAGTATTACAGTCATCCTATCTGAATGGACCAACACTGATGTACATTATCATTACAAAATACCCATGAAATGTTAACGGACCAAAAATATTTTAAAAAAATCTAGCGAATCGGTAAGAAGCTTTTTACTTGCACACAATTAGAGGCAGCATTTATTTTTAAATGTTTTACTTAATAAGCAATAATTTGATTATGATATTGTCTTATTATCACTCTTTCAACTGTGTGTTATTTGTGTGCCTTGTTGAAACACCTCGAACCCATTCTCCTTCATCTGACAGGTTTCAATTAAAGTGCGTCTCAGATTTTGAGTTCCCTTTCAGTCAGTATCAAACACATTTCCTGCGTTCCGAATTGCATACTATCTACTATTTAGTATGGTAGAAAAAAGATTTAGTATGGTTAGAAAGACCCAGATCTGTCAACTACATCCGGCCGAGATTTTTAGTGTTGAAAACAGCATGCTATTTGGGCGATTCTGACCCACAATCCAGTACGATGCCTACTGCATTCTAACTAGAATATATATCATCGGATGTAGTATGTAGAATAGAAAAATAGAAAGAGTAGGCGATTTGGAACGCAGGGATTAATGTAGATTGTTAAAGCACACACACACAACACATTATCAATAGACGGCATGAGTGACATAAGTGTAAGTCAGGACTATTTAACAGGAACAATAGCGACCCCTTCTGGAAAGATTTACCACAATCACTCTTCCATAACCTTCCATAAAACAAAGCTATGATTTCCAGGTAAAATACATTTATTTATTCTAATGTTAATGCAATAGAATTATGTTTTAAACCAGTTTCTATTTTTACATATAAATTGTTGCAGGGCGACTTTTGGGTGCACTGTCTCCTGTTAAAAGATAATAATCATAGAAATAATACAGCATTGTGACATAATGGGATATTACATTCTAGAGGGCTACAGACACACTCACACAGACAGACACCCACACACACACACACACACACACACACACACACACACACACACACACACACACACACACACACACACACACACACACACACACACACACACACACACACACACACACACACACACACACACACACACACACACATATCTTTTCGCCTGCACATGAATCAAACTATTTCAAAATAGTGCAATATGAAATCGTATGGCCGTACCCATTCAGGACAATGTTTCAAATTAAAATCAAAACTACAGATGTAAACCCATGTGTGTTCCGCTTACGCATCATATTCTATCTACATTGATATCGGTGCAAAAGTTTGAGAGACGACACATTACAGAAAAACAAACCTTTGTCCGTGTTGTGCTAGTGGGCAAAGTATTAAGAATAACTTCAAGCTCTCAAGTCTGAATTAATGCAAATGGCTGAACGTGCTTTGGGTGAAAAAAAAAGGTTCACAGTACATGGAGGTATGGAATAAATAAAGGATGGGTTGACATGATAGCTAATGGACGGATGTATCATTACACATCAAAAGTAAGTGAATTAAAATGAAAATATATATATATTTGTTCTGTTCTACAAAACCCTTCCGTGTATAACTTACATGATTTCGCACCAGAAAACAGAAATAAGCCATCCTTAGTTTCGATCTTTTGCTACTATTAGGACGTTTAAGCAATAGACACAAAGCAGGAAACTGTACCATGAATTAATTCCAACTTTGGCTTCCGTGTGCTTGACTGAATGATGATTATTCACTTAGCAAAACTAGCATTAGCATATTTGTTAGCATTATTGTTTAAACATAGAAAATGAATGGATAGGCTTTGGCTGTCAGTATCCCTCTCTACTCTGGTCCGCTTTCAACATATTAAAGGTCCCATCTCAATCTCAAACTCAATTTGCAACGATTCCTCTTCAAGTTCTAAACCAGCTAAAAATGTTGAAAAGATAATGACCTTCCAACGTTTTCTTGTGGTTCCCGATTCAAACCATCGCAGTAACTCTTTCGGAGACCAAGCGTTTCTAGCAATAACGCCGCACTGCTCTGTCCGTTAGCGTAATTTTTTCTGTTTGCCCCTTCCGCTTCAAGCTAGCTAGGTTACCAAAGCATTAAAGGGCACTCTTGCCTCATCATCTTCCACTTCTATGATAGACCTCGGATCGGGCCTTTCGGGACAGAATAATAAACGTAGCAGCGCCATCCCAACACGCACCAACAGCCTTAAAACGAGGAACGCAAAGGGCACTGTAATCTCCATGAGGTGGAAAATCGGGGCACTAAATCTACTCAAAATACAGGTGAGGAAAAACGTCCCGAGGGCTACGCAGGGGTACAGCGCTAACTTAGCTAGCATGAACACGTGCTCGCTTCCGCCATATCGCACGTATGGGTGGAGAGTTTCCCTTTCGTTGTACAGCGCGACCACCCAGATGGCCAGTTGAAAAATACCGGCGAAGAAAATGATCACGCAGCTGATTTGAATGGCTTCTAGTTCGTTGCGCGAGTAAGGCGGGAATTCGTGCGTTAGCTGGTATGCTAACGGTAAACCTCCGACGAACGCTAACGAGAAGGTGTTGAGAAGTCCCATGAAACGCGTCGTCTTGGTGACGTGGAGGAACAGCGAGTGGTGGACGAACCAGAGCAGACCCACCGTGGCGAAGGAACCGAAGTAAGCGAGATACTCGGGACCGTAGGCCGACAGAGCTGCGATCAGGCTGCCTCCAAACTGCTTCTCCACCACGGAAGGGTCGGGGACATTGTCCTCACTGAAAGCAAAGGGATAAGAGAAGATAGATATTAAAGGAGATGTAAGTGATATATTGTTTTGTTAATATACGTGTTGAATCACTTTTTATTCAGACAGCAATCACTTAATCAGTGTGCCCAGTTCATAACACAGGGCTCCCAGTCATTCAGCTTTGCAGTAATTGCCAGATAACATTTTGAGTATCCCGCTTGTTTTTATCCAATCAGGAGACAGAGCGCTATAAAGAGGCGGGTCTCTGTGCCCGTGAACGATGACTCGCTGCTCTCCATCACGGCACTATCTGATGAAGACGGCTGTGTGTTCATGTGGTGGTGACGTAGGGACGAGGGAGGGCACTGCTAACTGCTTACTTCTCCTTTAAGGTCTTTAAGCAGGTTTTTCTTATGTTATTATATTAACCAGAATCAATTATTGTTTGAGGATAGAGGAAAAAGAGTCTTTCAACATATTCTGCAAAGCTAATCGGCTGTTTTTAGTCAGTGGTGGATCACACTAATGCTGTCTGGTAGCAGGAGCATGTGAAGACAGCATATTTAACAGCAGTTTTGAAGAACTCTTTAAAGAATTATGTTGGGGGGGCGCTCCGCTGGCGTAGTGGATAGAGTGTGTACCATATTGGCTCCGGCCTTCGTTGCAGTGGGCACGGGTTCAAATCCGACCCGTGGACCTTTACTGCAGGTCATCCCCCCTCTCTCTCTCTCTGTCTCCCCATGTCAACTCTGTACTATCTAATAAAGCTTGAAAATGCCAAAAAAATATCTTGAAAAAAAGAAAAAATTATGTTGGGTATTCTTTACTTTATTCCGGCGCATTAAATGTGATCATGGGGTCCATCGGTTTGCTTTTCACAATATATGCAATGTATAGAAAAAACCTACATGAGTTCTATATCTAGCCATTCAACAATACAGTGAAAATATAGTGAAATATAGTGAAGACCAACCATATGTCCAGGATGAGCAGCGTTGCTACGATGGCATAGACCCCGTCGCTGAAGGCCTCCACGCGCTCCTTGCTGAGCGGCTCGTTGGGCAGGTAGGTGTAAAACAACATGGAGTCTGGGGTCTCCTCCACCTGGCCTGAGAGGGAAGAGATTTCATTTGTGTTTAAAAATGGCGATGCACATGAGGCAGATAATTTGGAGATAAATCTTTAGGACCAGAGTTTTTTTTTTTTTTTTTTTTTTTTTTTGGGGGATTAAAATATCAGTACATTATAGACTACAGCTCAACATGTAAACATAATTTTCAGTCTTTTTAAAGGAGAAAAATACTTTAAAAAATAAAAAGGTGATTAAGCACATTAAGCGGATTATTGGAAAATAAATCCACAGGACCAGATATAAACATGTTTTTTTTTTTTTTGGGGGGGAGGGTCAAAATATCAGTACATTTTAGGCTACAGCTCAAAACTGAAAAGATACCTATAAGAATAAGAAAAGGGAAAGCGAAATTATATATTACATTTAAAAAGATTACGACAAAATGATAAATAGCTAGATACATTGAGGTGAAAGGACTGTGATTTATTTTAAATTGTAAGCACATGATTGAAACATTTCTCACCCATTGCTTTGTTGCGACACCACTTCAGAGACTGGGAGATGTACGGCAGGAAGATGACGATCGCCAACAGCACGTAAGACTGGAAGACAGAATTACAATTAAATCACTTAAATGTAATAATAGAATAATAAAAAAATAATGTTATGTTGTATTATAATGAAAAATCATAAGTTCACAGAGATATTACAAGATGATCGGATCAAGACCATCTCCAACCTCTTAATCCTCTACTGATGTCCAAATGTAAAAATTGAAAAACTTGTAAAACTGGTAGTAAAATAGAAATTCTTACACCTTTTCAGGCATGGTTAATGCTGGTTAATGTAATGTATATTTATATATCTAACATGCGTTTTTTTTATTTAATTTTTTCTAATTTGATTTTTTTTTTGTATTATTTTGATACGTCTGAAATACATAAATATATCCTCATTCATTCGAAATGTCTAACCTTAAGTTGTCTTCTCATGTTCAAATGTTTTAAATGTAGAAAAAGAGTGGTAGAAATATAGAAATTCCTACAACTTTTCAGGCATGTCAATACTGGTTAATGTAATGTATGTTTATATATTGAACATGCTTTTTATTTTTATGCTTTTTTTTACGATTTTTGTTTTGTTTTTTTGTTGTTTTTTTGTATTATTTTGATATGTCTGAAATAAGAAATGTCTTGATTCATTCAAAATGTCCCCTACCAGCTGGAAGAAGATGACGGAGAAGATGCTGGCGATGAAGCACATGAGAGGAACCCTCATGATGACCTTGAGGATGTGATGTTTGTAGAAGGTTTGGTTCTCCGAGATCTGGATCTGTTCGTTCAGCAGGAAGGGACGACTGAAGGCGTACAGCACGATCACACACTGGGGGGAAACACAATGTGAAGACGCAGAATGGAAATTAGAAAGTAGATGTGCGATAAGTGAGAGGTAAATATAAATGAGTTATTTAAACCAAACTCCGAAGGTAACTGTAATGCAGGGGCCCCCAACACAGTGCCCGCGGGCACCAGGTAGCCCGCAAGGACCATATGAGGCGCCCGCAGGCCTGTTCTAAAAATAGCATAAGAATCTGTTTCCCACCCTTTTAAGTCATTGTAGAACATTATTGTGAGAAATCATTAACATGATCAGTGTCTTCATAGATGAATATCATTAATCATTAATAATAATATATAAGTAAAGGCAAACTGAGCAAATTTGTTATTTCAGAAGAGTGTATCAAACTGGGCGCCCTTCGTATGACCCAGTACCCATGAAGTAGCCCTCAGGTTCAAAAAGGTTGGTGACCCCTGCTGTAATGGTTCCACTAGGAATACAAAGCAACAATAATTAGCCTAGGTGTGTATGAGATTGTTTTCCTCCAGCACCCACACACAGTACAGACAGGCAGCAGATACTGTATATTCACAGATTTTGACAAAAGGTGATTTTGAACACATTCTCCAGAATCGCTGACTCCACCTTTTTAATTCCAAGGTGAATCATTTATCTCTAAAAGGAGCTGATAATAAAACACTTTAAAAGGTCACATATTATGCTAAATGCACTTTTTAAATGTGTTCTAACATATCCATGGGTCCACGGTGTGCCTAGAGACTGCCAAAATATTAAAAAAATAACAATCTCTCCTTTTCTCACTCTCCCCCTTTCTGAAACCCCCACCCCTCCCCCCCAATATACTCCAGTCAGAATTCTCCTCGTTTCTGACCTCACAAACTGGAAAGCCAGAAGCTTCCACTGTGCAGCCCACACCCCTATTTCTTATTGGTCCACGGCCCCGACAGACAGAGGGCGAGGCGTATCTGGCTTCGCTTCCAGACAGGGGGCGGGGGGAGCTCAAAGATTGTATATTTACGAGGGGAGCTGCAGCTCTTTTTAAAAAATAGGCCATTGTGAGATTAGCTGAACATCAGCATAGTACAATAAATTATCTGAAAGTTTTTTTCAGCAAAAAATTAAAGAAAAACGTATTAGGGACCACTAAGACCATATAATATGGTGTATAATAGAACAGAAAAGTGTATAATATGGGAGCTTTAAAACATTTAAAAATAAACTTTAATATCCTCACCTGAATGCAGCCCATCACCATCACACAAGCACAGAACAGTAAAATCCCGAGAATGTTCTCTGGGAAGGCCGCCATCAACGAGAACTGAAAACATAAGACAGGACACATTAGGAGGCACGGAATGATATGTGGCAACATTCAGGGTTTTTTTCTTCTTTTTTTTAAACTTTATTTTATTTTCACAGTAAAACAAAGACACATACACACAATACACTAACAAATACAACAAAAACAGAAGATGAAAAAATATACAGCTCTGGAATAACTTAAGGGACCAGACTCTACATTACTAAATGAAAATGTTCTAAATGACAATATTTTTGGGGGGGAATTTATTTGGTAGAAATGTTGTCAGTAGTTTGTAGAATAAAACCAAAATGTTCATTCTACTCAAACATATGCCTCTAAAGAGTAAAACGAGAGACACTGAACATTTGGAGTGGTCTCTTCATTTTTTTCCAGAGCTGTAGCCTGTATATAGCTTGAAGGTGGACACTGGATTAACATTTCTTTATGCAAACTGTGTGATTGATTCGACTGCAGCCTCATACTCACTGTGTACGGCAGAAAGGTTATCAGCATCATACAGGCCTGAAAGAGAAACCAAAGCAGAACTGAGAGTTAGAATTAGGGTTGCAAAGGGGTGGAAAGTTTCCGGTAAATTACCGGAAAGTTTCCAGAAACTTTCCACGGGAACTTTCGCTCGGGAATTTTGGGAATATTCAAAATTGGAAATTATAGGAATTAACCCATTGATGACTATGGCAATCTAGGATGCATGTCCTTAATGCCTGAGGGTTTTCTGAAAAAATAGTACGAATTGTCAAGTCTACCAAAACCTTAATATCTAAGCCTGTGTAGCACATAGAAACATGAAATAAAATACATTTAAAAGTTAAGGTTCACATGTTTTATTTAAACATGCTCCCTTAGCGCTTACAAACCAACAAATATTTCTAAAAATCGTCAAAATTAGATGAATTAAAAAATTATTAAATATTGTTAATAAATAGATGCAATGTGTTGTGTGATTTTCGTCAGTAGTCTATAGTAGACCTTGATTCTGCGCACCAAACGCCACTAACTGTTCTGTCGCCGACATAGCTGGCGTATTTTTTTTATTATTATTTTAATTTTTAATTTTTTTGATTGACATGATTTTCGGCAAACCACACAACTTTTGGGTGGTCACGTGGTCTTAAAAAAATCAACAAAACCCACCTCATGTGTATTTGAACCAATGACAGTGCATTCAATGCTGGGAATGCCATGAAAATTAGATAAAGTAATAATGCTGCACGATGCAGCATCAGGCAGGAGAGCCAATGTGGCATCGCGCAGCAGCCGTCATCAATGGGTTAACAAAATGGCGGTAATTTAAATTTTTTTTTTTCATAACCAACCATAAATCTAAACTTTTAAACACTATGTTTGGTCATAGGCAGACATCCATGCAAAATAATACAATCAAAAAACATTACATTTGAACAGATTTATTTGTAAGAAGAACTTTATCAAGTTGATTATTTTATGAACAATCAATAATTTCACTGAACAACAAAAAGATGAATGTTGAGTAAATTATTACTCATCTGTCTGACCCCACCCATTCAATAAATAAAGTCAAATGCCCCCCCCACCATGTGATGGAGGAATGCACAGAGCATGTAGGGGATGTGGCCTCAGTACCCCTGCAGTAGGATGTGTGCTATGTGCAATTTGCCAAGTGTACTTGCATAAAATCTGGTTGTTTTAGTCAAGATTATGCTAAAATATATTGTCCCCAACTATATTTAAAATCAAAGCTTAAGCCTCTGTAAACCTGGTCTAGTAAAAATCAATATATGATATCATGTTGGGTGTCTAAATAAACTTTAAAAAAAAATCTGATTTGAAATTAAATGTTCATAAATATATTAAAACTTAGTTGAAAAAACTGCTTTTTACAGTCTAGAACGTTTGCCTGGACTGAGATAAAATAGTTAGGAGAATTTAGTGCATTTGGGCTGCTTTAAATTTAGTAAATTCCCGTTTATTCCCGTTAATTCCCAAAATTCCCGTTAATTCCCATAAATTCCCGTTAATTCCCATGGAAAGTTTCCAACTTTGAAAATTCCCGGAATTTTGCAACCCTAGTTAGAATACAGGAAGCCAGAGAAAAAACAACTTTCCATGCGTTCCAAATCACATACTCTTTCTTTATACACTACATACTAAAGTACAGAAGAGTTTTACGGCCACAGGAGAGAGAAAAAATCAGATGAGGAAGATTTTTTTTTCAGTATGTTGAGAAATGTCAAGAATAAAGACGAATACTCCAAAATGCTATTGGAGTTAGTGGGGCATTTATGTATTTTCAGCATACTGCAATTGACGTGCTTGTATTGGGACATCCTAAATCTTTTTTTGGCGTACTGAATAGAAGGGAAGTATGGGGATTGGAACGCAGGGTTAACTTGACTCTTTTCTAGAAGTCTTGCATGCAAAGGGAAATTGGTTAGATTTTTTACAACTAATTTAGTTTTACTTGAGTGTATTTGTCCTGGAAATCAGTTACCACCATGCACTGCTTAATGTATATCATATTTAAAGTTGAATGTTTTTTACCAAGTGCGATTTCACACACAGATTTTTTCTTGGTATGTTGTGGCATACAATTAAATAGAGCATGTATTTGAATTATTAAAGTAAAATTAGCATCATGTTGTGAGACCCTAATCATGTATAGATGCGTACTTGCTATCTCATTTCCCTTCATGAAAAAAATGCAAGATACTCAAAAATATTTTTACTTTATATAGATATACAGTATATCAACACACACAATTGCAATGAAAAGTAGAAGCTACATTTTTCCAGCATAGTGACATTGTACTTACGAGGTTCAGCAGCGCCAGGCAATCATCTATGCGAACAATGACTTGAAATAACCTGTTGGAGATTAAACACAAAGAATAAAGATATTACAAATAATAAGCCATCTATATTGCTACTATTACTACTGCTGCTGATAGTCAATAACTCACTTGATATGAGCGGCCCAAGCCATGGTCACTATCATGAAAGTCATCAAGTAAACGCCGATCTTTGTCGTGAGTAAAAGCCGAACGCTCTCCCTCAACTCCTGCAAGACACACAGACACATTAAAAACATGCTGTTGCTGTTTAAGCCACATCACTAAATGTCTACAGTATTAATGCAAAGATGTGTATTATATGTTGTAGGCTCAACACACTCAATAGTGGACCGAGCAACCAAAACAAATCGTAAAATACGAGGTAAAATGGTGAATAAGGTTTTATAAGCCTTAGTTTTAGCCTATACCTTTTTGGTTGATGCATTTTGTGTAATGCATATGTTTTGTTTTATATTTAATGTCAAAGTGCTATTCATTTTCATTATGTGCATCCCTTCAGGGGGAGGTGGGGGGGGTAGAAAAAATTACAGAAATAATATTAAAATGAATGAATATACAGTATTCAGAGCCCATGTCTGTATCAAACCTCAACAGTTTCACTACGCTGCATTTCAATATATTTTTCTATAGGTTTTTATTGAGGAAATAGTTTAGATGTATTTTACGATTGTCCCACATTACCTCATTATCTTCCACCTTTGTATGAGCAACAGGTAATATCTGTGAATGAAGGAAAGCAAAGGTTATTACACATACTTGGTAACATTATGCAAAACCGTCTTCAGCTGCCAGGTAAGATGTAGTGAAGTAGAAAGAATATTTCTGGGACAAGTAGCCTACTGAAAAATACTCAAGTAAAAACCAATATAATAATAGAGTACTATGCAGAGTGGGGGCGCCCTTAGCTCAGTTGGTAAGGCGTCCCCCCATGGGCCTCGGCCAGCAGCGGACCTGGGTTCGATTCCAGCCTGCGGTCGTTCTCTGCATGTCACTCCCCTCTCTGCCCCATTTCAACTCTGTCTCTACAATTAATAACTATCAATAAAGCATAAAAATGCAAAAAAAAAAAAAAAAAAGTACTATGTAGAGTATGTAATAGACTAGTGTTTGTGCAAGCTATTATGACTGAACTCAGGGTGTAATGATAAAGCCCTGCCATTCAGATAAAGCATATGACAAAAAAGAATCTTGCATCTAGAAGCTAAAGCCTATACTATCCTCCAAGTCCAAATAGGCTATGTGACCAGTGTTTGAATAGAGTACTATGTAGGCTAATAGACTAGTGTTTGTGCAATATATTAAATATGACTAAACTATAATGATAAAGCCCTGTCATTTAGATAAAGATTTCCATTCATAGGCTATGTGCATATGACTTAAACCTATAACCTATATTCAAGTCCAAATAGACTAAGGGTGTATTCACACATGCCGTGTTTAGTTCAGTTGAAACGAACTCAGATGCACTTCCGCCTTCGGTGCGCATCTTTCAGACAGGTGTGAATACAGCAATCGCACTCGGGGGCGGACCAAACAAACGCTCCGAGACCCAGTTGAAGAGGTGGTCTCGATGCGCTTCAAAACGTACTCTGCTGCAGTTCGTTTGTGGTGTGAATTTGGCCGGACTCGATCCGACCCAATTGCAGGAAGCACTGTACCTTTTCTTTTTTAATAAATCGCTGTCAGCTTCACATTATAGGAAAGTGTTGTTGTCGCCATTGTTAGGAAGATTAGTTGTGGTTTGACCGGGAGCCCCGAGCGAATATATTACATTTGATAGACAGGACGCGTAAACATGCTGATGTGAGAGGGGAGCGTCTCCCGCACAGTGACAACAGGTTCACGCTGCGCTTTGTATGAAGTGCGTGTTTTTATACTTTGCATCCCATGTTACGGTACCGTCAATACTACCCCTGTGTCAGTTTGGAGCTGAGCCGCGCCGAACTCACACCCAGCTGACACACGGCTAATTCAGCTGTGTCAGCTTGAGCCTATTCCTCGCGAGCCGCGCGTCCAGCAGCAAAAATACAGTAAATATTATGTTTCACATCGTATAGGCTACAAGCCACACATTGACACAGGCCTACATATTATAACCATATGAAACAACACTAATTTGATGTTTTTTTAAATTTTATTTATAGGCTAGATGTTGGCCTATTTATTTATTTATTATTTTTAACCCCATATAGTATCAGTTATATATTTCGCAGTTTTTACTTCGTTTTACCTGCTTCTCTCCACCCCAGAATGTCTGTCCAATGAATGAATGACCTCAGATCACGTGTGGTTTTGCTTCGTGATGCTGGTTCACTTGCAAAAGGGGCAATATGAAAGTGGACCACACCAAACAAAAAAAATCTAAACTCTATTTGGTCTGGACCAAAGCAAGTGAACTAGCGGACTTTCCCAGTGTGAATACACCCTAAGACTAAACTCGGGGTATAATGATGAAGCCCTGTTATTTGGTAAGATGTCTCTATAGTAGCCTATATATGCTATAGTATTGACAAAAAATAATCTTGAATATTGAACCTATAGCCATTAATATATTAAGTCCAAATGTATTGACCAGTTTTTGATGCGATAGTCGAGACTTTAGTTATTGATTATTGTTACCATGACTGTGGCGATGATGGAGATGAGCGCGTCGCTGTAGGCCAGCAGTCTGTGTGAGGACTGTGTCCCGCTGTGGGTCCCGCTGTGGGTCCCGGCCCCGTGGCCCTCTCCTCTGCTGTCGGACGGGGTGACGCTGGACGCCGCCTGGCTCCTCGCGCACTTCTTCTCCATCTCCTCCTCGTCATGGTGTTCGATTATGTCACTGACGTCATCGTTCACCCCCATATTGGATCATATAACAGCCAGGCGTACTATACTATACGGTATATGTGGTGAACAGACAATAATATAGGACAGGGAAGGAGAGGAGAGGGGAAACCATGGACACGGCAGGACGGAACTGTTTGTAAACAGCCGAGAGACAGCTGACTGAGGGCGGGGAAGCAGGAAGCACAAGCCCGCTGATTTCCGGTTCTCACGAAGATCGTTTATTGAAAGAAGATGAGCTACTAGAAAAAAAGGGGATATAGGTCTAGGATAGGATAGGTCCTAGGATAGACTTTGTACTATATTTAGGCCTACCATACTTGAGTATTTCCATTCGAAGCCACTTTATATTAAACTTTTCTTACACGTATTTAATAGTTATATGGCAATCAACATTACGTTTGGATGTGTGAAATTAAGCAGGGTAAGAGTGAGACCTCCCTTTATCTCCTTTCTTTTTACTCAGACATGGAATTTGGGTAAATAAATTGTTAGAATGAAAATAAATACTGTAATATCACTAAAAAAGCTTCGTTTGTAGGTAAAACTATGTTTGACGAATCCATATACACATAATAGTCCCCCAACAGAGAGATGAGGCGATGTAAGGGGGAAAAGGTGGGATTAATCCTGTGTGAAGTTACCTCACTCGGCCACTGGGAGGCAGTGCTGTTTTTAGTTTAGTTTTTATTACATTTTTTAACCAAGTACGGCATGGTCACATCAGAGCCTTTCTTGTTAGTACTTCTGTTGGTTTCTCACATGTAGTCCACATGGAATGTCTGACATTGCACTACAAATATCTAGATTATAGAAAATAGATGGTTTAGTATTAAAAAAAAAAAAAAAAACATTGCCCTAACCGTCACTGTCATTCATGCTTTTATTTTGTAGTCATGCTGAGCTTCCTGTGAACTGGCCAGGTGACAGGTGCAGAGGGGGAAATGTTTGTAGGGGAAGGTGGGGTGATTTGTGCAACTTTTTACTCAAAGTGATTTTAAAGTGAGGCCTTGACAGTTATGTCTCCAACTCAAATATGTACATATATTTCAGGATGTTGTGCATCCCTGGCAATAAAAACTTTGGATCTGGAATAAACTGTTTAAGAAATATAGCTTTCGGAAAAAAAGTTGTCTTGTCGCACAAATCACCCCACTACGTGGGGTGATTTGTGCGTCATTGTGTCACAATGACAAAGTCACCATCATCATCTTTCTGGCCATCTGAACTCTCATCAGTGGTGTCGTTAAGTGGAATTGAGATGTCACTCTCTTCTGAGCTACTGTAGACAATCACTTTCTTTTGGTGACCAGCGTATACAGCCATGCCACTGGCACAACTCTCAGAAATGTACTTTGCACTAGTTGCTCCGTGCTTGTGGAACCAACTGCCACCTGACAAATGTGATTCCCCCTACATTTCTGCCTTTAAATCAAGGCTCAAAACCCATATGTACACCCTGGTGTTTCCTCCCCATTAACCTCTGCACTACTTACTTACCTCTGCACTACTATCTGTGTTTATGTGGATGTATGGGCTTTACGTCTTTTATTTTGGTTATTGTTATTTTACCTTCATTGTTTACCTACTGAATGCACTATGTACAGCACTTTGGACAGTGCAAACTGTCATAAATGTGCTTTTATAAATACATTTTACTTACTTACTTACTTATAACTCACCCAGGCCCTTGCGCACAAATCACCCCATCCCCAGAATTTTGGATAATAGGCATGATGCAGCAATTTAGGGTTGACATTGTGCTAATTATATAGACTCAAAGTGTAGCATACCAAAGCACTAAAACATGTGTCAAATGTTTTCAAACGTGTCTATAATTGTTCAGACACAATAATCAAAAAACCTTGATCATGGAAATTTTACTTTGAAAGGCAAAACACAGTTTTTTGAGCTTAAATGTGCTTATATCTTATTCCTTGTGTCTCCCTTCTTTACAGGATGAGTCAAATGGATGGCTCTTCTTAAATATGTGGTCACATTTCCAATTTCTTCCACGGTTTTCTAGAAACAATGGGTTTTGCAACTTCCAAAATGCACAAATCACCCCACCTTCCCCTATAGGTTGATATAAGAGCTCTGTAATACCTGGCATTAAGCTCATTTTTATTGGGATTTATTTCTTTAGGAGAAAATTAAAAGAATGGAAGACAACAACAATCAAGCTGAAGACTGGAGATCAACTCTAGGCTTGCAAATGTAAACCACAGGTCTACGTATGGAGAGTCTGATTATTTTTGGGACACTCCTTGCTGTTCCTGATTTTTGCAATTAAAATAGTAATACTTTCAAATAGACACAATGATTTTCATGTGAATTGTACTCGTTTCCAAATGGTTTGATTGAGTAAATTGAAGAAATTCAAATTATATTCCGACTTAAAGTGATAACGTTGCTGTATGTTTTAGACTAGTGGGTTTACTTGGACTGTCTGGAGTTTCTTTACATTGTTGAAAATACCCAAAGAGACACTTAAAACCAGATTTATTTTTTACACATTCTCAGCCATTAAAGCTAATTCTGATTCAGACGTGTCTTTGAGGTCAGCTTCCCATACTAAATTAGAAGTAGTAGCACATTAAAAAAGGGTTCAAGAGATGGGGGGGGGGGGGGGGGGAGTAGTGAGTGAATTAGATTAAAGTTCATAGTATATATTAGTGAAGCAGATGAGCTTTTTAAATATCTAACCTGTTGTTGTTTGCTAATTTAACATAGCATACTAAATACAGATTTGACATACTGCCTGTATTTCTTCTGGTTGACACTCAAATATGAATTATCGAAAGTAATTGTACAGTATATGTAAGATGATATTGTGCGTAACTTCAATCACTTGCACCAATGCACATGTTTCCACATAATATATGTAAATATATAAATATGCATGTGCAGTTTTAATTGACGAAGTCCAAAGCATGTTGGTTTAAAGAGGTTTATACTTTAAACCAAAGTAAGTCATTTAAAGTGTGAGGGTTTTTTTCAGAGGTTTTGTACCGAAGAGATAATTTGTCCTTGCAGCCATTTCAACGTGTAACTAACCACACACACACACACACACACACACACACACACACACACACACACACACACACACACACACACACACACACACACACACACACACACGCACACTCACACGCACACGCACACGTACACGCACACGCACACACACACCAATCAGAACAGCACAAAGGCAAGTGATAGTTTAAGCAAGCAGTCGACATAAAAGCCCCTTTTCTACTGTTTTCATAAAGACATATTTAATGAGTGAGAGAGGTCATTCACTGCATGCAAATGTATCCTAGCAACTCAGAGCTTCCAGCCGCCCCATACTGAGGTGTTTGTGAGAAAATCATAAGAGCAGAGAGAGAGTTAAATCACCAGTTAAACAGGATGACCTTGTCAGAGGAAGGGGCCATTTTATATGATTGTTACAGTTAGTCAATGAGGGAAATGGGAATTCATGCTTTTGAAGTGAGTGTTTGGCTCTGGAATTTTTTACATTCCTTTATTTTTATGGAAACATCTGAAATATTCACACCCATATACTAACACAAATCAGTTTGGTTATATAGTCAACGTGTCACAAGCTTTGATACATCCAACACAGGGCAACGTTATCATCAATCTGGAGTAATTTTTCTGATAACTTTGTGAATGTAAACCTAATATTTACACTAGGATTTTGTTTTTAAATAATTGCATGCGAATACAAAACAGAGAGAGAATTCCTTTTATTGACAATTATTGGTATGGGGTGTTGATATGGCCGTAATTCACTTATCAGATGTCGCAATGAAGTCACCGATCCATATTCAATAGTCTGATCAGGTTAATCCAGGTCCATTTTACCACATTTCCTTGGATCGAATTTATTGATTGGGTAAGATGAGAAATGATAAGGAAATGATTGTAAAATAAAGCATTACCCATATGGAATATTTCAAACTGACCTCCACCAGGTACCAGACAGTTACATAACACATGTTGCAGATTGTGGATTCCCTGGGTTAACTCCTTCCTCCAGATTGAGGATTAATTTAAGATAATTTTCACAACATGCGGTCGAACAACAGTTGTGGTGCACACTGAAAAACACACACATTTGTAATAACACACACCCCTCCCCCTTTCTCTGGATGTAAATTGTAAGTCCCTAATAGAAACTAAAATGCATTGTCATTGTGTCCCCAAATAGACCACTGTACATGTTGAATGAATAGGATTATTTTGCTCAGTTCAAACAACACAACCAGACACTGAAATTGGAACTTTTTTAAAACCACTCACATCGTTGAATTATAGTGACCTCATAGAACATGAGTTAAACTATGTTACCTGAAGTGCCCACAGTATTCCCATTGTGGTTTCATTGGTTATCCATATGCACAGTTTCTGTCGTACCATCAGATGTTTTATTTTGGAAATACTTCAAATATTGTCTTATAAACCTTCTGTATTCTGAAACAAATGTTACTTTCTAAGCAGAAGTTAGACGGGAAATAAACAATATTTAGATTCTGGCTTCGGTCATGCCACAAAATGAACACTGTACTTTCCAATATTAGTCTCTACTTTTTTAAATTAGGTTTGAATGAAGAAATTAAGAAACCACTTTGTTTGCACATTCTTGATTCTTTATTGATAATATAAACCATCAGTTTAACACATCCCCATCTCAGTAAAGTCTGTTCAATGATTTCATGCAGATACAGATTCACTTCATTTAAATCTCAGCTACTGTATGTAAAAGAAAATACCAAATGATTTCTCTGCTGATTATGATCATGATAATAACAGTGTTATAATAAATCATATCTCAATTTCAATTTGACCAACAACATTTGGTCTGTTAAACAAATACATGTAAATGTAACTATGTTATACAGTATATATATATATATATATATATATATATATATATATATATATATATATATATATATATATATATATATATATATATATATATATATATATATATTTTTTTTTTTTTTTTTTTTTTTACCAACATATAATCTTTTTTTTTGGGCATTTTTTTCTTTTTCTTTTACAGTTTGGAGGGAAAAAGGTGAAATGGGGCTGAGAGGGGAATGACATGCAGGCACCGATTCTTACCCGGGTCTGCTGTGAAGAGCACTGAGCCTCTAGGGGGGGACAGATGCTCTAAAGCGCCCCAACATACAAATATATCAATACAAATATTCAACAATCATTTAGAGCACACAGAAGTTTACACATTCATAAAGAGACATGTCAGTTCAGGTAAACTACAGTCACCCTGAGCATCGGTGGCTAAATACACACAGGAAACATTTTACAGCTAAACAAATGAGATGATGTTAAAGTACCGCCCATAATGTTTGATTGACAGTGAAGAAAAACAACAATCTTCTCTCATTAACATGAACAAAGACAAAATCAGTTTAAGGATTAAAACACAGAGTTTTACCCACAGTCCATTTTAATTAGTGGCTATGAGGATCTTTCAGTTTATTTTCTAGCGGCCCCTTTGGACAAAAGCGGAAGTGTTTTTACTACGTCAGCTGTTGTTCCTCAGGGTGTTTAACATGACAAAGGCATCAAGAAAAACTATATAAAAATAGCATTATTTGCACTGATTGTCTCATTTGCTGTTACATGCCATTTATGATCATCAGAGGATTTCAAAGTTCCTCGTAGCTACTGTAAAGACTTCTGTTTATTTGAGTTTACATAACTCAGCAGTGTCTTCATAATCATATAACTCAATTCCAGCATAGAGCGGCTGAGTGAATGTGGTCTGGACTCTGTGGAGGAGAGTCATGGTTTCAGAGACGCTGTAGAAGGACAGAACACCTGCACTGTGATCCAGGTACACTCCTATTCTGGAGGACTGAGGACCTGAGACGCGAGTTCGGACATTGTTGAACCAAAATGTAAAACTGTTTTGAGAAGAAGATAACGCCCAGGATTTATCATTTATTCCAAATCTACATTCATTTGAGCTCCCTGCTCTGCTGATATTCTTGTATGCGACTGCTACATCAACTCCAAACCCTCTCCACTCCACCTCCAAGTAACAACGTCCAGTCAGACTCTCTGTACTCAGGACCTGACCAAAGTTAGTGAATCTGTCTGGATGTCTAGAATAAGACTGTTGTTGTTCCATTGCTGTAGCCTTTCTGTTCTCCTCAGATAATAACACATTTATCTGTGCTGTGTTTGGATCCAGTGTGATGTCACGTGAATATCTTAAGAAGTCGGCTCTGGTCTTGGGCTCTGGTTGTGACAGTAAAACATCCACGTCAGTCACTGTCAGTGAGATGTTTGTCCATGTCTCTGTCAGGACGTCCTGTAGTTTACCTCTGGCTTCTGACACAGCCGCTGTCACGTCCTCAAAGTATCTGAGAGGACGGATGTGGATGCTGGATGTAGATTCACTGAGTGTTGACAGTGAGGGGTAGTCGTGTAGAAACTGGTTGTGATCCTCTGTGTGTGAGAGGGTCTTCAGCTCAGCGTCTTTCCTCTTCAGCTCAGCGATCTCCTGCTCCAGCTTCTCCTGAAGTTCTTTGACTCGACTCACTTCAGTTTTCTGCTTTGCTCTGACCTGCTGCTTCACATCAGAGCTTCTTTTCTGGATGAGACGGATCAGCTCGGTGAAGGTCTTCTCACTGTGCTCCACTGCTTTATCAGCAGAGCCATTGATAGCCTCCACCTCCTGTTGGAGCAGCTTCACATCTTTATCTCTGTCCTGGATTCTCCCCTGGATGTTCTGTCGACTCACCTCGAGCTCTTTCTGCTTCTCAGTCCGTTCTGCTGCAGCTGACACTGTGTCGTGGCCTTTGTGTTCATCCAGAGAGCAGAGATAACAGATAGACTGCTGATCAGTGCGGCAGAAAATCTTCATCACCTCATCGTGACTGGAGCAGATGTTCTCCTGGAGCTTCTTGGAGGGCTCCACCAGCTTGTGTTTCTTTAATTGAGCCACGTTATAATGAGGCTGGAGGTGTTTCTCACAGTATGAAATCAGGCAGAACATACAGGACTTGAGGGCTTTTAGTTTTCTCCCAGTGCAGACGTCACAGGCCACATCTTCAGGTCCAGCATAGCAGTGATCAGCAGGAGCAGCTTGGAGTCCAGTCTTCTTCAGCTCCTCCACTAAAACTGCTAACATGGTGTTTTTCACCAGGGCAGGTTTCGGATCGAAGGCCTGCCTACACTGAGGGCAGCTGTAGATTTTCTTTTGATCCTTTTCATTCCAATAATCGTTGATACAGTCCATGCAGTAGCTGTGTCCACAGGGAAGACAGACCGGATCCTTCAGTAGATCCAGACAGATCGAACAGCAAATTATGTCCCGGTCGAGCTGAGGTCCTTTCTGCGCCATTTCACCTCTCTGTGTCAGCGAGTGTCTGAGTTTACTTTCACCAGAACCAAAACTATTTTTAGCTCTGATCTGAACAACAGGTTTTTGTGCAGTGAATGGGGCCTGTCAGCTCCCACACCTTGGTTACACCCATATTTAAAGCTGTAGATATAAAGGGGAGGGAACAAGGAAATATGTACAGGGTGCAGTGAGCTGTTTATCAGAGCAGGGACAAGAGAGAGGGTTTGTTGAACTTGGCTTCATTCCAGGAAGAGGTAGTTCATTATGGGAACCAATGAGGGCGCCAGAGGCCAAACAGTTCAGTTGTTGACCTGCAGCAAGGCATGTAAAAACTTCACTGAGCACAACACCAGTAAAGAGAGATTGAAATAGATGTAACTGTGAACTCAGGCTGCATCCATTATCTGTGAAGACGCAAACTACAGGCAATAAATACTTGATGCTGAACTGTTGTAACCAGACAACAAAAAACATGATTAACCCTCAAAGGTCACTTCAGTTTAAGTGCTTAAAGGCCTACTTCACCGGTTTGAATATGAAGGTGTATTGAATTCTGAGATCCTATGTAGTATAAATGTGCAAAAAAAATTAAAATCGGTTCATCCTAGCCTGAGAAAAGGCAGAAAGAGTGTTTTTTTTAACCCTATATTTCTCTTTCTCGTGACATCACAGAAAGAGACGTATAGGGTTAAAAAAAACGTACTTTGTAAATATTACTCTGATGTCACAGTAAAAGACATCACAGTAATATTTACAAAGTACGTTTTTTTTAACCCTATATTTCTCTTTCTGTGATGTCACGAGAAAGAGAAATATAGGGTTAAAAAAAACACTCTTTCTGCCTTTTCTCAGGCTAGGATGAACCGATTTCAATTTTTTTCGCACATTTATACTACATAGGATCTCAGAATTCAATACACCTTCATATTCAAACCGGTGAAGTAGGCCTTTAAGGCCTTTTTTTACCACAGTTCATTCCGTACTATAAAACATTGGGTTAAAAAGGACCATGTCCATTTTTTAATCAATTCACCCACACTATTGTTTTTACTTTATTTTCTTAGAGATTGTATTCTATGTGGAAACTTCTACAATTATCCATCGCTATTATTTTGAAAATACTTCAAATCAAATCATATCTAATAACCCTTACTGTATGAATTCGGAAACAAATGTTACTTTCTTAGCAGAAGTTGGAGGGGAATCAAACTATATTTGGACTGGTGTTGGTCATGCCACAAAATGAACACTGAATTTATTAGGTTTCTATGAAGAAATTAAGAAAACACTTTGTTTTCATATTCTTGAGTCTTTATTTACGTTTGTTAACATATCCCATCAGTTAAGTTTATTCAATGATTTCATGCAGATACAGATTCATTTTTACCAACATAGTTTTTTATTTTCCTTTTTTTGCATTTTTTTAATGTTTTGAGCGATACATATGAAATGGGGCAGCGAGGGGAATGACATGCTGACACCAACACCAAATTCAAACCCGGGTCTGCTCTGAAGAGGACTGAGCCTCTATGGGGGGATGGACGCTCTAACCACTACACCACGAGCGCCCCAACATACAAATATATCATGAAAGTTTACACATTTATAAAGAGACATATCAGTTCAGCTAAACTAAAGTCACCGTGAGCATTGGTGGCTAAATACACACAGGAAACTTTTTACAGAAAAAGAAATGTAAAGATTTCAATACCGTCCATAATGTTTGAATGAAAACTTATCTCTGTGCAGTAAAAAAATACAACAACAATAATCTCTGATCAACAAAAACAAAGAGAAAACAGTTTAAAGGTGCAGTGTATAGAATGTACTGTCATTTTTAAAATGAGATTACGGAGAAATTGACTGAATTACTTATTTTTATATATAGTGGGCGTCCTGTTGAAATTCACCTGTTGGAAGACGAAGTAGTACTATAGAATAAATAACTAAATACATCTTCTCCAAATCACTTGATAGTGTGGAAAGACTTGAGGCAGTGGGGGATGATGCCATCTTTGGTTACTAGATTATTGTCATTAAAGGCCATGTAGCTTCTGTACAATCTACCAAAGGGAGGGTAAAGCAAGGGAGCGTTGCAATCTGGATGCAGCTAAATATTACGATATTACACACTGCACATTTTTAAGGATTAAAAAACACATACTTTTACCCACTCTCAAAAAACATCTGTCTATTTGAGTTTACAGAACTCAGCAGCAGCATAATCTGATAACCAAAGTCCAGCATAGAGCGGCTGAGTGAATGTGGTCTGGACTCTGTGGAGGAGAGTCATGGTTTCAGAGACGCTGTAGAAGGACAGAACACCTGCTCTGTGATCCAGGTACACTCCTATTCTGGAGGACTGAGGACCTGAGACGGGAATTTGGACACTGTTGAACCAAAATTTGAAACTATTTTGATAACAACCTAACGCCCAGGATTTATCATTTCGTCCAAACCAACATTTATTTGACCTTCCTGCTCTGCTGATACGCTTGTATGCAAATGCTACATCAACTCTCTCCCCTCTCCACTCCACCTCCAAGTAAGAACGTCCAGTCAGACTCTCTGTACTCAGGACCTGCCACCAGTCAGTGAATCTGTCTGGATGTCTAGAATAAGACTGTGGTTGGTTCATTAGTGTAGCCTTTCTGTTCTCCTCAGATAATAACAGCCATGTGTTTGCTGTGTTTGGATCCAGTGTGATGTCACGTGAATATCTTAAGAAGTCGGCTCTGGTCTTGGGCTCTGGCTGTGGCAGTAAAACAGAGAATCTGTCACTCAGGACCTGATCCCAGGAAGTGAATCTGTCTGGATGTCTAGAATAAGACTGATGTTGGTTCATTCTTGTTGCTTTTCTGTTCTCCTCAGATAATAACACCTGTTGATGTGCTGTGTTTGGATCCAGTTTGATTTCACGTGAATATCTTAAGAAGTTGGCTCTGGTCTTGGGCTTTGGTTGTGGTTGTGGCAGTGAAACATCCACATCAGTCTCTATCAGTGAGATGTTTGTCCATGTCTCTCTCAGGACGTCCTGTAGTTTATCTCTAGCTTCTGACACAGCTGCTGTCACGTCCTCAAAGTATCTCAGAGGACGGATGTGGATGCTGGATGTAGATTCACTGAGTGTTGACAGTGAGGGGTAGTCGTGTAGAAACTGGTTGTGATCCTCTGTGTGTGAGAGGGTCTTCAGCTCAGCGTCTTTCCTCTTCAGCTCAGCGATCTCCTGCTCCAGCTTCTCCTGAAGATCTTTGACTCGACTCACTTCAGTTTCCTGCTTTGCTCTGACCTGCTGCTTCACATCAGAGCTTCTTTTCTGGATGAGACGGATCAGCTCGGTGAAGGTCTTCTCACTGTGCTCCACTGCTTTATCAGCAGAGCCATTGATAGCCTTCACCTCCTGTTGAAGCAGCTTCACATCTTTCTCTCTATCCTGGATTCTCCCCTGGATGTTCTGTCGACTCACCTTGAGCTCTTTCTGCTTCTCAGTCCGTTCTGCTGCAGCTGACACTGTGTCGTGGCCTTTGTGTTCATCCAGAGAGCAGAGATAACAGATAGACTGCTGATCAGTGCGGCAGAAAATCTTCATCACCTCATCGTGACTGGAGCAGATGTTCTCCTGGAGCTTCTTGGAGGGCTCCACCAGCTTGTGTTTCTTTAATTGAGCCACCTCGTAATGAGGCTGGAGGTGTTTCTCACAGTAAGAGACCAGCCACACCAGACAGGACTTGAGGGCTTTCAGTTTTCTCCCAGTGCAGATGTCACAGGCCACATCTTCAGGTCCAGCATAGCAGAGATCAGCAGGAGCAGCTTGGAGTCCAGTCTTCTTCAGCTCCTCCACTAAAACTGCTAACATGGTGTTTTTCACCAGGGCAGGCCTCGGATCGAAGGCCTGCCTACACTGAGGGCAGCTGTAGATTTTCTTTTCATCCCAGAAGCCGTTGATACAGTCCATGCAGTAGCTGTGTCCACAGGGAAGACAGACCGGATCCTTCAGTAGATCCAGACAGATGGAACAGCAAATTATGTCCCGGTCGAGCTGAACTCCTTTCTGCGCCATTTCACCCTCTCTGTGTCAGCAAGTGTCTGAGTTTACTTTCACTAGAACCAAAACTATTTTTAGCTCTGATCTGAACAACAGGTTTTTGTGCAGTGAATGGGGCCTGTCAGCTCCCACACCTTGGTTACACCCATTTTCAAAGCTGTAGATCTAAAGGGGAGGGAACAAGGAAATATATACAGGGTGCAGTGAATAAGTAAACGAGACAGAGTGGAGCGGGCTGTTTTTCAGAGCAGGGAGAAGGGAGAGGGTTGGAGAAGTTTCTACATTCTTAGTAAACCTTACTGGGGGAAACACATTATTTTAGACTTAATGTTCAGTGTGACACAAATGTCACTGTGCCTGCTGACATCAACTTGATCAGAAGAATAGTAGAGGTAGTTCATTATGGGAACCAATGAGGGCGCCAGAGGCCAAACAGTTCAGTTGTTGACCTGCAGCAAGGCATGTAACAACTTCACTGAGCACAACACCAGTAAAGAGAGAATAGAATAGATGTAACTGTGAACTCAGGCTGCATCTGTATCTCGGGGGAGAAGCAAACAAGCAAACTACAGGCAATAAATACTTGATACTGAACTGTTGTAACCACAAAACAGAAACCCCATTTTTAACTCTCAAAGGCCAGTTGAGTTTAAATGCTTCAGGTGATTTTAGTGTTAACTGTTCAGCTGTGAGCTCAGAATCCTGAGCTACAAAAAAAAATAAAAAAAAATAAAAAATAAAAAAAAATTCCCCTATTAATTTCTTTGGGACCAATGCAAAACTAAAGGGTACCTCGCGCATCCGTAACTTAAGGCAGGTGCGTAGGAAATAATAATTTAAATCCAAAAGAGAGAGGTTCCCGGACCCGCACACTGTCTTACTTGCAAAAATAAATATTTATTCGATGGCATCGTTTCAGTTCTAGACAAGCAAACATCCAGGCAAACATTAGGGACCAATGCAACCATTTCACCATCCCCACTTTCCCTCCTTTCCCTCCTTTCCTCTCCTCCTCAACCCAAAGCCATGACTGAGTGTTCCCATCTCATTATTGAGACATTACTGATATTGTAGTCAGACCGTTGAATGTCGCTCCCCTCCCACAACTCGCGTTTCCCTTTCCCCAGACATGAGCCCTGATTTCCCTGATCACTTCTGGCAGGACACTACCTTCACAACCTCCTCTGTCTGGATGTTCAGCTCATCACCTTGGCTTAATACACTCTGTCAGATGAACCAGGCTTGCTGAAGGTGGCACTTTACTTTAAAAAATAAAATAAAAAACCTGTTTTACCACAGCTTATTCTGTACACTAAAACATTGGGTTAAAAAGAACCATGTCCATTTTTGAATCAATTGTTTCATACCAACACTGTTGTTTTTAGTGTATTTTCTTAGAGATTGTATTCTATGTGGAAACTTCTACAATTATCCATCTGTATTATTCTGGAAATACTTCAAATCATGTCTTATAACCCTTACTGTATGTATTCGGAAACAAATGTTACTTAGCTGAAGTTAGAGGGGAAATAAACAATATTTTAGACAGTGCTTTTGGTCATGCCACAAAATGAACACTGTACTTTCCATTATTAGTCTCTACTTTTTTAAATTAGGTTTGTATGAAGAAATTAAGAAAACCCTTTGTTTGCACATTCTTGATTCTTTATTGATAATATAAACCATCAGTTTAACACATCCCCATCTCAGTAAAGTCTGTTCAATGATTCCATGCAGATACAGATTCACTTCATTTCAATCTCAGCTATGTAGAAGAAAATAATAAATTATGTTTCTACTGATATGATCAGGATAATTGCTGTGTTATAATACATCATATCTCAATTTGAATTTAACCAACAACATTTGAGCCTGTATGGGGGGGGGGGGGGGGGGGGGGCACTCTAACCAATACTCTACAAGCGCCTGAACATACAAATATATCATGAAAGTTTACACATTAATAAAGATACATGTCAGTTCAGCTAAACTAAAGTCACATGAACATTGTTTGCCTCATTGGCTAAATACACACAGGAAACTTTTTACAGAAAAATGAATGTAAAGATTTCAATACCGCCCATAATGTTTGATTGACAGCTGATCTCTGTGCAGTGAAGAAAAACAACAATAATCATCTCTGATCAACAGAAACAAAGAAAAAATAAGTTTAAAGGTGCAGTGTTTAGAATGCATTGTCTTTTTTAATATGAGAAATCGGAGAAATTGGTTAGGGTTACTTTTTCATAAGTATGTTTTAATTAGTGAGTAATCTTTTTTTTTTTGTATAACCTTACAATTAGCCTTGTATATCTACATAGGAGCTCAGCTCAGAACGGACAACCTTAACTGCATTACTTATTTTTACATATAGTGGGCGTCCTGTTGAAATTCACCTGTTGGAAGACGAAGTAGTACTATAGAATAAATAACTAAATACATCTTCTCCAAATCCCTTGATAGTGTGGAAAGACTTGAGGCAGTGGGGAATGATGCCATCTTTGGTAATTGGATTCTTGTCTTTGAAGGCCACCGTAGCTTCTGTAAATTCTCCCAAAGGGAGGGTAAAGCAAGGGAGCGTTGCAATCTGGATGCAACTAAATATTACGATATTACACACTGCACCTTTTTAAGGATTAAAAAACACATGCTTTTACCCACTCTATTTAACGACTTCTGTCTATTTGAGTTTACAGAACTCAGCAGCAGCATTAGAAGATAACCAAAGTCCAGCATAGAGCGGCTGAGTGAATGTGGTCTGGACTCTGTGTAGGAGAGTCATGGTTTCAGAGACGCTGTAGAAGGACAGAACACCTGCACTGTGATCCAGGTACACTCCTATTCTGGAGGGCTGAGGACCTGAGAGGGGAGTTTGGACACTGTTGAACCAAAATTTAAAACTCTTTTGAGAACAAACTAACGACCAGGATTTATCATTTCGTCCAAATTCACATTCATTTGAGCTCCCTGTTCTGCTGATATTCTTGTATGCGACTGCTATATCAACTCCAAACCCTCCCCACTCCACCTCCATGTAAGAACGTCCAGTCAGACTCTCTGTACTCAGGACCTGATGCCACTTAGTGAATCTGTCTGGATTTCTAGAATAAGACTGTTGTTGTCTCATTCCTGTAGCCTTTCTGTTCCCCTCAGATAATAACACATTTATCTGTGCTGTGTTTGGATCCAGTGTGATGTCACGTGAATATCTTAAGAAGTCAGCTCTGGTCTTGGGCTCTGGTTCTGACAATAAAACATCCACGTCAGTCACTCTCAGTGAGATGTTTGTCCATGTCTCTCTCAGGACGTCCTGTAGTTTATCTCTGGCTTCTGACACAGCCGCTCTCACGTCCTCAAAGTATCTCAGAGGACGGATGTGGATGCTGGATGTAGATTCACTGAGTGTTGACAGTGAGGGGTAGTCGTGTAGAAACTGGTTGTGATCCTCTGTGTGTGAGAGGGTATTCAGCTCAGCGTCTTTCCTCTTCAGCTCAGCGATCTCCTGCTGCAGCTTCTCCTGAAGATCTTTGACTCGACTCACTTCAGTTTCCTGCTTTGCTCTGACCTGCTGCTTCACATCAGAGCTTCTTTTCTGGATGAGACGGATCAGCTCGGTGAAGGTCTTCTCACTGTGCTCCACTGCTTTATCAGCAGAGCCATTGATAGCCTTCACCTCCTGTTGAAGCAGCTTCACATCTTTCTCTCTGTCCTGGATTCTCCCCTGGATGTTCTGTCGACTCACCTCGAGCTCTTTCTGCCTCTCAGTCCGTTCTGCTGCAGCTGACACTGTGTCGTGGCCTTTGTGTTCATCCAGAGAGCAGAGATAACAGATAGACTGCTGATCAGTGCGGCAGAAAATCTTCATCACCTCATCGTGACTGGAGCAGATGTTTTCCTGGAGCTTCTTGGAGGGCTCCACCAGCTTGTGTTTCTTTAATTGAGCCACGTCGTAATGAGGCTGGAGGTGTTTCTCACAGTAAGAGACCAGACACACCAGACAGGACTTGAGGGCTTTCAGTTTTCTCCCAGTGCAGACGTCACAGGCCACATCTTCAGGTCCAGCATAGCTGAGATCAGCAGGAGCAGCTTGGAGTCCAGTCTTCTTCAGCTCCTCCACTAAAACTGCTAACATGGTGCTTTTCACCAGGGCAGGTCTAGGATCGAAGGCCTGCCTACACTGAGGGCAGCTGCAGATTTTCTTTTGATCCTTTTCATCCCAGAAGCCGTTGATACAGTCCATGCAGTAGCTGTGTCCACAGGGAATAGTCACCGGATCCTTCAGTAGATCCAGACAGATCGAACAAGAGAAAGTTTCCCGGTCGAGCTGAACTCCTTTCTGCGCCATTTCACCCTCTCTGTGTCAGCGAGTGTCTGAGTTTACTTTCACTAGAACCGAAACTAACTTGAGCTCTGATCTGAACAGCGTGTGTGTGTGTAGTGAACGGGGCATGCACTTCCCCACACTCTGGTTACACCCATATTTAAAGCTGTAGATCTAAATGGGAGGGAACAAGGACAGATATGGACAGAGTGCAGAGAGCTGTGTTTTAAAGCAGGGACAAGAGGGAGGGTTTGTTGAACTCTGCTTCATTCCAGGAAGAGGAGCGGCTTCATGAGAGAGATACTGTGTGTTTTAACATTTGTTTACTATAGAGATCATTTGATAATACATCAGATCATGTCTCATACCTTTGGTTAATATGGAGAAGTTTCTACATTCTTAGTAAACCTTACTGGGGGAAACACTTAGGCTTTATATTCAGTGTGCAACAAATGTCAATGTGCCTATTGAAGTCAACTTGATCAGAAGAATAGAAGAGGTAGTTCATTATGGGAACCAATGAGGGCGCCAGAGGCCAAACAGTTCAGTTGTTGACCTGCAGCGAGGCATGTAAAAACTTCACTGAGCACCACACCAGTAAAGAGAGATTAGAATAGATGTAACTGTGAACTCAGGCTGCATCTGTATCTCTGTGTAGAATGAAACAAGCAAACTACAGGCAATAAATACTTGATACTGAACTGTTGTAACCAGACAACAACAAAAAACATGATTAACCCTCAAAGGTCACTTGAGTTTAAGTGCTTCAGGTGATTAATAGTGTTAACAGTTTGTCTGTGAGGTGCTGAGATAAGAGAGGACACATACTATTACAGATATGTAGCTCAGGGTCCTGTCATCATTAGCAGACTGATAGTGACTAAAGTGATGAAGAACTAAGGCAGTAAAAAAGAATGCAACATTTCACTTTGGTGTCACATCAGAGCAGTTTATTGGAAGTCGATGCCTCAGAAGATCTGTTTTTCATATGAGCGCTTTTCAAACCCAAATCCCAGTGTTGGTAATTACAAAACAGCAAAATCACCCCTTTGAATTGAAAATAGTTCCCTGCAGATAAAATTACATTAATAACTTATCTTTACATTGCAATTGGATAATGAGACCCCCCTGAGCAGTATTTTTTATGTTGCAGTACAGTGCATATATATATTTTTTTACCATTTTACAAGATGGTGCGACCAAAATATCTAGGATAAATGAAGTTCTGGTGCGCTCTTTGCAAAGACCTACTATAAATGGATGAGACACAGTAACATACAAATACACCAATACAACTATTCAACACTCATTTAGAGCACAGAGACGTTTACACATTCATAAAGAGACATGTCAGTTCAGGTAAACTAAAGTTAAGTCACCATGAGCATCGGTGGCTAAATACACACAGGAAACATTTTACAGAACAAAGAAAGATGTCAAAATACCGCCCATAATATTTGATTGACAGATGGTCTCTGTGCAGTGAAAAAATACACAAAGACAAAATCAGTTTAAGAATTAAAATACAGAGTTTTATTCACTCTCCATTTTAAGTGGCTACGAGGATCTTTCAGTTTGTGTTATTTCTAGTGGACCCTTTGGAGAAAAGCGACGCCAGCTGTTGTTCCTGGGTGAGCGTATACCCATGACAAAGGCATTAAGAAAAACGATATAAAAATAGAGTTCTTTGCGCTGATTGTCTTGTTTGCTGTTACCTTTCATTTCTGATCATCTGAGGAAAAATTTGACTTTCAGAAATATTTAAAAGTTCCACGTAGCTACTGTAAAGACTTATATCTATTTGAGTTTACAGAACTCAGCAGTGTCTCCATAAGTATATATCCCAATTCCAGCATAGAGCGGCTGAGTGAATGTGGTCTGGACTCTGTGGAGGAGAGTCATGGTTTCAGAGACGCTGTAGAAGGACAGAACACCTGCACTGTGATCCAGGTACACTCCTATTCTGGAGGACCCACGACCTGAGACGCGCGTTTCAACACTGTTGAACCAAAATTTTAAACATTTTTGAGAACGAATTAACGCCCAGGATTTATCATTTAGCCCAAATCTACATTCATTTGACCACTCTGCTCTGCTGATATTCTTGTATGCGACTGCTATATCAACTCTGTTACCTCTCCACTCCACCTCCAAGTAAGAACGTCCAGTCAGACTCTCTTTACTCAGGACCTGATCCCAGAAAGTGAATCTGTCTGGATGTCTAGAATAAGACTGTTGATGTCTCATTACTGTAGCCTTTCTGTTCCCCTCAGATAATAACAGCTGTTTGTGTGCTGTGTTTGGATCCATTGTGATGTCACGTGAATATCTTAAGAAGTCAGCTCTGGTCTTGGGCTCTGGCTGTGACAGTAAAACATCTACGTCAGTCACTGTCAGTGAGATGTTTGTCCATGTCTCTCTCAGGACGTCCTGTAGTTTATCTCTGGCTTCTGACACAGCCGCTGTCACGTCCTCAAAGTATCTCAGAGGACGGATGTGGATGCTGGATGGATTCCTATTAAACTTTACTTGGGGAAAATATTACGTTGCTGACTTCAACTTGATCAGAAGAATAGTAGAGGTAGTTCATTATGGGAACCAATGAGGGCACCAGAGGCCAAACAGTTCAGTTGTTGACCTGCAGGAAGACATGTAAAAACTTCACTGAGCACAACACCAGTAAAGAGAGATTAGAATAGATGTAACTTTGAACTCAGGCTGCATCCATTATCTGTGAAGACGCAAACTACAGGCAATAAATACTTGATACTGAACTGTTGTAACCAGACAACAGAAACCACATATTGACTCTCAAGGGTCACTTGAGTTTAAATGCTTCAGGTGATTTTAATGTCAACAGTTTGGCTGTGAGGTGCTGAGATAACAGTGGACGCACACTAACACAGATATACTGTATAGCTCAGGGTCTGTCAACATTCAGTCCCAGGCAACACTTTCCTTGCAAATTAAACAGACACATTTCCCCTCAGAGCCGGCCCATGCCTCCTAAGCAGAATTTCTCTCTCCAATGTTAGCGCTGCCCAAATCATTGACCATTGTTAATTGCCTTCAGACACCCAGTGTTTTCTGCTACTGCCTCCAATGTCCAGCTGGGTGAAAATAGTAGCCAGCCGAGTTCCCAACCATCCTTAGGGGGGTCAGGGGGTATGCCCGTCCGGGATATTTTCTTAACTTTTTAAAGTGAAATGCATGAATCTGGTGCACTCTGAGAGGAAAAATTAAGAGGCTTAATCTGAAGAATTTTGTGTGAAAAATTATTTGGAGACACTGTGTCGGATGAATTAGAAGCTATTGAAGAAGGACACATGGATTTTCCATAAAAATATTAATTTAAAATAAAATATTATCCAGGATCTTCTGGGATGGATTTGGTGCTCTTTTTCTTTAATGGGACATATTTCTTTGTATTATAATGAATGCATTTAAATTATTTAAAAACTAAAAGGGCCATATTACATAATATTTTTTAAACGTGACGCGGGCCAATCAATCAGTTATGGGTTAACTAAGAAAAAAATTATAATAATTAAAGGGCCATATTACATTATATTTTTAAAATCAACAGCGGGCCAATAAAAAGCGGGCCGTGGGCTGCAGATGGCCCGCGGGCCGTAATTTGGACACCCCTGCTGTATATAAAAACACATAAGGCGTCCCGCTCCTATGTAGATATAAAAGGCTAATTTTAATTATAACTAACGTAACATCAACTTTTGCATTGTATTAGAAATAAAAATAGACCGTTTTTTCTGTGCATCCTGCAGTTAAAAGGCATCTAGAGAGAAAGAGTGAAAGAGACACACACACACACACACACACACACACACACACACACACACACACACACACACACACACACACACACACACACACACACCAATCAGAACAGCACAAAGGCAAGTGATAGTTTAAGCAAGCAGTCGACATAAAAGCCCCTTTTCTACTGTTTTCATAAAGACATATTTAATGAGTGAGAGAGGTCATTCACTGCATGCAAATGTATCCTAGCAACTCAGAGCTTCCGGCCGCATCATTCTGAGGTGTTTGTGAGAAAATCATAAGAGCAAAGAGAGAGTTAAATCACCAGTTAAACAGGATAACCTTGTCGGAGGAAGGGGCCAGTGTATAGGATTGTTACAGTTAGTCAATGAGGGAAATAGGAATTCATGCTTTGGAAGTGAGTGTTTGTTTCTAGAATATTTTACGTCCTTTTTGATTTTTAAGGAAATATCTGAAATATTCACACCCATATAGTAACACAAATCAGTTTGGTTATATAGTCAAGGTGTCACAAGCTTTGATACATCCAACACAGGGCAACGTTATCATCAATCTGGAGTTATTTTTCTGATAACTTTGTGAATGTAAGCCTAATATTTACACAATGATTTTTTTTTTAATAATTGTATGTGAATACAAAACAGAGAGAGAATTCCTTTTATTGACAATTATTGGTATGGGGTGTTGATATGGCCGTAATTCACTTATCAGATGTCGCAATGAAGTCACCGATCCATATTCAATAGTCTGGTTAATCAGGTTAATCCAGGTCTATTTTACCACATTTCCTTGGATCGAATTTATTGATTGGGTAAGATGAGAAATGATAAGGAAATGATTGTAAAATAAAGCATTACCCATATGAAATATTTCAAACTGACCTCCACCAGGTACCAGACAGTTACATAACACATGTTGCAGATTGTGGATTCCCTGGTTTAACTCCTTCCTCCAGATTGAGGATTAATTTAAGATCATTTTCACAACATGCGGTCGAACAACAGTTGTGGTGCACACTGAAAAACACACACATTTGTAATAACACACACCCCTCCCCCTTTCTCTGGATGTAAATTGTAAGTCCCTAATAGAAACTAAAATGCATTGTCATTGTGTCCCCAAATAGACCACTGTACATGTTGAATGAATAGGATTATTTTGCTCAGTTCAAACAACACAACCAGACACTGAAATTGGAACTTTTTTAAAACCACTCACATTGTTCAATTATAGTGACCTCATAGAACATGAATTAAACTATGTTACCTGAAGTGCCCACAGTATTCCCATTGTGGTTTCATAGGTTATCCATATGCACAGTTTCTGTCGGACTATTAGATGTTTTATTTTGGAAATACTTCAAATATTGTCTTATAAACCTTCTGTATTCTGAAACAAATGTTACTTTCTAAGCAGAAGTCATAGGGGAAATAAACAATATTTAGATTCTGGCTTCGGTCATGCCAAAGAATGAACACTGTACTTTCTAATAGTCTCTACTTTTCTATGTTAGGTTTGTATGAAGAAATTAAGAAAAGCCTTTGTTTGCACATTCTTGATTCTTTATTGATAATATAAACCATCAGTTTGTTCACACATCCCCATCTCAGTAAAGTCTGTTCAATGATTTCATGCAGATACAGATTGACTTCATTTCAATCTAAGCTACTGTATGTAAAAGAAAATACCGAATGATTTCTCTGCTGATTATGATCATGATAATAACAGTGTTATAATAAATCATATCTCAATTTCAATTTGACCAACAACATTTAGTCTGTTAAACAAATACATGTAAATGTAACTATATTATACAGTTTATATATATTTTTACCAACATAGAATAATTTTTTTGTTTTGTTTTACAGTTTGGAGGTAAAAAGGTGAAATGGGGCTGAGAGGGGAATGACATGCAGACACCGATTCTTACCCGGGTCTGCTGTGAAGAGCACTGAGCCTCTAGGGGGGGACAGATGCTCTAAAGCGCCCCAACATACAAATAAATCAATCCAACTATTGAACAATCATTAAGAGCACAGAGAAGTTTAACCATTCATAAAGAGACATGTCAGTTCAGGTAAACTAAAGTCACCCTGAGCATCGGTGGCTAAATACACACAGGAAACATTAAACAGAAAAACAAATTAGATGAAGTACCGCCCATAATGTTTGATTGACAGCTGATCTCTGTGCAGTGAAAAAGTACAACAATCTTCTGTCATTAACATGAACAAAAAACGAAATAAGTGTAAGGATTAAAAGACAAAGTTTTACCCACAGTCCATTTTAATTAGTGGCTACGAGGATCTTTCAGTTTATTTTCTAGCGCCCCCTTTGGACAAAAGCGGAAGTGTTTTTACTACGTCAGCTGTTGTTCCTCAGGGTGTTTAACATGACAAAGGCATCAAGAAAAACTATATAAAAATAGCATTATTTGCACTGATTGTCTCATTTGCTGTTACATGCCATTTATGATCATCAGAGGATTTCAAAGTTCCTCGTAGCTACTGTAAAGACTTCTGTTTATTTGAGTTTACATAACTCAGCAGTGTCTTCATAATCATATAACTCAATTCCAGCATAGAGCGGCTGAGTGAATGTGGTCTGTACTCTGTGGAGGAGAGTCATGGTTTCAGAGACGCTGTAGAAGGACAGAACACCTGCACTGTGATCCAGGTACACTCCTATTCTGGAGGACTGAGGACCTGAGACGCGAGTTCGGACATTGTTGAACCAAAATGTAAAACTCTTTTGAGAACAATCTAACGCCCAGGATTTATCATTTCGTCCAAACCAACATTCATTCCCCCCCCCTGCTCTGCTGATACTCTTGTATGCGACTGCTACAGCAACTCTTGTCCCTCTCCACTCCACCTCCAAGTAACAACGTCCAGTCAGACTCTGTGTACTCAGGACCTGCCAACATTCAGTGAATCTGTCTGGATGACTAGAATAAGACTGGTGTTGTTCCATTGCTGTAGCCTTTCTGTTCCCCTCAGATAATAACAGCCGTGTGTGTGCTGTGTTTGGATCCAGTGTGATGTCACGTGAATATCTTAAGAAGTTGGCTCTGGTTTTGGGCTCTGGTTCTGACAGTAAAACATCGATGTCAGTCACTGTCAGTGAGATGTTTGTCCATGTCTCTCTCAGGACGTCCTGTAGTTTATCTCTGGCTTCTGACACAGCCGATGTCACGTCCTCAAAGTATCTCAGAGGACGGATGTGGATGTTGGATGTAGATCCACTGAGTGTTGACAGTGAGGGGTAGTCGTGTAGAAACTGGTTGTGATCCTCTGTGTGTGAGAGGGTCTTCAGCTCAGTGTCTTTCCTCTTCAGCTCAGCGATCTCCTGCTCCAGCTTCTCCTGAAGATCTTTGACTCGACTCACTTCAGTTTCCTGCTTTGCTCTGACCTGCTGCTTCACATCAGAGCTTCTTTTCTGGATGAGACGGATCAGCTCGGTGAAGGTCTTCTCACTGTGCTCCACTGCTTTATCAGCAGAGCCATTGATAGCCTTCACCTCCTGTTGAAGCAGCTTCACATCTTTCTCTCTGTCCTGGGTTCTCCCCTGGATGTTCTGTCGACTCACCTCGAGCTCTTTCTGCTTCTCAGTCCGTTCTGCTGCAGCTGACACTGTGTCGTGGCCTTTGTGTTCATCCAGAGAGCAGAGATAACAGATAGACTGCTGATCAGTGCGGCAGAAAATCTTCATCACCTCATCGTGACTGGAGCAGATGTTCTCCTGGAGCTTCTTGGAGGGCTCCACCAGCTTGTGTTTCTTTAATTGAGCCACGTCGTAATGAGACTGGAGGTGTTTCTCACAGTAAGAGACCAGACACACCAGACAGGACTTGAGGGCTTTCAGTTTTCTCCCAGTGCAGATGTCACAGGCCACATCTTCAGGTCCAGCATAGCAGAGATCAGCAGGAGCAGCTTGGAGTCCAGTCTTCTTCAGCTCCTCCACTAAAACTGCTAACATGGTGTTTTTCACCAGGGCAGGCCTCGGATCGAAGGCCTGCCTACACTGAGGGCAGCTGTAGATTTTCTTTTGATCCTTTTCATCCCAGAAGCCGTTGATACAGTCCATGCAGTAGCTGTGTCCACAGGGAATAGTCACCGGATCCTTCAGTAGATCCAGACAGATTGAACAAGAGAAAGTTTCCCGGTCGAGCTGAACTCCTTTCTGCGCCATTTCACCCTCTCTGTGTCTGAGTTTTTTTTCACTAGAACCGAAACTAACTTGAGCTCTGATCTGAACAGCATGTGTGTGTGTGTAGTGAACGGGGCCTGCACTTCCCCACACTCTGGCTACACCCATATTTAAAGCTGTAGATCTAAAGGGGAGGGAACAAGGACAGATATACAGAGCGTAGCAAGCTGTGTTTCAGAGCAGGTACAAGAGGGAGGGTTTATTGAACTTGGCTTCATTCCAGGAAGAGAAGCGGCTTCATGAGAGAGATGCAGTGTGTTTTAACATTCGTTTACTATAGAGATCATTTGGAAATACATCAGATCATGCCTCATACCTTTGGTTAATATGGAGAAGTTTCTACATTCTTAGTAAACCTTACTGGGGGAAACACTTAGACTTTATATTCAGTGTGACACAAATGTCACTGTGCCTGCTGACAGCAACTTGATCAGAAGAATAGTAGAGGTAGTTCATTATGGGAACCAATGAGGGCGCCAGAGGCCAAACAGTTTAGTTGTTGACCTGCAGCAAGGCATGTAACAACTTCACTGAGCACAACACCAGTAAAGAGAGAATAGAATAGATGTAACTGTGAACTCAGGCTGCATCTGTATCTCTGTGTAGAATGAAACAAGTAAAATACAGGCAATAAATACTTGATACTGAACTGTTGTAACCACAAAACAGAAACCCCATTTTTAACTCTCAAATGCCAGTTGAGTTTAAACGCTTTAGGTGATTTTAGTGTTAACTGTTCAGCTGTGAGCTCAGAATCCTGAGCTACAAAAATAAAAAAAAATAAAAATACAAAAAATTCCCCTATTCATTTCTTTGGGACCAATGCAAAACTAAAGGGTACCTCGCACATCCGTAATTTATGGCAGATGCGTAGGAAATTATAATTTAAATCCAAAAGAGACAGGTTCCCGGACCCGCACACTGTCTTACTTGCAAAAATAGATATTTATTCGATGGCATCGTTTCAGTTCTAGACAAGCAAACATCCAGGCAAACATTAGGGACCAATGCAACCATTTCACCATCCCCCCTTTCCCCTCATTTCCTCCCTTTCCTCTCCTCCTCAACCCAAAGCCATGACTGAGTGTTCCCATCTGATTATTGAGACATTACTGATATTGTAGTCACACCGTTGAATGTCGCTCCCCTCCCACAACTCGCTCTTCCCTTTCCCCAGACATGAGCCCTGATTTCCCTGATCACTTCTGGCAGGACACTACCTTCACAACCTCCTCTGTCTGGATGTTCAGCTCATCACCTTGGCTTAATACACTCTGTCAGATGAACCAGGCTTGCTGAAGGTGGCACTTTACTTTAAAAAATATAATAAAAAACCTGTTTTACCACAGCTTATTCCGTACTATAAAACATAAGGTTGAAGTGAACCATGTCCATTTTTTAATCAATTGTTTCATACCAACACTGTTGTTTTTAGTGTATTTTCTTAGAGAGTGTATTCTATGTGGAAACTTCTACAATTATCCATCGGTATTATTCTGGAAATACTTCAAATCATGTCTTATAACCCTTACTGTACGTATTCGGAAACAAATGTTACTTAGCAGAAGTTAGAGGGGAGATTAACTATTTAGTTTCTGGTTTCGGTCATGCCACAAAATGAACACTGTACTTTCTAATAGTCTCTACTTTTTTAAATTAGTTTGTATGAAGAAATTAAGAAACCACTTTGTTTGCACATTCTTGATTCTTTATTTATGATATAAACCATCAGTTTGTTCACACATCCCCATCTCAGTAAAGTCTGTTCAATGATTTCATGCAGATACAGATTCACTTCATTTCAATCTCAGCTATGTAGAAGAAAATAATAAATTATGTTTCTACTGATATGATCAGGATAATTGCTGTGTTATAATACATCATATCTCAATTTGAATTTAACCAACAACATTTGAGCCTGTATGGGGGGGGGGGGCACTCTAACCAATACTCTACAAGCGCCTGAACATACAAATATATCATGAAAGTTTACACATTAATAAAGATACATGTCAGTTCAGCTAAACTAAAGTCACCATGAACATTGTTTGCCTCAGTGGCTAAATACACAGGAAACTTTTTACAGAAGAAATGTAAAGATTTCAATACCGTCCATAATGTTTGATTGACAGCTGATCTCTGTGCAGTGAAGAAAAACAACAACAACAATCATCTCTGATCAACAAAAACAAAGAAAAAATAAGTTTAAAGGTGCAGTGTTCAGAATGCATTGTCATTTTTAAGATCACATTTTGGAGAAATTGGTTAGGGTTACTTTTTCATAAGTATGTTTTAATTAGTGAGTAATTTTTTTTTGTATAACCTTACAATTAGCCTTGTATATCTACATAGGAGCTCAGCTCAGAACGGACAACCTTAACTGCATTACTTATTTTTACATATAGTGGGCGTCCTGTTGAAATTCACCTGTTGGAAGACGAAGTAGTACTATAGAATAAATAACTAAATACATCGGCACTAAATACGCGGCACCGCTGCGACCCTGCAGTTACACTATCTCCTGTCTTGGAGAGGTGTGTACTGAAAAGGCAAATTTCATTGTGCTGTAACGGTGCATATGACAATAAAGCTAAAGCTATCTATCTATCTTCTCCAAATCCCTTGATAGTGTGGAAAGACTTGAGGCAGTGGGGAATGATGCCATCTTTGGTAATTGGATTCTTGTCTTTGAAGGCCACCGTAGCTTCTGTAAATTCTCCCAAAGGGAGGGTAAAGCAAGGGAGCGTTGCAATCTGGATGCAACTAAATATTACGATATTACACACTGCACCTTTTTAAGGATTAAAAAACACATGCTTTTACCCACTCTATTTAACGACTTCTGTCTATTTGAGTTTACAGAACTCAGCAGCAGCATTAGAAGATAACCAAAGTCCAGCATAGAGCGGCTGAGTGAATGTGGTCTGGACTCTGTGTAGGAGAGTCATGGTTTCAGAGACGCTGTAGAAGGACAGAACACCTGCACTGTGATCCAGGTACACTCCTATTCTGGAGGGCTGAGGACCTGAGAGGGGAGTTTGGACACTGTTGAACCAAAATTTAAAACTCTTTTGAGAACAAACTAACGACCAGGATTTATCATTTCGTCCAAATTCACATTCATTTGAGCTCCCTGTTCTGCTGATATTCTTGTATGCGACTGCTATATCAACTCCAAACCCTCCCCACTCCACCTCCATGTAAGAACGTCCAGTCAGACTCTCTGTACTCAGGACCTGATGCCACTTAGTGAATCTGTCTGGATGACTAGAATAAGACTGTTGTTGTCTCATTCCTGTAGCCTTTCTGTTCCCCTCAGATAATAACACATTTATCTGTGCTGTGTTTGGATCCAGTGTGATGTCACGTGAATATCTTAAGAAGTCAGCTCTGGTCTTGGGCTCTGGTTCTGACAATAAAACATCCACGTCAGTCACTCTCAGTGAGATGTTTGTCCATGTCTCTCTCAGGACGTCCTGTAGTTTATCTCTGGCTTCTGACACAGCCGCTCTCACGTCCTCAAAGTATCTCAGAGGACGGATGTGGATGCTGGATGTAGATTCACTGAGTGTTGACAGTGAGGGGTAGTCGTGTAGAAACTGGTTGTGATCCTCTGTGTGTGAGAGGGTATTCAGCTCAGCGTCTTTCCTCTTCATCTCAGCGATCTCCTGCTCCAGCTTCTCCTGAAGATCTTTGACTCGACTCACTTCAGTTTCCTGCTTTGCTCTGACCTGCTGCTTCACATCAGAGCTTCTTTTCTGGATGAGACGGATCAGCTCGGTGAAGGTCTTCTCACTGTGCTCCACTGCTTTATCAGCAGAGCCATTGATAGCCTTCACCTCCTGTTGAAGCAGCTTCACATCTTTCTCTCTGTCCTGGATTCTCCCCTGGATGTTCTGTCGACTCACCTCGAGATCTTTCTGCCTCTCATTCCGTTCTGCTGCCGCTGACACTGTGTCGTGGCCTTTGTGTTCATCCAGAGAGCAGAGATAACAGATAGACTGCTGATCAGTGCGGCAGAAAATCTTCATCACCTCATCGTGACTGGAGCAGATGTTCTCCTGGAGCTTCTTGGAGGGCTCCACCAGCTTGTGTTTCTTTAATTGAACCACATTAAAATGAGACTGGAGGTGTTTCTCACAGTAAGAGACCATACACACCAGACAGGACTTGAGGGCTTTCAGTTTTCTCCCAGTGCAGATGTCACAGGCCACATCTTCAGGTCCAGCATAGCAGGGATCAGCAGGAGCAGCTTGTAGTCCAGTCTTCTTCAGCTCCTCCACTAAAACTGCCAACATGGTGCTTTTCACTAACTCAGGCCTCGGATCGAAGGCCTGCCTACACTGAGGGCAGCTGTAGGTTTTCTTTTGATCCTTTTCATCCCAGAAGTCGTTGATACAGTCCATACAGTAGCTGTGTCCACAGGGAATAGTCACCGGATCCTTCAGTAGATCCAGACAGATGGAACAGCAAATTATGTCCCTGTCGAGCTGAGGTCCTTTCTGCGCCATTTCACCTCTCTGTGTCAGCGAGTGTCTGAGTTTACTTTCACTAGAACCGAAACTAACTTGAGCTCTGATCTGAACAACATGTGTGTGTGCAGTGAATGGGGCCTGCACTTCCCCACACTCTGGCTACACCCATATTTAAAGCTGTAGATCTAAAGGGGAGGGAACAAGGACAGATATGGACAGAGCGTAGCAGGCTGTGTTTCAGAGCAGGGAGAAGAGGGAGGGTTTGTTGAACTCTGCTTCATTCCAGGAAGAGGAGCGGCTTTATGAGAGAGATACTGTGTGTTTGACACTTGTTTACTATAGAGATCATTTTGAAATACATCAGATCACGCCTCATACCTTTGGTTAATATGGAGAAGTTTCTACATTCTTAGTAAACCTTACTGGGGTAAACACTTAGACTTTATATTCAGTGTGCAACAAATGTCACTGTGCCTGCTGACAGCAACTTGATCAGAAGAATAGTAGAGGTAGTTCATTATGGGAACCAATGAGGGCGCCAGAGGCCAAACTGTTAATTTGTTGACCTGCAGGAAGACATGTAAAAACTTCACTGAGCACAACACCAGTAAAGAGAGAATAGAATAGATGTAACTGTGAACTCAGGCTGCATCCATTATCTGTGAAGAATGAAACAAGTAAAATACAGGCAATAAATACTTGATACTGAACTGTTGTAACCACAAAACAGAAACCCTATTTTTAACTCTCAAATGCCAGTTGAGTTTAAACGCTTTAGGTGATTTTAGTGTTAACTGTTCAGCTGTGAGCTCAGAATCCTGAGCTACAAAAATACAAAAATACAAAAAATTCCCCTATTCATTTCTTTGGGACCAATGCAAAACTAAAGGGTACCTCGCACATCCGTAATTTATGGCAGGTGCGTAGGAAATTATAATTTAAATCCAAAAGAGAGAGGTTCCCGGACCCGTACACTGTCTTACTTGCAAAAATAAATATTTATTCGATGGCATCGTTTCAGTTCTAGACAAGCAAACATCCAGGCAAACATTAGGGACCAATGCAACCATTTCACCATCCCCACTTTCCCCTCATTTCCTCCCTTTCCTCTCCTCCTCAACCCAAACCATGAATGATTGTTCCCATCTCATTATTGAGACATTACTGATATTGTAGTCACACCGTTGAATGTCGCTCCCCTCCCACAACTCGCTCTTCCCTTTCCCCAGACATGAGCCCTGATTTCCCTGATCACTTCTGGCAGGACACTACCTTCACAACCTCCTCTGTCTGGATGTTCAGCTCATCACCTTGGCTTAAAGGTCCCATATTATGCTAAATGCACTTTTTAAATGTGTTCCAACATATCCATGCGTCCACGGTGTGCCTAGAGACTGCCAAGATATCAAAAAAAATAACAATCTCTCCTTTTCTCAGTCTCCCCTTTTCTGAAACCCCCACCCCTCCCTCTCAATATACTCAAGTCAGAATTCTCCCCGTTTCTGATGTCAAAAACGGGAGAGCCACCAACCCACATATTCAAAACCAGACACCTGCACCTGCAATAATTACTCCGGCACACCCACAGATCAAATCCCTCCCCCCGACCCCATATAGCCCAGAGATTTTCAGCCCGTCAGCTAGGCTATTGTTTTTCTTTACAAGCGACAAGATGTCCGAAAAAGCAAGGCATGACCAGTGTTCAGTTTTTGGTTGCACAAACCAACACAGAAGCCTTCATTTACTCCCACCAGAAGAGGATATGAGGACACAGTGGATTTATTTCATTTTTGATGGGAATGTCCCCACAAGAGTTCCAAAACGTGTCTTGGTGTGTGCTAACCACTTCAGTCGGGACTCCTTCCTCAACTTCGGCCAGTATATGGGAGGATTTGCCTTGAAACTAAGGCTAAAACACGGTTCTTTACCAACAATCCGCAACTCCACTTCTAACGAGCAAGGGGTAGGTTATTCACCTGTTTATTTGTGCGAGTTGTGTGCTTTTTGCGGAACGTAACATTTCATTGCAAGCTACCTAGTGCTACACGGCAAGCTACCTAGTGCTACACGGCTCGTTTACTCTGTAACTCAGTTTCTGTCTTCACTTCTGCCGTCAAATATAATGTAAACAGACAAAATATGTGAAGCTCCACGTGTAAAAAACGGCGAGACACAGAGGAACGGAGGTAACGGTTTTATTTTGGCTCGGGAATGCTATGTTTGTTTGCTAAGCCTTTGTACACTAGCATTTACAAACAGCTGCTATAGTTTTGCCCCTTATAAAATCATTTATTGTTGCCTGCTTCCGTCTGATGATGCTGTGTTGCTATGCAGACAAAGTATAGAAAGCTGCTTGTGTAGAAATCAAACGTTGAAACTAAAATGAATCTTTTCAATTGTATAACATTGCCTAGGAAAGCTGGTTAGCATGTTAAGCATACACCACTAGCTTAGCCCCCCATTGGCTTTTGCTTGCAATGAAGCAAAAGCTACGGTAGCCTGCCAATCAATTCTCAATGATTGATAATGCAATACATGTATAACTGATACAATTACAGCACTGCTACAGATCAACAGCTATCCTGCTGCATCATGCAGTATATTTTATTATGCAAAACCTCACTTGGAAAATGTTTTGTTTTCTAGTTTGAAATGGTATGTCCAAATACAAGTTACCATTGAAGTGAATTGCATACATCGCTAGCTTAGCTTTAGCCCCCTTGGCCACCTAAAATAAACTAATTTATTTTACCTGCTGCAGTCTAATAATGCTGCGTTTATAAGACAAATGAGAGGAAGCTTCTCATGTGTATATCAAACCGGAATTACAAGGAATGTAAACAACGGTATTCATTTTGATTGTGAACATGTAAGCTATGTAGCAAAAGCTGCCTGCCAATAAATTCTCATTGATTGATAATGCAATACATGTAACTGATATAATTACAACACAGCTCTAAATTGTATAGAATATGGCATCAACAGCTTTTTTTTTGATGATTGAGATTGCTGCATCATGCAGTATTTTATAAATGCAAAACCTCACTTGGAAAATGTTTTGTTTTATAGTTTGTTATGGTATGTTGCAATACAAGTTACCATTGAAGTGAACTGTTGGTGTACTTTCTTCCTCCATACTTTAAAATGGTTTATATTTATTACTCATAGTCCATAACTTGTTGTAACCTCCAGCCTTTCTCTACATACAGGCCAGCATGTCAGCGACTTCGACACCATTAGCTGTAACAAGGGATGTTGCCTGTCAGACAGACCCCACAAGGACACGTTCTGTTGGGACACAATTGTCTTCTAAGATTTTTCGGCCACACTTCAGGAGTGAAGGTTTGTGCTAAATATTTTGTATTTTTGGTATTTTAAAATTAGCTGGTGCATACTTGAAATGGTAATAAGAATGCTTTGTATTTGTCTTTTGTTATATGTTTGGATTTCATAAAAATATACAACTCTGTTACAGGTGTCCAGGCTACTGTGTCCTGCAGAGACTTTGGGGTTGGCACACCAACATCCTTACACTTGTCCTCAAGACCGTCAAAGAGACCTCGTCTGGACCTTCAGGAGGAGGAGGAGGAGGATGACGAAAATCCACTTGAGGGCAGCTCTTCAAGTGGATCTTCACAGGAGCTGGATGACTCATATGACCCTGCAGACTCCTCATCAGCCATGGATACGACGTGAGTTACTCAAATATTCCTACTTGTGTGTGTAACTGATCACTTGTTGCCAATTTACGAGCAGACAATTATGGAGTCTGAATAATTGTACTGCATGTTTCCAAAAAAATTACTAAAGTAGTTCACAGCATTTCTATCGTTGAAGATGTGCTAAATGAGAGATGAAGCCCTAACAGCATATTACTTGTTGCTCTGTTTTTATTTTTACAGAGCTGAAGAATCATGTCCCACCCATCAGATCAAAAAATACATAGTGTATGAGACTTGCATTATGGAGCTGTTTGCAGTGTGTCCTGTGTGCAAGCGGGCATGCAACGTAAAAACACGAAGGATTGGGACCTTTCTATCGGTGGACCAGCTGTGCCCCAATTGTCAGTTCTCCAGACATTGGAAAAGTCAACCTGTCCTCGGAAGTACTCCAGCTGGGAACATACACCTTTCTGCGGCAGTGTATGTTAGTGGAGCATCTTTTTTCACACTAGAAAAGGTAAATGAGAAGTAACAATAGGCCTTTATGTAATGTTGCTAAATCCAGGGTATCAAGTTCAGAGGAAATTACACAAAATGCTATACAACTACTATGCTATCAACTATAAAAAAATCTTGTCTTTTTTTAATCTACCATCAGATCTTCAAGGCAATGAAACTGCAGCTTTTCCTGTATGACACCTTCCGACGACATGCCAGGATGTACATCGAGCCAGCAGTAGCACACATGTGGAAAACTACACAGGATGTGATGCTGCACCAGCTCAGTCAAGAGGAAAAAGTTATAGTCGGTGGTGACATGAGGGCAGACTCTCCAGGTATTTGACGTTTTATAGAAATAGTATTTTTTACTTTTAGTACTCTCATAGGATGACAAAATACCACACACCACAGTGAAATAAAAGGTAATGACTATAATGACCGAAAGTGAAAAATATTTTAATTTTTTTATCACAGGGCACTGTGCAAAGTTTGGTAGCTACACCATGATGGACCTCAAGACCAACACAGTTGTTGATATCCAGTTGGTTCAGGTCAGTGTTGAAAATTAAATTGTAACACTTTTTAAAATTTAAATTCATACATTTGTCCATGTTATATTTGTTTTGTAATTTGTATATACATTTGAAATTTTTGCACAGAGCAATGAGGTTGGTGGAAGTTACCATATGGAAAAGGAAGGTCTAAAGAGGAGCTTGGCATTGTTGGAGGCAAGTGGTGTGACTCTGGATTGCATTGTAACTGATCGCCATCCACAAATCCAGAAGTTTCTGAGGGAAAGCAACATCACCCAGTTCTATGATGTATGGCACATGGAGAAAGGTGTATTTCCTTACCTACTTACATGTGCAAACACCAAGGGAAAGTACACAAAATAATATGAATCAATCAATGCGTGATCATTACAGAAAGAGCATCCTACCGATGGCCTATCCACACACATAGCAGCTGTTACTAGTGCTAGTACTGTTTTAGTAGCAGTGTCATTTTTAATTGTATGTTTATAAAAGATTAACATACTGACTTTTAAGTTCTGCGCTACTTACGACAGCTAAGTTTGTCTTTCTATGGATTCACTTTAATTGAAAAGAAATTTACATAATGTAAATTACAGGCATTTCAAAGAAACTGGACCAGATAGCCAAACTGAGGGACTGTGAAAAGCTGAAGAAGTGGATCCCGTCCATCAGAAACCACATTTACTGGACTGCAGCGACTTCAACCACCGGACCAGAGAGAGTGGCGAAATGGATCTCCGTCCTGAACCATGTTCAGGACATTCATACGCATGAGGATCCCATTTTTCCGGTGTGCCTTCATCCCCTCCGCCAAACCAGGGACCACAGTAAATGGCTGGCAGCAGGTGTGTTAATCATATACACAGGAACTTTACCAAATTTGCTTTTAAAATCTGTGATCAAAATTGTTTATAAGACACACATCACACATCCTGTTTTATAGATTCGGAGCAAATACTGTTATTACTAAGTACTATGTTACGATGTAAAAAACATATGTTTTTTTTTTATCTTTAGGAACTCCTGTTTTTTACAAGATGGAGAAGGTGATGACAAACAAGAGGATCTTGAAGGATGTTGCGAAACTCAGTCCACACCACCAGACTTCATCTTTGGAGGCTTTTCACAGCGTCATCCTTCGATATGCTCCAAAAAATGTGGTGTTCCCATTTCTTGGGATGCTGTGCAGGTAAATGGTAACATAACTTGAGAACATGTGTTTTTTCTCTGTGATTACTTCCCTTATTAATTTTTCACTTTACTGTATTTGAAGACTATACCTGGCTGGCCTGCACTTCAATGAGAACACTAACAGACAACAAGCCAGAACTGCTGATGGAGACCCTCTCTTCAAGCTGTCCTTTCCAAAGGCCAGGAAGGGAGAATGCAGAGCCAAACCAGTGAAGACAGAGCCCACATTTCGTAAGTGAAACTGTCCTTTTATCTATCTCAAAAAACTGTTATGTACATGTTAGATTCACTATTACACTTGTGTTTACACTGATAATAAATAGATACAACAATAAATAAACCTGAGAAATAAACACCATTAGTAACATAATATGCGAAAAAAAAAAAAATATATATACAAAATGATATATAAAAACGTTTTTGTCAATTATTGCACAGGGTTTGTGGATGACTTGATGGACCTCATCTTTGAGAATGTCTTTGTGGATCCAACACCGTACATGGCAGACCTTCTGAAGATTCCCATCCCAGCTGACCTGTCTTCACAGTATGAGCGGCCGGACAAGGAGGACGTCATCACAAGCTATGTGTCCCGGTTCAATCAAGAGGCAGTCTGAACCCGACATATGTCCCCTGGGCGTCAGGAAACTCCTGTTGAATCCGAAGCACCACACAGGCTGGAATGACGACTCTTATCCTCCGTCCAAGGAAGCCCCAGCACCAGCTCACAGAGCATCGATAGGCTAAATATCTATAACGACTGGAAAAGTTGGAAAACATTATTATTCTGACAGTGAATGTACATTTGTTTTATATTATTTACATATATTATATATTACACTGCAAAGCCACACTTTTGTTTATAATAAATGCTTTACAGTGTCTGTAAAAGGTCTCGTGTGAATTCATCTTCAATAATAACATTCTCCAATTATAGGAAGGTGTATACGTATTATATAATTTTGTGTGTTGTGAACATCAAATCGAATCCCCACTAAAAAAATGTGAGGCAAGACTGTATAAAATCAGAGATTTATTTTCATAAACAGCATTTACTATTATTACACATTATAGTTATGATACTGATCAAAATATAAACAAGTACTTACTGCTCTATTCCCCTTAGTCGTAATGGTCCATATGTTGAAAGCATTCTGGAAAGAGAACACATTCAGGCAAACAGGGTCCAAGCCAGGATGGTCTGTCATGCAGGCAACTTTTACCTGTAGCTGCTTTATTCGTCTCATAACCTAGAATGAATAACATAAAGTAAGTGTCATGGAATGTGACAAATGTAAGCTGCAATTAGACAAATAAGCTAACATAAATATTACCTTTTTCTGAATTTGTCAAAATGTATTTATATACATATAATATATTATTTTAAAAAGGCTAAACAAAGGAAGCCGTTTTGAAAGGCTTCTTCAAAATATTGCATTACATACCATTATAGGTGAAGCAGTGATCTACCTGTCACTACTCCCCACATACAAATGATATACTAACTGCTCAACTCAAACGTAAATACTTGTTGAACAACATTTATAACAATATAAATAACACAGAGAAAGTAGCCTACTGGTGGCCAGTGTGTTTCGTTATTATAGCTTATGTAGCCAGGTAGGTAGCTTGTTATCTTCAGGTGAGCCACAATACCAACACACACACCGGCTGACCCTCCTGCCCCCCCCCCCAACATAAACAGTCATTTACCATTCAGAAACGTCCTGCAGCATTCTCAAAGTCTGAACTTGGGCAGGAGCTTCTTGTTGTTCTGGGTCCGACTCCGGGTCAAACTGTTCAAAGTGCGGCTGAGCTCCTGCATTACTAGCACTAGCCATGGTTCTTGTTGTGGGGTAATGTAACTATGGTAACACGTGTTACCATAGTTACAGGCAAGGCAAAGACGCTGGTGGGAAGGCCTATGGACAGAGGGCGAGGCATGGGGCGAGGCCAATGGCTTCGCTTCCGGAAGGGGGCGGGGGAGCTCAAAGATTGTATATTTACGAGAGGAGCTGCAGCTCTTTTTAAAAAAACAGGCCATTGTGAGATTAGCTGAACATCAGCATAGTACAATAAATTATCTGAAAGTTTTTTTCAGCAAACAATTAAAGAAAAACGTATTAAAGACCACTAAGATCATATAATATGGTGTATAATAGAACCGAAAAGTGTATAATATGGGAGCTTTAATACACTCTGTCAGATGAACCAGGCTTGCTGAAGGTGGCACTTTACTTTAAAAAATAAAATAAAAAACCTGTTTTACCACAGCTTATTCTGTACACTAAAACATTGGGTTAAAAAGAACCATGTCCATTTTTGAATCAATTGTTTTACACCCACACTGTTGTTTTTAGTGTATTTTCTTAGAGATTGTATTCTATGTGGAAACATCTACAATTATCCATTGGTATTATTTTGAAAATACTTTAAATCAAATCATGTCTAATAGACCTTACTGTATGTACTCGGAAAACAGATGTTACTTAGCAGAATTTATAGGGGAAATAAACAATATTTAGACTTTGGTTTTGGTCATGCCACAAATTGAACACTGAACTTATTAGGTTTCTATGAAGAAATTAAGAAAACACTTTGTTTGCATATTCTTGAGTCTTTATTTACAATTTAAACCATCAGTTCGTTGACATGTCCCATCCTATGATTTTATGCAGATACATTTTTATCAACATAGATTTTTTTTTTTTTTTACTGTTTTGAGCGATACATATGAAATGGGGCAGAGAGGGGAATGACATGCAGACACCGAATTCAAACCCGGGTCTGCTGTGAAGAGAACTGAGCCTCTATAGGGGGATGGACGCTCTAACCACTGCACCACGAGCGCCCCAACATACAAATATATCATGGAAGTTTACACATTTATAAAGAGACATGTAAGTTCAAGTAAACTAAAGTCACCGTGAGCATTGTTTGCCTCAGTGGCTAAATACACACAGGAAACTTTTTACATAAAAATTAATGTAAAGATTTCAATACCGCCCATAATGTTTGATTGACAGCTGATCTCTGTGCAGTGAAGAAAAACAACAACAATCATCTCTGATCAACAAAAACAAAGAGAAAACAGTTTAAAGGTGCAGTGTTTAGAATGTATAGTCATTTTTAAAATCAGATTACGGAGAAATTGACTGAATTACTTATTTTTATATATAATGGGCGTCCTGTTGAAATTCACCTGTTGGAAGACAAAGAAGTAGTACTATAGAATAAATAAATAAATAAATAAATAAATACATCTTCTTCTCATCGCTTGATATTGTGGAAAGATTTGAGGCAGTGGGGAATAATGCCATCTTTGGTAATTGGATTCTTGTCTTTGAAGGCCACCGTAGCTTCTGTAAATTCTCCCAAAGGGAGGGTAAAGCAAGGGAGTGTTGCAAACTGGATGCAACAACACAGTCGTCTCACTCCGAACTCGTCGAAAGGCTCCGCTTGGTCAGGGGCTTTTGGCGTAAACTGCTCTCGCCAAAGGGTACCCGTGTGCCTCTTCTTTCCACGCAGGGGGGTTTTCAACTCATTTCAATGTAATCCATCCGCGGCATATATGAAGCCCTGGGAACGCGCATATTAACCTGATGGCATCACATAGAGACGCTATGACCATTCATCCCATTGGCTAACGGAATATATAGCCTATATATATATATATATATATATATATATATATATATATATATTTACCTCTCGGGGAACGTTTGATTGTATGTTAATAGTCCTACGATTTATATCAACATAGGGCTATTTCAGTCACAAAGAGGAGAAATGAGCTGCTGACTGGGGAACACAGGAGCGGGGGTTGGTGACGGGAGACGGGCGATTTATTTTAATTTTTATATCCAACTGTTGTCAGAGCGGGAGGTGTGCGTTGTCTGGGCGGCTGCCTGAACGGCTGCCTCAACTCCTACACAGCGCCGCAAATTCAAATGATCTGTCTGAAGTCTGATCATTCTCAAGAAATGTGCGGTACATGTGTGTTGATAAACGGGGCAAAATCAAAGATAGCACATACACACAGCTGACAAGAGCACTCCCTCCAATCTTTTTTCTGATTTTTTTTTTCACTGAGCACATTTTTGTTGTCAAGGGTTGCCATGGTGACACAAATACGTCCCACCTCAGCTAGTGAGTGCATAAACAAATGTTTTGAAAACATTTCTAGCCAGAAATACATCATAATATCATTATATTTGGTCATTGGAAGTATCTAATCTCTATTTGGTTAGTTATTATGGTGGTTTGCCGACGTATTTACCACCGTTCCACTTGCTATGTAATCCTACATTTCACATCATCCTTTAGGGCTGGGTGGACCCGTTCGACTCCTATCACAAGAGTGTCTGCCGCATTCAAGGGTGCATTCCATTTACAACTCAGGGCCTCCGCATTAAAACCATGGCAGATTCACACGGCGGACACTTCCGTTCTGCCCCTTAATAATAAAAGCACTTAACAGGAAGTAGGTTACATTATTCCCCTCCTCCGAAACGTCCCCGTTTCCACACAGAAACATCATAAGGGCCCTTAGGAATAATGGAACCACTTACAGAAACATGCTGCATTACCAAAAAATAAATAAAATAACTTAAATTGAACACATTCTGTATAGGCCTATACCCTAAACCTTAAAGCATGTATCATTGTAGCCTACCCACTATTTTAGGGACACTATATTCTGTAAGAATTTTTTTTGTGTTTTATAGCCTGTCTGGTTGTATAATTTAAAGTTTCTAATCAAAGATATGGCGGATTATAGGCTATATACAATTATAAAATAATTAAATTAAATGTACAGTTTAAAATGTCACTGTATAGGCTTCTTGAATTTACCAAATTTACTTGGTTTTCTTTTAGTTAATGATATGAAATGTTGCTATAAATTGTGCATAGCCTACACATAATTGAATGTGAAGCCTGCAACTGAAAGTATTTCGAAGGAGTAGGCCAGTCACTCAAATGGGAGTAGTTTAAAGATTGCTTTATTCATGATGTTGACCTTAAAAAGGTAGAATTTTAGGCAGTCTTATGAACAGTGCTTAATCAGTGTTTGCGGTGTGGTGTGGCAGTGTTTATTATTTTCTGCATATGCAGTTGACTCAGTATATTGTCCCCTGTCTTAATAGTAAGTGGTCTTGACGGCGGTTTGTCCACCACACACTTGGCATGATATATTGATAAGAGATTTATTCTTGTTCTTTTCATACGGGCAGCGACATTACGCCTGTGTATCGCACTGGACCTGTGGTGTGGCATTGGGAGAGGAAGCCTTGACAGCGCCCTGATATAATCTGCATGATAAGGTTAAGATCTCTCAATAACAGTTTTTTTCCAATGACTCTAGCATCTTTTGTTCAAACTGCCTTTGTATTTCACATCCCTCAATTAACACCTGTCACTTTCACATGGGCCTATTTTAATGAAATATTCAGATGATTCAGCAGATGCAAGGTGTGTCAGTTCTGTGTGCAGTTCACGGGACAGTGTACAGGGACAGGGAACAGGTGGACAGTAGTGTCATGGCATGGTAGGAGCTACACACCTCTTAAATGTAACCAAGGTTGGGAGATGGATATGGATTTTGGGAGGACCAGGAGGACTAGGCTGAATCTCCATTCTGGGAGAAGAGGTTGAGATGATGGAGGGCTACAGAAACCTGGGCATTTAATTAAACAACAGACTGCAAATGTAACATGGGGGTTGTGCATGGAGGGACAGAGCAGACTCTACTTCATGAGCAAATCCTTGTTAAACTCTTCAAGCCCATATACAGTAGTTGGTTGTGGAGAGAATGATAATGCACAAGCTGCTGAAGATGATGGACAGCATTACTCCTTCAGCTATTTGACCACTACAGAAAGTCATTCCTGATACAATCCACAATAACTGCTGCTACAATGCTACAATTTCCCTATGGCAATAAATAAAGTACATTATCCATCTATAAATCCATCCATCCATGCAGGTATATTTAAACAACGCCTATCTGGATTTTAGATTATGCATATGGGTTCTGTATTGTAATCTCTGAAGGACACACCTTTTGGTTTACTATTTCCACAAGAAAACAAATGAGCAAACAAAAAGCTTAATTTTCCATATTGGGCCTTCAAATTGATCAGAAAATCAACCTTGCGGTAAAGAACACCAACTGAATACATTGCTGGAAAGGTGTCAATGTTGTGAGTAACTTTTGAGTGTGAAGATTGTACAATTTTACATTTAAACACACCTACAATTCACCACCATGCTTTTGATTAGATTGTATTTATTTGCACAACAAAAACAACAAAAAACATAGGCCACAGAAATATAAAATATAAAAACATTTTTAAAAGGCAACATATTGTGCAGGTCAAAAAAAAGTTGTGAATGAAATCTTACTTCAAAGGTAATTTTATGTAAAATAATGAAGAAAATAAAAGTAATTTAATCCACAAGGTTATACAGAGGTAAAAAGACAAGCAAAGTGTCATTCCTCGACATTGATTGGTCTGTAGAGGGGCGTGCGTCTGACGTCACCGGTTTGAATGGAAAAAAACAGATGTTTTTCCCTGCAGCGCTGTGCAGTTCAGTAGTTTAACATTTAAAGCTGGCGGAGTTGTTGTTTAGGAACGTGTCATTGTGTCTGTTGGTCAGATTTGAACTAATTTACCTCTGATAATTTTCTTTGTGCTGTTTTGGACCGCAACTTTGCACGTGCGGTTTGTTTTTCCCACAAAGGGGGCGGGGCCATCATGTCAGAAGTCGTTCGCCGAGCTCATCATGGCATTTATTTAGGTCCATGCATGGGACCATGGACATGTGTAGGCTTAACCAGTGAATGAATGAAGTAAAATATGAACAGATCATTTCCTGCAGCGTTGTGTAGTTCAGGCAGGCGCCCAGACAACGCACACCTCCCGCTCTGACAACAGTTGGATATAAAAATTAAAATAAATCGCCCGTCTCCCGTCACCAACCCCCGCTCCTGTGTTCCCCAGTCAGCAGCTCATTTCTCCTCTTTGTGACTGAAATAGCCCTATGTTGATATAAATCGTAGGACTATTAACATACAATCAAACGTTCCCCGAGAGGTAAATATATATATATATATATATATATAGGCTATATATTCCGTTAGCCAATGGGATGAATGGTCATAGCGTCTCTATGTGATGCCATCAGGTTAATATGCGCGTTCCCAGGGCTTCATATATGCTGCGGATGGATTACACTGAAATGAGTTGAAAACCCCCCTGCGTGGAAAGAAGAGGCACACGGGTACCCTTTGGCGAGAGCAGTTTACGCCAAAAGCCCCTGACCAAGCGAAGCCTTTCGACGAGTTCGGAGTGAGACTGTGTTGGATGCAACTAAATACTACAATATTACACACTGCACCTTTTTAAGGATTACAAAACACATGCTTTTACCCACTCTCCATTTAACAACATCTGTCTATTTGAGTTTACAGAACTCAGCAGTAGCATTAGAAGCTATCCAAAGTCCAGCATAGAGCGGCTGAGTGAATGTGGTCTGGACTCTGTGGAGGAGAGTCATGGTTTCAGAGACGCTGTAGAAGGACAGAACACCTGCACTGTGATCCAGGTACACTCCTATTCTGGAGCACTGAGGACCTGAAACGGGAGTTTGGACATTGTTGAACCAAACATTTAAACTGTTTTGAGAACAATCTAACCCCCAGGATTTATCATTTCGTCCAAACCAACATTCATTCGTCCCCCCTGCTCTGCTGATATTCTTGTATGCGACTGCTACACCAACTTCTGTCCCTCTCCACTCCACCTCCCAGTAACGACGTCCAGTCAGACTCTCTGTACTCAGGACCTGACACAGTCCAGTGAATCTGTCTGGATGACTAGGATAAGACTGTTGTTGGTCCAATCTTGTAGCTTTTTTGTTCACCTCAGATAATAACACATTTATCTGTGCTGTGTTTGGATCCAGTGTGATTTCACGTGAATATCTTAAGAAGTCGGCTCTGGTCTTGGGCTCTGGTTGTGATAGTAAAACATCCGCGTCAGTCACTGTCAGTGAGATGTTTGTCCATGTCTCTGTCAGGACGTCCTGTAGTTTATCTCTGGCTTCTGACACAGCCGCTGTCACGTCCTCAAAGTATCTCAGAGGACGGATGTGGATGCTGGATGTAGATTCACTGAGTGTTGACAGTGAGGGGTAGTCGTGTAGAAACTGGTTGTGATCCTCTGTGTGTGAGAGGGTCTTCAGCTCAGCGTCTTTCCTCTTCAGCTCAGCGATCTCCTGCTCCAGCTTCTCCTGAAGATCTTTGACTCGACTCACTTCAGTTTCCTGCTTTGCTCTGACCTGCTGCTTCACATCAGAGCTTCTTTTCTGGATGAGACGGATCAGCTCGGTGAAGGTCTTCTCACTGTGCTCCACTGCTTTATCAGCAGAGCCATTGATAGCCTCCACCTCCTGTTGAAGCAGCTTCACATCTTTCTCTCTGTCCTGGGTTCTCCCCTGGATGTTCTGTCGACTCACCTCGAGATCTTTCTGCTTCTCAGTCCGTTCTGCTGCAGCTGACACTGTGTCGTGGCCTTTGTGTTCATCCAGAGAGCAGAGATAACAGATAGACTGCTGATCAGTGCGGCAGAAAATCTTCATCACCTCATCGTGACTGGAGCAGATGTTCTCCTGGAGCTTCTTGGAGGGCTCCACCAGCTTGTGTTTCTTTAATTGAGCCACGTCGTAATGAGGCTGGAGGTGTTTCTCACAGTATGAAATCAGGCAGAACATACAGGACTTGAGGGCTTTCAGTTTTCTCCCAGTGCAGACGTCACAGGCCACATCTTCAGGTCCAGCATAGCAGAGATCAGCAGGAGCAGCTTGGAGTCCAGTCTTCTTCAGCTCCTCCACTAAAACTGCTAACATGGTGTTTTTCACCAGGGCAGGTCTAGGATCGAAGGCCTGCCTACACTGAGGGCAGCTGTAGATTTTCTTTTCATCCCAGAAGCCGTTGATACAGTCCATGCAGTAGCTGTGTCCACAGGGAATAGTCACCGGATCCTTCAGTAGATCCAGACAGATCGAACAGCAAATTATGTCCCGGTCGAGCTGAACTCCTTTCTGCGCCATTTCACCCTCTCTCTGTCATCGAGTGTCTGAGTTTACTTTCACTAGAACCAAAACTATTTTTAGCTCTGATCTGAACAACATGTGTGTGTGCAGTGAACGGGGCCTGCACTTCCCCACACTCTGGTTACACCCATATTTAAAGCTGTAGATCTAAAGGGGAGGGAACAAGGACAGATATGGACAGAGCGTAGCAGGCTGTGTTTCAGAGCAGGAACAAGAAGGAGGGTTTGTTGAACTCTGCTTCATTCCAGGAAGAGGAGCGGCTTTATGAGAGAGATACTGTGTGCGTGTGCATGCGTGTGTGTTGTTTTTTTATAGAGATAATTTGGAAATACATAAGATCATGCCTCATACCTTGTTTCTACATTCCTAGTAAACATTACTGGGGGAAACACATTATTTTAGACTTTATCTTTACTCTGCAACAAATGTCACTGTGCCTGCTGACATCAACTTGATCAGAAGAATAGTAGAAGTAGTTCATTATGGGAACCAATGAGGGCGCCAGAGGCCAAACAGTTCAGTTGTTGACCTGCAGCAAGGCATGTAAAAACTTCACTGAGCAAAACACCAGTAAAGAGAGATTAGAATAGATGTAACTGTGAACTCAGGCTGCATCTGTATCTCTGTGTAGAATGAAACAAGCAAACTACAGATAATAAATACTTGATACTGAACTGCTGTAACCACAAAACAGAAACCTTATACTTACTCTCAAAGGCCAGCTGAGTTTAAACGCTTTAGGTGATTTTAGTGTTAATTGTTCAGCTGTGAGCTCAGAATCCTGAGCTACAAAAATAAAATAAAAAAAAATTACAAAAAATTCTCCTATTCATTTCTTTGGGACCAATGCAAAACTAAAGGGTACCTCGCACATCCGTAATTTATGGCAGGTGCGTAGGAAATTATAATTTAAATCCAAAAGAGACAGGTTCCCGGACCCACACACTGTCTTACTTGCAAAAATAGATATTTATTCGATGGCATCGTTTCAGTTCTAGACAAGCAAACATCCAGGCAAACATTAGGGACCAATGCAACCATTTCACCATCCCCCCTTTCCCTCCTTTCCCTCCTTTCCCTCCTTTCCTCTCCTCCTCAACCCAAACCATGAATGATTGTTCCCATCTCATTATTGAGACATTACTGATATTGTAGTCAGACCGTTGAATGTCGCTCCCTCCCACAACTCGCACTTCCCTTTCCCCAGACATGAGCCCTGATTTCCCTGATCACTTCTGGCAGGACACTACCTTCACAACCTCCTCTGTCTGGATGTTCAGCTCATCACCTTGGCTTAATACACTCTGTCAGATGAACCAGGCTTGCTGAAGGTGGCACTTTACTTTAAAACATTAAATTAAAAACCTGTTTTACCACAGCTTATTCCGTACTATAAAACATAAGGTTGAAGTGAACCATGTCCATTTTTAATCAATTGTTTTACACCTACACTGTTGTTTTTAGTGTATTTTCTTAGAGATTGTATTCTATGTGGAAACTTCTACAATTATCCATCTGTATTATTCTGGAAATACTTCAAATCATGTCTTATAACCCTTACTGTATGTATTTGGAAACAAATGTTACTTAGCAGAAGTTAGAGGGGAAATAAACAATATTTTAGACGGTGCTTTCGGTCATGCCACAAAATGAACACTGTACTTTCTAGTATCAGTCTCTACTTTTTTAAATTAGGTTTGTATGAAGAAATTAAGAAAACCCTTTGTTTGCACATTCTTGATTCTTTATTGATAATATGAACCACAAGTTTGTTCACACATCCCCATCTCAGTAAAGTCTGTTCAATGATTTCATGCAGATACAGATTCACTTCATTTCAATCTCAGCTATGTAGAAGAAAATAATAAATTATGTTTCTACTGATATGATCAGGATAATTGCTGTGTTATAATACATCATATCTCAATTTGAATTTAACCAACAACATTTGAGCCTGTATGGGGGGGGGGGGGGGGGGGGCACTCTAACCAATACTCTACAAGCGCCTGAACATACAAATATATCATGAAAGTTTACACATTAATAAAGATACATGTCAGTTCAGCTAAACTAAAGTCACCATGAACATTGTTTGCCTCAGTGGCTAAATACACAGGAAACTTTTTACAGAAGAAATGTAAAGATTTCAATACCGTCCATAATGTTTGATTGACAGCTGATCTCTGTGCAGTGAAGAAAAACAACAACAACAATCATCTCTGATCAACAAAAACAAAGAAAAAATAAGTTTAAAGGTGCAGTGTTTAGAATGTATAGTCATTTTTAAGATCAGAAATCGTAGAAATTGGTTAGGGTTACTTTTTCATAAGTATGTTTTAATTAGTGAGTAATCTTTTTTTTTGTATAACCTTACAATTAGCCTTGTATATCTACATAGGTGCTCAGCTCAGAACGGACAACATTGACTGAATTACCTATTTTTACATATAGTGGGCGTCCTGTTGAAATTCACCTGTTGGAAGACGAAGTAGTACTATAGAATAAATAACTAAATACATCTTCTCCAAATCACTTGATAGTGTGGAAAGACTTGAGGCAGTGGGGGATGATGCCATCTTTGGTTACTAGATTATTGTCATTAAAGGCCATGTAGCTTCTGTACAATCTACCAAAGGGAGGGGTTAGCAAGGGAGCGTTGCAATCTGGATGCAGCTAAATATTACGATATTACACACAGCACCTTTTTAAGGATTAAAAAAGACATACTTTTACCCACTCTCAATTTAACAACATCTGTCTATTTGAGTTTACAGAACTCAGCAGCAGCATTAGAAGATAACCAAAGTCCAGCATAGAGCGGCTGAGTGAATGTGGTCTGGACTCTGTGGAGGAGAGTCATGGTTTCAGAGACGCTGTAGAAGGACAGAACACCTGCTCTGTGATCCAGGTACACTCCTATTCTGGAGGACTGAGGAACTGAGACGGGAGTTTGGAATTTGTTGAACCAAAAATTAAAACTGTTTTGAGAACAACCTAACGCCCAGGATTTATGATTTCGCCCGAATCTATATTCCTGTGAAAACCCTACACTTGCTCTGCTGATACTCTTGTATGCGACTGCTACATCAACTTCCCACCCTCTCCACTCCACCTCCAAGTAACAACGTCCAGTCAGACTCTCTGCACTCAGGACCTGCCACCACTCAGTGAATCTGTCTGGATGTCTAGAATAAGACTGTTCTTGTCTCATTCCTGTAGCCTTTCTGTTCCCCTCAGATAATAACACATATATCTGTGCTGTGTTTGGATCCAGTGTGATGTCACGTGAATATCTTAAGAAGTCGGCTCTGGTCTTGGGCTCTGGTTGTGGCAGTAAAACATCCACGTCAGTCACTGTCAGTGAGATGTTTGTCCATGTCTCTCTCAGGACGTCCTGTAGTTTATCTCTGGCTTCTGACACTGCCGCTGTCACGTCCTCAAAGTATCTCAGAGGACGGATGTGGATGCTGGATGTAGATTCACTGAGTGCTGACAGTGAGGGGTAGTTGTGTAGAAACTGGTTGTGATCCTCTGTGTGTGAGAGGGTCTTCAGCTCAGCGTCTTTCCTCTTCAGCTCAGCGATCTCCTGCTCCAGATTCTCCTGAAGATCTTTGACTCGACTCACTTCAGTTTCCTGCTTTGCTCTGACCTGCTGCTTCACATCAGAGCTTCTTTTCTGGATGAGACGGATCAGCTCGGCGAAGGTCTTCTCACTGTGCTCCACTGCTTTATCAGCAGAGCCATTGATAGCCTTCACCTCCTGTTGAAGCAGCTTCACATCTTTCTCTCTGTCTTGGATTCTCCCCTGGATGTTCTGTCGACTCACCTCGAGCTCTTTCTGCTTCTCAGTCCGTTCTGCTGCAGCTGACACTGTGTCGTGGCCTTTGTGTTCGTCCAGAGAGCAGAGATAACAGATAGACTGCTGATCAGTGCGGCAGAAAATCTTCATCACCTCATCGTGACTGGAGCAGATGTTCTCCTGGAGCTTCTTGGAGGGCTCCACCAGCTTGTGTTTCTTTAATTGAGCCACGTCGTAATGACGCTGGAGGTGTTTCTCACAGTATGAAATCAGGCAGAACATACAGGACTTGAGGGCTTTTAGTTTTCTCCCAGTGCAGACGTCACAGGCCACATCTTCAGGTCCAGCATAGCAGAGATCAGCAGGAGCAGCTTGGAGTCCAGTCTTCTTCAGCTCCTCCACTAAAACTGCTAACATGGTGTTTTTCACCAGGGCAGGTTTCGGATCGAAGGCCTGCCTACACTGAGGGCAGCTGTAGATTTTCTTTTGATCCTTTTCATCCCAGAAGCCGTTGATACAGTCCATGCAGTAGCTGTGTCCACAGGGAAGACAGACCGGATCCTTCAGTAGATCCAGACAGATCGAACAAGAGAAAGTTTCCCTGTCAAGCTGAGGTCCTTTCTCCGCCATTTCAACTCTCTGTGTCAGTGAGTGACTGAGTTTACTTTCACTAGAACCGAAACTAACTTGAGCTCTGATCTGAACAGCATGAGTGTGTGCAGTGAATGGGGCCTGTCAGCTCCCACACCTTGGTTACACCCATATTCAAAACTGTAGATATAAAGGGGAGGGAACAAGGAAATATGTACAGAGTGGAGCGGGCTGTTTGTCAGAGCAGGGACAAGAGGGAGGGTTTGTTGAACTTGTATTCCAGGAAGAGGAGCGGCTTTATGAGAGAGATACTGTGTGTTTTAACATTTGTTTACTATAGAGATCATTTTGGAAATAAATCAGATCAAGCCTCATACCTTTGGTTAATATGGAGAAGTTTCTACATTCTTAGTAAACCTTACTGGGGGAAACACATAGACTTTATATTCAGTGTGCCACAAATGTCACTGTGCCTGCTGACATCAACTTGATCAGGAGAATAGTAGAGGTAGTTCATTATGGGAACCAATGAGGGCGCCAGAGGCCAAACAGTTCAGTTGTTGACCTGCAGCAAGGCATGTAAAAACTTCACTGAGCACAACACCAGTAAAGAGAGATTAGAATAGATGTAACTGTGAACTCAGGCTGCATCTGTATCTCTGTGTAGAATGAAACAAGCAAAGTACAGGCAATAAATACTTGATACTGAACTGTTGTAACCAGACAACAACAAAAAACATGATTAAACCTCAAAGGTCACTTGAGTTTAGATGCTTCAGGTGATTAATAGTGTTAACAGTTTGGCTGTGAGGTGCTGAGATAAGAGAGGACACATACTAATACAGATATGTAGCTCAGGGTCCTGTCATCATTAGCAGACTGATAGTGACTGAAGTGTTGTAGAACTAAGGTGTTGAAAAAAGAATGCAACATTTCACTTTGGTGTCACATCAGAGCAGTTTATTGGAAGTCGATGCTTCAACAGTTCTGTTTTTCATATAAGTGCTTTTCAAACCCAAATCCCAGTGTTGGTAATTACAAAACAGCAAAATCACCCCTTTGAAAATAGTTCCCTGCAGATACAATTGAATTAATAACTTATCTTTACATTGCAATTGGATAATGAGCCCCCCCTGAGCAGCATTTTAATGTTGCCTATACAGTGCATATATATATTTTTACCATTTTATAAGATGGTGCGACCAAAATATCTAGGATAAATGAAGTTCTGGTGCGCTCTTTGCAAAGACCTACTATAAATGGATGAGACACAGTAACATACAAATACACCAATACAACTATTCAACAATCATTTAGAGCACACAGAAGTTTACACATTCATAAAGAAACATGTCAGTTCAGGTAAACTAAAGTCACCATGAGCTTTGGTGGCTAAATACAGACAGGAACCATTTTACAGCTAAACAAATTAGATGATTTCAAAGCACCGCCCATAATGTTGGATTGACAGCTGATCTCTGTGCAGTGAAAAAATACAACAATCTTCTCTCATTAACATGCACAACGACGAAATAAGTGTAAGGATTAAAACACAAAGTTTTACCCACACTCCATTTTAAGGTGCTACGAGGATCTTTCAGTTTATTTTAATTCTAGTGCCCCCTTTGGACAAAAGCGGAGGTGTTTTTACTACGCCAGCTGTTGTTCCTGGGTGAGCGTATACGTATACCCATGACAAAGGCGTTAAGAAAAACTATAAAATAGCATTCTTTTTCACTGATGGCCTTTTTTGCTGTTACATGTGATTCATGATCATCAGAGGAACAAATTGAATTTCAGAAATATTTAAAAGTTCCTCGTAGCTACTGTAAAGACTTCTGTCTATTTGAGTTCATAGAGCTCAGCAGTGTCTCCATAATAAGATAACCAAAGTCCAGCATAGAGCGGCTGAGTGAATGTGGTCTGGACTCTGTGAAGGAGAGTCATGGTTTCAGAGACGCTGTAGAAGGACAGAACACCTGCACTGTGATCCAGGTACACTCCTATTCTGGAGGACTGAGGACCTGAGACGGGAGTTTGGACATTATTGAACCAACATTTAAAACTGTTTTGAGAACAACCTAACACCCAGGATTTATCATTTCGTCCAAATCTACATTCCTCTGACCACCCTACACTTGCTCTGCTGATATTCTTGTATGCGACTGCTACATCAACTCCTCTCCCACTCCACTCCACCTCCAAGTAACAACGTCCAGTCAGACTCTCTATACTCAGGACCTGCCACCACTCAGTGAATCTGTCTGGATGGCTAGAATAAGACTGTTGTTGTTTCATTACTGTAGCCTTTCTGTTCCCCTCAGATAATAACACATTTATCTGTGCTGTGTTTGGATCCAGTGTGATGTCACGTGAATATCTTAAGAAGTCGGCTCTGGTCTTGGGCTCTGGTTGTGACAGTAAAACATCCACGCCAGTCACTGTCACTTGGATGTTTGTCCATGTCTCTGTCAGGACGTCCTGTAGTTTATCTCTGGCTTCTGACACAGCCGCTGTCACGTCCTCAAAGTATCTCAGAGGACGGATGTGGATGCTGGATGTAGATTCACTGAGTGTTGATAGTGAGGTGAAGTCGTGTAGAAACTGGTTGTGGTCCTCTGTGTGTGAGAGGGTCTTCAGCTCAGCGTCTTTCCTCTTCAGCTCAGCGATCTCCTGCTCCAGCTTCTCCTGAAGATCTTTGACTCGACTCACTTCAGTTTTCTGTTGAGATCTGAGCTGCTGCTTCACATCAGAGCTTCTTTTCTGGATGAGACGGATCAGCTCGGCGAAGGTCTTCTCACTGTGCTCCACTGCTTTATCAGCAGAGCCATTGATAGCCTTCACCTCCTGTTGAAGCAGCTTCACATCTTTCTCTCTGTCCTGGATTCTCCCCTGGATGTTCTGTCGACTCACCTCGAGCTCTTTCTGCCTCTCAGTCCGTTCTGTTGCAGCTGACACTGTGTCGTGGCCTTTGTGTTCATCCAGAGAGCAGAGATAACAGATAGACTGCTGATCAGTGCGGCAGAAAATCTTCATCACCTCATCGTGACTGAAGCAGATGTTCTCCTGGAGCTTCTTGGAGGGCTCCACCAGCTTGTGTTTCTTTAATTGAACCACATTAAAATGAGACTGGAGGTGTTTCTCACAGTAAGAGACCATACACACCAGACAGGACTTGAGGGCTTTCAGTTTTCTCCCAGTGCAGACGTCACAGGCCACATCTTCAGGTCCAGCATAGCAGAGATCAGCAGGAGCAGCTTGGAGTCCAGTCTTCTTCAGTTCCTCCACTAAAACTGCTAACATGGTGTTTTTCACCAGGGCAGGTTTCGGATCAAAGGCCTGCCTACACTGAGGACAGCTGTAGATTTTCTTTTGATCCTTTTCATCCCAGAAGCCGTTGATACAGTCCATGCAGTAGCTGTGTCCACAGGGAATAGTCACCGGATCCTTCAGTAGATCCAGACAGATCGAACAAGAGAAAGTTTCCCGGTCGAGCTGAACTCCTTTCTGCGCCATTTCACCTCTCTGTGTCAGCGAGTGTCTGTGTTTACTTTCACTAGAACCGAAACTAACTTGAGCTCTGATCTGAACAGCATGTGTGTGTGCAGTGAATGGGGCCTGTCAGCTCCCACACGCTGGTTACACCCATCCTCATGACAGTAGATCTAAATGGGAGGGAACAAGGAAATATGTACAGGGTGCAGTGAGCTGTGTGTTAGAGCAGGGACTAGAGGGAGGGTTTGTTGAACTCTGCTTCATTCCAGGAAGAGGAGCGGCTTTATGAGAGAGATGGTGTGTGTGTGTGACACTTGTTTACTATAGAGATAATTTTGAAATACATCAGATCATGCCTCATACATTGGTTAATATGGAGAAGTTTCTACATTCTTAGTAAACCTTACTGGGGGAAACACATTATTTTAGACTTTATCTTTACTCTGCAACAAATGTCCCTGTGCCTGCTGACAGCAAGTTGATCAGGAGAATAGTAGAGGCAGTTCATTATGGGAACCAATGAGGGCGCCAGAGGCCAAACAGTTCAGTTGTTGACCTGCAGGAAGGCATGTAAAAACTTCACTGAGCACAACACCAGTAAAGAGAGATTAGAATAGATGTAACTGTGAACTCAGGCTGCATCTGTATCTCTGTGTAGAATGAAACAAGCAAACTACAGGCAATAAATACTTGATACTGAACTGTTGTAACCACAAAACAGAAACGCCATTTTTAACTCTCAAAGGCCAGTTGAGTTTAAACGCTTTAGGTGATTTTAGTGTTAACTGTTCAGCTGTGAGCTCAGAATCCTGAGCTACAAAAATTTCAAAAAATTACAAAAAATTCCCCTAGTAATTTCTTTGGGACCAATGCAAAACCAAAGTGTACCTCGCGCATCCGTAACTTAAGACAGGTGCATAGGAAAAAAATATGTAAATCCAAAAGAGAGAGGTTCCCGGACCCGCACACTGTCTTACTTGCAAAAAAATGATTCTGTGGCAGCGTTTCAGTTCTACACAGGCAAACATTCAGGCAAACATTAGCCAATGCAACCATTTCACCATCCCCCCTTTCCCCCCATTTCCTCCCTTTCCTCTCCTCCTCAACCCAAAGCCATGAATGATTGTTCCCATCTCGTTATTGAGACATTACTGATATTGTAGTCACACCGTTGAATGTCGCTCCCCTCCCACAACTCGCTCTTTCCTTTCCCCAGACATGAGCCCTGATTTCCCTGATCACTTCTGGCAGGACACTACCTTCACAACCTCCTCTGTCTGGATGTTCAGCTCATCACCTTGGCTTAATACACTCTGTCAGATGAACCAGGCTTGCTGAAGGTGGCACTTTACTTTAAAACATTAAATTAAAAACCTGTTTTACCACAGCTTATTCCGTACTATAAAACATAAGGTTGAAGTGAACCATGTCCATTTTTGAATCAATTGTTTTACACCCACACTGTTGTTTTTAGTGTATTTTCTTAGAGATTGTATTCTATGTGGAAACTTCTACAATTATCCATCTGTATTATTCTGGAAATACTTCAAATCATGTCTTATAACCCTTACTGTATGTATTCGGAAACAAATGTTACTTAGCAGAAGTTAGAGGGGAGATTAACTATTTAGTTTCTGGTTTCAGTCATGCCACAAAATGAGCGCTGTACTTTCCATTATTAGTCTCTACTTTTTTAAATTAGGTTTGTATGAAGAAATTAAGAAAACACTTTGTTAATTCTTGATTCTTTATTCATAATATGAACCATCAGTTTGTTCACACATCCCCATCTCAGTAAAGTCTGTTCAATGATTTCATGCAGATACAGATTCACTTCATTTCAATCTCAGCTATGTAGAAGAAAATAATAAATTATGTTTCTACTGATATGATCAGGATAATTGCTGTGTTATAATACATCATATCTCAATTTGAATTTAACCAACAACATTTGAGCCTGTATGGGGGGGGGGGGCACTCTAACCAATACTCTACAAGCGCCTGAACATACAAATACATCATGAAAGTTTACACATTAATAAAGATACATGTCAGTTCAGCTAAACTAAAGTCACCATGAACATTGTTTGCCTCAGTGGCTAAATACACAGGAAACTTTTTACAGAAGAAATGTAAAGATTTCAATACCGTCCATAATGTTTGATTGACAGCTGATCTCTGTGCAGTGAAGAAAAACAACAACAACAATCATCTCTGATCAACAAAAACAAAGAAAAAATAAGTTTAAAGGTGCAGTGTTCAGAATGCATTGTCATTTTTAAGATCACATTTTGGAGAAATTGGTTAGGGTTACTTTTTCATAAGTATGTTTTAATTAGTGAGTAATTTTTTTTTGTATAACCTTACAATTAGCCTTGTATATCTACATAGGAGCTCAGCTCAGAACGGACAACCTTAACTGCATTACTTATTTTTACATATAGTGGGCGTCCTGTTGAAATTCACCTGTTGGAAGACGAAGTAGTACTATAGAATAAATAACTAAATACATCTTCTCCAAATCCCTTGATAGTGTGGAAAGACTTGAGGCAGTGGGGAATGATGCCATCTTTGGTAATTGGATTCTTGTCTTTGAAGGCCACCGTAGCTTCTGTAAATTCTACCAAAGGGAGGGTAAAGCAAGGGAGCGTTGCAATCTGGATGCAACTAAATATTACGATATTACACACTGCACCTTTTTAAGGATTAAAAAACACATGCTTTTACCCACTCTATTTAACGACTTCTGTCTATTTGAGTTTACAGAACTCAGCAGCAGCATTAGAAGATAACCAAAGTCCAGCATAGAGCGGCTGAGTGAATGTGGTCTGGACTCTGTGTAGGAGAGTCATGGTTTCAGAGACGCTGTAGAAGGACAGAACACCTGCACTGTGATCCAGGTACACTCCTATTCTGGAGGGCTGAGGACCTGAGAGGGGAGTTTGGACACTGTTGAACCAAAATTTAAAACTCTTTTGAGAACAAACTAACGACCAGGATTTATCATTTCGTCCAAATTCACATTCATTTGAGCTCCCTGTTCTGCTGATATTCTTGTATGCGACTGCTATATCAACTCCAAACCCTCCCCACTCCACCTCCATGTAAGAACGTCCAGTCAGACTCTCTGTACTCAGGACCTGATGCCACTTAGTGAATCTGTCTGGATTTCTAGAATAAGACTGTTGTTGTCTCATTCCTGTAGCCTTTCTGTTCCCCTCAGATAATAACACATTTATCTGTGCTGTGTTTGGATCCAGTGTGATGTCACATGAATATCTTAAGAAGTCGGCTCTGGTCTTGGGCTCTGGTTCTGACAATAAAACATCCACGTCAGTCACTCTCAGTGAGATGTTTGTCCATGTCTCTCTCAGGACGTCCTGTAGTTTATCTCTGGCTTCTGACACAGCCGCTCTCACGTCCTCAAAGTATCTCAGAGGACGGATGTGGATGCTGGATGTAGATTCAGTGAGTGCTGACAGTGAGGGGTAGTCGTGTAGAAACTGGTGGTGGTCCTCTGTGTGTGAGAGGGTCTTCAGCTCAGCGTCTTTCCTCTTCAGCTCAGCGATCTCCTGCTCCAGCTTCTCCTGAAGATCTTTGACTCGACTCACTTCAGTTTCCTGCTTTGCTCTGACCTGCTGCTTCACAACAGAGCTTCTTTTCTGGATGAGACGGATCAGCTCGGTGAAGGTCTTCTCACTGTGCTCCACTGCTTTATCAGCAGAGCCATTGATAGCCTTCACCTCCTGTTGAAGCAGCTTCACATCTTTCTCTCTATCCTGGATTCTCCCCTGGATGTTCTGTCGACTCACCTTGAGCTCTTTCTGCTTCTCAGTCCGTTCTGCTGCAGCTGACACTGTGTCGTGGCCTTTGTGTTCATCCAGAGAGCAGAGATAACAGATAAACTGCTGATCAGTGCGGCAGAAAATCTTCATTACCTCATCGTGACTGGAGCAGATGTTCTCCTGGAGCTTCTTGGAGGGCTCCACCAGCTTGTGTTTCTTTAATTGAGCCACGTTGTAATGAGGCTGGAGGTGTTTCTCACAGTAAGAGACCAGACACACCAGACAGGACTTGAGGGCTTTCAGTTTTCTCCCAGTGCAGATGTCACAGGCCACATCTTCAGGTCCAGCATAGCAGAGATCAGCAGGAGCAGCTTGGAGTCCAGTCTTCTTCAGCTCCTCCACTAAAACTGCTAACATGGTGTTTTTCACCAGGGCAGGTTTCGGATCGAAGGCCTGCCTACACTGAGGGCAGCTGTAGATTTTCTTTTGATCCTTTTCATCCCAGAAGCCGTTGATACAGTCCATGCAGTAGCTGTGTCCACAGGGAATAGTCACCGGATCCTTCAGTAGATCCAGACAGATCGAACAAGAGAAAGTTTCCCGGTCAAACTGAGGTCCTTTCTGCGCCATTTCAACTCTCTGTGTCAGTGAGTGACTGAGTTTACTTCACTGGGACTGATGATCTAAAGGGGAGGGATTCAAAGTGGAGTGGATGTGTCTTAGAGAAGGCACAAGAGGGAGGGTGTGATGAACTTTGCCTCATTGCAGAAAAAGGAGCGGCTTTATGAGAGAGATAAGGTGTGTTTAACACTTTACTATAGAGATAATATGGAAATACATCAGATCATGCCTCATACCTTTGGTGAATGTGGACAATTCCTATTAAACTTTACTTGGGGAAAATATTACGTTACTGACTTCAACTTGATCAGAAGAATAATAGAGGTAGTTAATTATGGGAACCAATGAGGGCGCCAGAGGCCAAACAGTTCAGTTGTTGACCTGCAGGAAGACATGTAAAAACTTCACTGAGCACAACACCAGTAAAGAGAGATTAGAATAGATTTAACTTTGAACTCAGGCTGCATCCATTATCTGTGAAAACGCAAACTACAGGCAATAAATACTTGATACTGAACTGTTGTAACCAGACAACAGAAACCACATATTGACTCTCAAGGGTCACTTGAGTTTAAATGCTTCAGGTGATTTTAATGTTAACAGTTTGGCTGTGAGGTGCTGAGATAACAGTGGACGCACACTAACACAGATATACTGTATAGCTCAGGGTCTGTCAACATTCAGTCCCAGGCAACACTTTCCTTGCAAATTAAACAGACACATTACCCCTCAGAGCCGGGCCGGCCCATGCCTCCTAAGCAGAATTTCTCTCTCCAATGTTAGCGCTGCCCAAATCATTGACCATTGTTAATTGCCTTCAGACACCCAGTGTTTTCTGCTACTGCCTCCAATGTCCAGCTGGGTGAAAATAGTAGCCAGCCGAGTTCCCAACCATCCTTAGAGGGGTCAGGGGGTATGCCCGTCCGGGATATTTTCTTAACTTTTTAAAGTGAAATGCATGAATCTGGTAGCCTGGCATTCCCAGACCTGCCACTAGGCGCTGGCAAATTAAATTTGCTGCGCGTGTTGGTCTGGAGACGCTCCGTTGAAGCTTATCAAGACTACCAGAAATCTGGTATAACGTTTCAATTGGTTCTATCTAATATGGGCGCGCCAGAGCCCTTTATATGGTGCTCTGGGGAGGACGTAACCGGATGACGACAGTGACGTGCATGCGACGTCGAAGCTGTGATAGTAAACATCAAAGATGGCTGCGGATATGTTGTGTGAGTTTGAGACTGCTTTGGCCTCGACCCTTAACGAATTGGAAGACGGGACTCATAGCTTTCACTAGCAAGTAAGTGGAATGTTCTGTTTTGCCGACCGACAACGGCAAACGTTTAATTGAACAGTTTAACAGCTGTTCGCTAAACGAACGGGGCTTACGTCACTTGTGCATCGCTCTGATTGGTTGTAGTGCTATCCAACTGCGTGCAGTGGCATTTGAAATGCACGAGTAGGAGCCGCCCCTAGAGTTGGAAATTACTATTGATCGTCGCCAGACCCTCTATCGTTCAAGATATCAGGGTCAGGATTTCCAGGCTATGAATCTGGTGCACTCTGAGAGGAAAAATTAAGAGGCTTAATCTGAAGAATTTTGTGTGAAAAATTATTTGGAGGCACTGTGTCGGATGAATTAGAAGCTATTGAAGAAGGACACATGGATTTTCCATGAAAATATTAATTTAAAATAAAATATTATCCAGGGTCCTCTGGGATGGATTTGGTGCTCTTTTTCTTTAATGGGACATATTTCTTTGTAATATAATGAATGCATTTAAATTATTTAAAAACTAAAAGGGCCATATTACATAATATTTTTTAAACGTGACGCGGGCTAATCAATCAGTTATGGGTTAACTAAGAAAAAAATTATAATAATTAAAGGGCCATATTACATTATATTTTTAAAATCGACCGCGGGCCAATAAAAAGCGGGCCGTGGGCTGCAGATGGCCCGCGGTCCGTAATTTGGACACCCCTGCTGTATATAAAAACACATAAGGCGTCCCGCTCCTATTTAGATATAAAGGCTCATTTTAATTATAACTAACGTAACATCAACTTTTGCATTGTATTAGAAATAAAAATACACACCGTTTTTTCTGCTCATCCTGCAGTTAAAACGCATCTAGAGAGAGAGAAAGAGAGAGTGAAAGAGAGAGACACACACACACAAACACACACAAACACACACACACACACACACACACACACACACACAGTCGTCCGGCCTTATATTTACAATGTGCTGAGTTTACAGTTGGTGCTGAACCAGCGGATATTATTGATGTGTCTATCCACCCAACGGGAGCAGGTTGGGGTGTGTGTGGGGGTCAGTTCCATTACACCTGGCGTGTGCAGTGTCAACACACCTCAGCCTGAGGCGCCCACTCTGACAGATTGTTTGGTGTGAGAGATGAGAGAAGGCTTTTGCTCTTTCTGATCCTATAGCTCGCCGGGGCTGCACACACTAAAACATGGAGGTACGAAACAAGACCATTTCTGTAGGCTACTTATAGGTACACCTTTAAGTACAGTATGTTCACTTAAAAGTACAATGGTGTTTTTTTAAGAGGTGCCTTATGACTAACTTAAGGGTACAACATGAAAGAGAGAACACATTTGTACCATTTCAATGCCAACATTGAAAAATGTTCCTACATTGATAATGACTATTATACTTTTTAGTATTATAAGTTATAGTAAGCTATTTACAACAGCTATTTATTTGCAATAACAAAAATGTATAATAAAAATGACAATACATCTTTAAAATAACAATACATGTATTTCTTTAGTATTAGCCTCTATATTCTTTTTATCATCATTCCAAAACCTGTATTTCAGCTAATTAGTTTCAGAAAGAATGTGAAAAATGAAACACAAATCTAACTGAACTTAAGGGTACACAATTTTCTTTCAAAAGGGAACCTTGGGCGCTCCGGTGGCGTAGTGGATAGAGCGTGTACCATATCGGCTCCAGCCTTCGTTGCAGTGGACGCAGGTTCAAATCCGACCTGTGGAACTTTACTGCGTGTCATCCCACACTGTCATCAGCAACCAGAGAAGCTCCTTCAGTGACAGGCTGCTCCTCCCCAGATGCAGAACCAACAGACTAAAAAACTCATTTGTCCATCGTGCCATCATACTCCACAACTCCACACATGGAGGGAGGAGGGGGGTGGCTGATGGAACATAACCGCAACAGCTTGCATAATCTATTTATTTATTTATTTATTACTACACACTAAGGTCAAACAGAGATATAAATTAATAACTGTTGCTAACATCTGCTGCTGCTGCTTCTTTTTAAAATGTATTTATAAATATAAATCTGTATTTTACTTTTTTACCATGTATATTGATGCATTTTAGTGACTTGCTTGTGTCATGTTGTATGTACTACAGCTGCTGCTGGATTTTTGAATTTCCCTGAAGGAACACTCCCAAGGGATCAATAAAGTGTCTATCTATCTATCTATCTATCTATCTATCTATCTATCTATCTATCTATCTATCTATCCCCCCTCTCCCTCTCTGTCTCTGTCTCCCCATTTCAACTCTGTACTGTCTAATAAAGCTTGAAAATGCCAAAAAATAATCTTAAAAAAAAGAAAAAAGGGAACCTCTCCTGCAACAAGCATTGTACCCTTTTAGGTGCACACTGGTACCTTCTGCTTTCTGAGTGTGGAGAGAGATTGAGCTTGTCTTCTTTGACCTGCAATCCAGCTTTACGGAACAACGGGCGCGGCTCAGACATTGGGTTGGACACACCAGTGACACCTGGGCTTGTAAATTATGCGCTTTGTCATCACCGCATTGTACTTTACATTCACACTGTGGCACCAGGCACACATTGAAGGGGCCAGTACAAGACAAGGGTTTTCGATAAAGGTTTTTCTACTGGGAGTTTTTTCTCAGCCGAGATAAGGGTGTCATACTGTATGGAATGTAAAGACCACTGAGGCAAATGTCTATTTGTGATATTTATAATTGGGCTATACAAATAAAACTTGATTTGATTCTTGATTTGATTTGATTCTCGTTGGCTACATTCACACAACAGGTCTTTATTCCAAAACCCTTTTTGCACAATATTCCATTACATCTACATTTTAAAGGGTTGTTTCACCTACTAAGTTGTGTGTAGACATAGAAGTTCATTTTATTGCCAAATTAATCACCGCCATTTTCTCACAGTTGTTATTTTAACCGCACAAAGAAGAGGAGGAAGACAGGAAATGTTTGTGAATTTCTCCTTCTCCGTTTGACCGAATAGTACGGCAGCCAAGCTTGGGGTCGCTGCAATGACTTATGGGTAATGGTGTTTGAAGAAAAGGCTCATTAACTCTTTTAATTCCTTCTGACCAGCCTAACCCCACTCTAGGCATTATGGGTGAGTCTAATACAAAGACTGGGTCCAGATGTGTCCAGGAATTTAGATGAGCAGAGGACACATTTTACCATTGTATTCACCAGAATAGAAAAAAGAGATTAATCTATTTGAGAATATCAAATAATATAGATATATTATTTTTTAAACTTTTATTTGAGTGGTTTTTTGTTTTTTATTTTACTTATGGACAAAAAAAAACAGAATAAGTAAACATACAATACATACACAACACCCAATCCCCTCTCCTCTCCCCCTCCCCGTCCCCCTCCCCCCTCCCTCAACAAATATTAATTTTAAAGAAAACCTTTAGACATGATGTGTAGAAAGTATGAACAGTTTCAGAAGATATTTTCGCCATAATTGAACTCCTCTGGTTTTCAAACTATTCACAATATGATTGAAGCTCAAAAAATGAACTTTTTTAAGATTATTTTGTTTGTTGGTAAATTCATTTTGAGCTCAGAGACATAGTCTGCTCGCTAAAATCAACTCGAATCAATTGATGTCCCATAAACTCATGGTCTTGAGCTGTTCTTTATTACTCCTCACCTATTCCATGTACTTGTCAAACCAAGCTTTGCAGAGTGTCTTGGAGTCAAAAATATTCTATCGGTACTAATAAAAGCATCAACCCAAAATCCAGAATCAGTGTCCCATACTATGACTTGTGCCCACAGTGTATTATATGTTGTGTGAAAAATAACGGATGTGTTATGTCTCATTTCGCTGCACGGTCGAACACTAGTGACACACTCGTCGTTTAAAAACTTTTCCTTTAGGGAGAAATGAGAGAAAGAAAAAGATGACACAATGACAGCATGAAGTTATTATGCACAAGACGGCTCAATGCATCTCTGCTAA